>NW_023596818.1:18533750-18852413 GCF_011947565.3 Pollicipes pollicipes
CTCTCTCTCTCTTCTCTCTCTCTCTCTCTCTCTCTCTCTCTCTCTCTCTCTCTCTCTCTCTCTCTCTCTCTCTCTCTGCTCTCTCTCTCGCCTCCTCTCCCCCTTTATTCTCCTGAATACCCCTCTCCAGGAGTCCCTGCCTCTTATCAGGAATCTCTCCGTCCCTGAAGAACCTCTCTCTATTCTCACCCCATCCCGGATCGATCACCGTGCCACGGGCCATGCGGCGGCCGGCGCCACCAAGTCAATCTCGTCGACCATGCGTCATCCGGCCAGCATCTCCGCGAGGGGGAGGTCCGTCCGTTCATGTCACGTGCCGGTGCGTCGGCCGTTATGGGCGCGTATCGTTCCGTTCGATGCCATCTATCAGGAGCGCGCGGAAATGATGGAGTGAGGCTGAAGCGGCGGCCGGGGTCCGCCGCGCCGAGCCGGCGGCGTCGGAGCGAGCGCGGCCAGACCGAGAGGGAAAACACTGAAAATACGGCAGGAAAAACGGACGCCCACCGTCTGACTCCCAGGAAATGTCGGCAGGAAACTGCGAGCAATGCGTCTCGGGCTCGGCAACGGCGTCTCGAAAAGGAGCCACACTGAATATGGGAGAGGCGGCGTGGTCGGCGCCAGCGCCAGCCGAATGGCAGCCGACTGCACCCGCGCCATGTCGTTCGACGAGGTAATTACAGACGGAAGCCGGCGCAAATGGCGTCGGTCGCCGCTGCCGAGCCAGTCGACTTTTTGTTGGATTATCAGGTGTCGGAGCGGGTGGGGCGCCGGCGGCGGCGAACCACGCCAGCGCCGGTCCAGCTGGGACTGCGCATTCGTGGCGTCCGAAGGTCTCGACTTCGTGTCTGGCCGGGCGCTCGGCGGTGGTGTCGACCGAGATGCGGACTGGGATCGCCTGCGGAGACGGAACGTGAAGAGGGTAGACATGTAGGACCGGCAAACCGGGGGTTCAAATTAGGCACTTGAGGGGTGATGGTATACTGGCTAGGACGCTTGGGTCTGGACCTGTTGGTCTCAGGCTTGCGTCTCTGCCACGTCAATACCGCATCCCACATGATGCCTAATAAAAGCATGTTTCGAAATGACCCTGGCAGTGGGTGAGACGTAGGACCCCAGTCGTTATCAAATCAGGCACCTTAATAAACGGTGAGGGGACGTTCAGCAAACTGTCAACATGGCGGAAGACGATTTGTCTTCACGACCAAAGCAGTTGCAGCTTTATGGCGGTCCCTAGACTGTCATGAGATGGTGCATGGAATACGTGTCAATACTAGTAGTCCTTTAAGTCCTTGTTCAAAATCTGATGGCACATTTTGTTCTCAGCACGTGTGAATGAGTACGATTATGAATGAGTACGATGTGAATGAGTACGATGTGAATGAGTACGATTACCTATATGTGTTCACTAAGGCCTGAACAAGCATAGGGAAAGTCCTGAGTTTTTCTCCCGTGTACAAAGGGTGCGTGGACGAAGCATTCCCGATCGTCCACATGGGTCGTCATTTTCGATCGTCCACTCTTAGCATGACCTTTAGTGTGCCTCGCCGAGCTATGGAGAAATCGTGGAAGTCCGGCCGTGGTCAGCCACCGACCCCGTACAATAACGCCGCCCGTGTGGAGCGGCTCGACCTTTAGCCGCTGGTCGGCGCCAGCCGCCTCGAGGAGCCCCTGGAGAGGCCACTGAGTACGAGTAGCGAGCCGCCAGATGGAGCTGGGCGCGCCATCACCCGTACTCGGCATCGATATCGAGCCGCGGGGCCCAGGCGTTCCGTCCCCGCCTTTGCCACATCCTCCTGCCGAAGGCTCACCGACCCGGGTGCGCCAGTGACGTAGTCGAAACGGCGCGCCAGACCGCTCCCCACCCACGGCCCGGGCCACCGGCCTCCCGTCTCCTCCGCCCCACGGCCGTGGCGCCGAGTGGCCGACCCCGGCGGCCGGCCGGCGCACAAGCGTCGCTCGCTCGCAGCTCCGCCCCACGGCCGCGGCGCCGAGTGACCGACCCCGGCGGCCGGCCGACGCACGAGCGTCGCTTGCTCGCCGCTCCGCCCCGCTCGACAGTCGTCGTAAGCGGGCAGTTGGCGCGCGGACGAGCCGGATATGCCGGCAGAGGAGCCGGCTAAGCCGCCGCCGGAGCCCAGTTAGAGCGGCGCTGAGCAGCCCGAGAGCCCCCGGCGCCGGCTAACGGCCGACACGCCGTGTGACAACGGCAGAGCCGGCGCCCGCCGCATGCAAGCAACCGCTTAGAGACGTGCGAGCCGATTTGGCGTCGTTTGAGATGGCCTCGTGACAACAAACTGGCGGGAGCAGAGTGTGTTTTTAAAAAGTGGCCGTGTTCTACCGCGCTAGCACATGTGGTAGTGTCGCGCGCATTATTGGAAGCATGTGGAAGGAAGGTTCTTCACATGTGAGCGGGTATGCACGCCTGGAGTCTTGAGTACGCACAGATTAGGAAAGCACTCTTAGATATGATGAGCAGACGCATCACTAGAAGCGACGTCAATGGCGCATGTCGCTTGCCGATTCTGGCCAATGGTATTAGTAAGTAATATGAAGCATGCTTTCACGCAACGTACATAGGTATAAGGTCTTTATTTGCCGGATATTTATTGAAGGCTATGTGAATTCAATGAGGGTAATGTGAGAAAATTCATGCAATGGTCACATTAAGTGAACAAGTTAAAGTAAGACGCATAGAAAATTTTTTAAAAAATGAAACGGCTTAGTGCTTTGAAGCATATGCGTACATTTAAATACATAAATGCAAAATTATGTTGGTATAAAGCCAAACAACAGCGTCTTTTTCTTCTAAAGAGCAATTACCCCCACCGCCACCGACTGCACAGAGGTGTGTAAGGTAATAATGATTTACCTTTCTAGAATGGAGCTTCAGCTCACTGCAGTGCACTTGCTCTCGGCCTCAGTGAGCTACCTCAAGCAAAGCACGTTCCCAAACACCGGCCGTCGCGCCCCCCCCCCCCCCCCCCCCCCACGTCATCGGTCACGGGGAGCGTACCAGCTCGCCGGGCGGCACATATTGCACCCCTTGTCAACACGAACGCGTCCAGAAGAGCTGCCCTCCCATGGCTGTAACAGGCCGTGTCTGGCGACGTGGGAGGGCTGAGAGGGGGGGGGGGGGACGGCAGGCGCTTCTGGCGCTGGAGGAGTTCTCTGCTGATGCAATTTGAACATTGCACTCAGACTCGCAGGGTGTCTGGGCTTAAGCCTGGAAAGGCCCGCTAGACAGCAGACACGGGGAGCCGAGTGCGATGTGTGCTCTCCTTCGGGCATCCTCAAGACACAGTGTTGACGGCGGGCACACGCTGGGGCAACTGAGGCGTGCAAACGTTTAGATCACCAACAAACACTCAGACGAAGCTGGAAATGACCTCCAAACTGGTGCATTGATATAGAGCTTGTGATTCCACAGAGCGCTGCTGGTCTCTCATGATCAGATGGGGGAGTTGCAGTTGGGGGTAGGGGGGGGGGGGGCGCCACAGGCTTGTGGGCGGCCTGTTTGAGACATCCACATTTTAAGACTACTGAGGAAAAACGCGTCGTCCACGTTTCGTCCCACGGCGGCCGCAGACATATAGCACGTTAGCCGCTGTTGGGAAAGAGCTTAAACAGTGTTCCGCTAGCCCTAGTATAAGAAGATTGCCGGTTGTCTAGCAAGGCAGTTGATGCATCTTACATGACACGTCAACGTCATTACTGACTCATAACCCCTGGCCCGATGCAACGTCTTTTTTCAAACTCATCGCACGCTTTCATAGATGTACAGGTATTAAATAACCTACCACTACTTTATGAGATTTCATTGCTGTGCGTATCCTCACGTTTCGTACACGGCTGATACTGCATGGTTGTCTACAGTGTGATATTGACATCCTATTGGAATAGTGGGGCGGCACGCCAGACCCGGCTCTGGACGAGCGGCGGTCGCAGAATATTTGAGGCGCGTATCGAGACCCTCGGGTGTGATGCTCTCTGTCAAAGATGGACGGGAAGGATTGGCCATGGACAGTCTTGTTTGGACGTTGTATGATAGGAAAAGGTTTCGAAATGTCATTTGAACGTGATCTGCAGCGTTAAAAATGTCCTGTGGGACACATCATTTAGGAAAGGAGTCTGCGTGCATGCCAATTCAATGTCACTGCAGCGCATATTCTAAGCTACATTTTGGAGATATCAGCATATTACTTAAGCTAATATCCGAGCAAATTTGGCGTCAAGACACCCGAGTAGCGTTTTGTTGTAGGTCTCATATTTTGTTGTAGAACAGCATTTGTTGCTGCAGGTTGTAGGTTGTGGGCCTCACAACGTTTTGTTGTAGAACTGCGGCACATCAGGCGCAAGGATGGCAATGTGGTACGCAAAAATTCATGGATGAGACGCAGCATGCGGCGGCCCCGGGAATCGGCATGGTTGAGCTGGTCCCACGCACTGAGAAGCGTGTCATAGGTGGCATTTACAGCTTACAATTGCAGCTTACAATTTTGCTTGGTAACCGGTTGCTGTCGTAAAGCCCGAACAAAGCACTCAGAACGGAGATTTGTCGGTTTGAACGCCTGAAGCTGCCTAAATCATGAATTATCCATGAAGCCAGATCATGCAGGCTTATCTCAATCGGAGAGGGTGCACATTTGTCAACACTCATCGAAGCCTACTAGGTGCAGAAATGTTTATGTGTTGGTACAGGAAACTATCAATGTCATCAAAATGTCAGTATGTGGCAACGAAAATGATTTTGGACGTCTTATAACATGAGTTTTCTGCAGGCAAGAAAACTAATTTCGCCTCCATTTGCCGGAAACACAACATCCGTATTTCACGTGACAGAACGGCGGACAAGGAAACACAGTTCCACAAAATCGGACTGATACACGCTTCTTTCCAAATAACGAACAAAAGATTCTTTGAATTCAGCCCAGCGGAGGCAGGTGCACGCCACCGGCACACAAGACACGCCAAGCGATGCTGCGTGTACGCCCTGCATCAGTCCAATTTCCGCCACGCCGCTCGTCCTCGGCCGGCATAGGACGGCGTCCGCAGCCCACTCCCTGGGGGCGGCGAGTCCCGCCGCCGCACGCAACAGGGGCCGGCGCTTCATGTTTACAAGGCGGCCGATTCATGGAACGGCCCGGGACGAACACAAAGTGTCCTGGGGGAGGGGGGGGGGCGGCGCGACAGCTGAGCCGGTCTCGCTGTCCCTTCCGCCCCGCGACCCGACGGCTACCGGCGATGACTGTGACTCACCGGACCAATTACCAGGGCATCGACCGGTGCACGCGGCGGCGCGGCACCCTCCCCTCGACTCCGCCGCCCCTCCCCGAGCGGCCGCCCCTCCCCCCCCCCCCAGGCAGGGGCCGCAGCAGTAGCGTTTTAGAGCCTTTTAAGGCCCGTTGGCCCGCGGCGCGCCAGGGGCGAGCACCACTCTCCAGCCTCAGTCGCCGTACAAATAGATGGGTGGCGGTTACGAGTGGACGCCCACTGGGCGCCGCGCATGTCGTGGTTATCGCGCGGCTGAAAAACCGACGTCGCGGGGATGGAGTGCTTAGCGCGGGGCGAAAAGGCGTAGAAGTCAATGAAACGCGTTAAGAGGCATTCTGTGTTCCATCGATAACACGGTTAACGGTCATTTTTTAACCATAAAATATAGCCTATCACGAATCAATTTCGGAAACTGCAACAGCCTTATGATCATAATTCAGAGAAAATCAGTTCCTGCGAGCTATTGTTTCTGCAGCCGTGCTGCGAGCTGTGCGTGTCAGGTTTTAGTGAAAAAAACAGCTGGGCGGAAACTCGCTCCATGCGCGAGCGAAACTTAGTCCGGGCTCTCCTCCCGTGTGCGGTGCTCCGGTCGCGCCGTTCAACCCTCGACCCAACGCTCCATTGCCGATAGGCGGATCAGAGTGTCAGCTGACGGCCATGAAGGGAAAGGGGGGGGGGGGCTTATCACTGAAGCTGCAGCCCAGTCACCCAGCCCCTCCCCTGTCCCGGCGCAGCCAAACGGTCCGATGGCAGGGCAGGGAGGGGAGGGCGCTGGTGGCTCCGCTCCTCGCCGCTGTCGTCACATCCGGCAGATAAACTCGACGTGGCGTGTCCCCCCTCCGGATTTAGCAGCGAGATGGCCGACTGCCGACGAGTCGAGTCGTCGAGGCGCGTGTCCCCCCCCCCCTCCCCGCAGCCCCGCTGGAGGCGGGATGGCAGACTGTTGAAGCCGCGACGATACGACCCACTGGGCGCCGAGCGTATGGCGGTGGCGCCACGTCCACCGTGCTCTTCAGCAATCACCGGGGGCCGCCGATGCGGGGCAAGTCTAGCAAAATGCATCAAGATGGATGACAAGCAACAAGACAGCTATGCAAGTATGTTGGGAGTGACTGTTATCTGTGACTCACCATCTGCCTGAGCCTGAGCTTCACCCGCCGCTCAAGAATGGCTCAAGCGCCATCGAACGGTGCACAAGGAGACACCATGTAAAATATTCCGCACGATTGCATTCAAAAACGGACGAAAGGACAAGTAATAGGAGACTTTCGACTAGCGCGCAAACTAGGGGAATTGTATCTACATATAATAATGATACTTAATAGTCATATATGTCTGCATGTACATGATAATGCATCTTTAAGTGCATAGAACGCAGCGCGCTGGTCGCCTCGGCTATGCTTGGTGCGGGAGTCAGCTGTAGGCGAGCCGCGCTCTTGGGTGCTGTCCAGCGCCGCTGTGTTGTCAACATCACTTTCTCTAACTTCCGAACGCATTGCTCGCTTCCAGCCGGCAGATCTTTCAACGCGGCAGTTCTGACAGCAACCAATAGGTGCGCTCAAAAGGTGGATGTGCGGTCCAATCGGGCGATATCGTTGGCATGGCGCACAATTTATCCTTCAGGTCCCCTAGTTATATGAAAGGTGCCAAGGAAAAGACCGGCTGCCCGGGCTACCTGATGAATGGTGTGCACAGATCTGGTGGCGCACCAGAGGCCGTTTTACTTCACACATCTTTGCTGGAAACACAGCCGACGTTTGTTCACTCTTTTACACACACATTATGCAAGTGGTTTGTATGTTCGTTAGAAGTATGGAGAACGAAACCTAATAGAACGTATATGTGCGGACCTTCAAAATCCCAGGCACGCAAAATGTTTGCCTTGCGCGGCGCTGGCGTGGGGCAACAGCCAATGATTGGAGGTTTGGTGCAATGGGCTTCAGCCACCCATATGTTAAAAGACAATGTCGATCAAATGGAGTTCAGAATTACTATCAATGCTCATTAACAAGTCCTGCTGTAATCTGGAAAGGCGATTGAACGTAGTCTAATAAGGTCAGGTGTTATCGTTTGGCTCATGAAAACACAGTAATTCTGTTTAGCTGGCAGCTTTGACCAAATTAGGAGTTTTCTATACCTTTGAGGAGTTTGAGTTAGCCCAAGGGGACTAAAATGTGATCAAGGACCTACTGCGGTTGTGTACGGAGATATGACAGAAAAACCTTAATTTTGATATACGTTTATGTAAAAACCCTGAAACTGAATATTAAAACCATAGAACTTCCAATGATTGCGAGAAGGTCTACGTCTGGACATGGCTAGAGAATGCCGACAAAACACGGCGCATGGAAGCGGCAAAAGCAGGCGTGTTTCAATAGGAGAGCGATAATAAACGCCTATTTTAATGGCAGTCGGTGAGATCCTTACCACACCTACCAATAAGCCAACCATGCCACATTATTGACTCGTGCCTCTGGTCCTACAATAACGTGGCGGCGTTACGGCGCCTCTGTGGGCCATATAAGTAACACTAGAAGTGACACCAGTACCATTTGCAATTGTCCGCATCTCCAAGTTCGATGCTGGTCTCTGAATGACATTGCAAAGACATGTGATAGTCTCGCCAATGTTCGCTCGGCCATTTGCCATTGGAGAGCGGCATGTTGCCACACATCTCGACGCAAAAGCAAGCATGGTCGGCGGCAGCGCCCATTCTCGTGCGGGGACAGCAGTCCCCACCCGGTCGGCTGAGGCTGCACCGGCGCGCCCAGCCGCCATGGCAGCCAGCGCAAGAGAGCGAGCAACATGACTGTGGACCGGGTTACCGTGGCATCAGACACTGCCTTCAATGGCACCTGATCCGCATCCAGCCCATGAGCTCGTTCAGTCTCCTTTTGTGAACGTGGGATTTATCTCAACCGCCGGGTGAGAAAAGATTGCCCATGACAAAATGGATGCAGTATGTTAGTATGTAAGTACAGTATGTTAGATCTGTGTACGATGTTTCAAGGCCGAGAGGTCTTGAAACACCGTACCCGAAGACCTGAGATTCTCTGGTAAGAATGGGAGCATCGGCGGCTCGGATCGTCATTTTAGGTCACCTCTCTTTGTAGTGTTTATAGCTTTACCGCGAACGCCCGTGGCTATCGCGATGACGCTTGCTATGAAACGCCGTGAAATGCGTTATTGTGTGGAACACGATGGACCAATAACATTTTCCAGACAAGCGTGTGCAATTTTCCGTGCCCACCTCCATCCGTCTCCGGCGTGAAAGCCGTTGGTGCATTGCTGGCTAAACCCTTTGTAATGACCAAGACGGCCTTAAACTTCATGAGCCATGAACCAGCCGTGAGGCAATAGCCTTTCTCATAGAACGAAATGGCGTGTGACTATGAGGGAAAACGGTTTATGGGGCGACTGTAGAGTGATATGGAAGCTATCACAGAACAAATGACCGAACTTTTCAGCTAGACGGAGTACTGGAACTGATTCCACAAGAATTGTTGCTCTCTGCGGGAAATATCACAAAAGTGTCTCAACATTCGCAGCAACCAAGGCTGTCTTTAAGTTCCCAACGTCCAGACTTACGATTCACGATGGATATCTTCGTACAATTATATCGCTCATCGAAATTTTGCACTTATTCATAAGTCGTGGACATCTCGGTGGCTAATGTCTGAACCAGCACGAGATGGAGATGTTCGTCTTAGCTACAACTCAACGGTCTGCACGGCGCTGAAAGTGACGCACCACACGTATGTGCTGCTGGTAGTCAGTCTGGTAACACCTCCATGTCACAGCGTCGTTAGGTCAACGCTTTTTGCAACAGAAAAGTCTAACTCAACCTCATTCACCCACACAGTTTTCTTAAGCGCAACTGTAACCAAAACTTTCCCCCGTCGTGCCATCCCTATGCTCCAGGCGACACCAAGCTGCGGCGGGCGGCGGCCGCCCGACGCCGTAACAGCCGGCGGGCGGCACCGGCGGCGGCCGTCGCCGGGCGTCACGGTCCGGCGTCAGCGGCTACTCACGCTCCTGGCTGGGCTCGGCGTCGCAGCCGGATGGGCCGAGCAGCACCGCGGCGAGCAGGGCGGTCCAGGCGACATGCCAGCCGAGCGGCCGACGCTCCATGTCCGCCGGCGCCTCACCGCCACACCGGCTGTCGGCGCCCACCGCCGTCGCGCGCCCCCCGCCGCCATCGACTGACGCCGCCGCCGCCGATATCGGCTTTATCGACCGGTCGCGCGGCCCGCCGCCGGCCGCGCGCAGCGCCGCCGCGGCCGAGACGCGAAGCTCACGCGCGACGGTGGCGCTGCCCCGCGGGAAGGCGTGTGGTGGCGTGTGGGTGCTGTCGGCGCGCAGCGGCCGGCGCGTTCGACGTAAGGAAGGCAGATGTGGTCTGAGCCGCACAGACCACTCGTGCAGCGTCTTTTTAAAGTATGCATGCAGCCAAGCTGTAGGTGGAACCACGGATATCCGGTGCAGGCAGGCCACGCTGAATACACCGATATCACACGGCCGGGGTCAGCGACCCGGCCCTTAAAAGATCAGAACGGGGGCTCATTTACATGACAATCCCCGGGGTACGTGCCCTCTTATCAAATTTATTGCATTCATCCCCAGCGGGAGCTGATCCCCCTGTGGGTTGGTGGAAAAAAAAAATCCATGCACGTGGTTTGAAGCATTTGACAATGGGGCTCCCCGCCCACCGGCAGCCCAGCTGGGGAACGGCCCAACTACCCCCGGGAGATGTCGCCGCGAGGGATGCCACGGTGCCAAGGGTCGCCAAGGGTCGCCACGGTGCCATACGGGACGAACAAAGTCTCCCACACTGCCAGGCGTCACCGGGGAGCATGTATGCAGCCGGGTTGTAAGTGGAGCCACGGACATCCGGCGCAGGCAGGCTAGGCTGAATACAACGACATCGCACAGCCGGGTCAGGTGCAGGTGTCGCCCTTCCCGTCTTGACCGTGGTTCAGCGCCGTCACCCCTTGACTCCTTGAGCCACCGCGCGCAGCCGCTGGCTACGTGGGCCTGGTGTCGGTATTCCCGCGCCGGTCTTTTGAAGCAGTGCGAAGTGCCCAATACTGCCGAGTTAGTCAACCGAGCTCGGACTTGCTCAATGTATAGCTGTTGCTGTTCCTGTGCGTGTTCGCGTGCGTGTCTGTGCCGTTGCATGTTTTGTTTAACATGGTGTGCCTAAATGAAAATCGATCATGGGAATATTGCGATATATACGTCATCATTGGTAGACGGCATACCTCCAAGCTTCTTGATCAGTGGCCCTGCTCCAGTCAATGGGCTAATGTTCCGGCAGTATGGATAAATGTATACGGTCGATGAGACGGCGAGATGCTGGCGAGAGAGGCGGCCCGAGCACAACTCCGGAGGTCGACCCAAACGCCTTGTACAGCATCTTCGCGCAGATGGGAAGTCAACAGCGGCTGCTGTGGTGACTGCCAGAGCTGAAACAACTACACCATCACTTCTACCCCGAGTATGTTCTGAAAATTCTTAGTTTAACCAGTGTCGTTTGAAAACTTGCATTCTGCTGGTCTTAATATGAGTACCTCAGATTCCTGCGGCGATGGCGTCCCTCTGTACGTCATAAAACGTTGTTTTACGTACTCTGTTACATAACTCTCACCATCGTGAACATAAATCTGAAAGCCGGTTGAGATCCTGACGCTTGGAAACTATATTCAATTAAGCGCATTTACAAGTCGACAGGACCTCTATCTGAGCCTTCCAACTTTAGACCGATCTCGATTGCTAAAATAGTTGAAGGAGATGTTCAAGAACAACTGTATAGCTTTCTCAATACACCTCTTTACCCAGTCAGAACACGGATTTTGTAACCACCACCCAACCGAAACAGTATTGACGACCGTAAGTGAAACTGTACTACGTGCTATGCATAGAGGCAGAATATGAGTGCTTGTGCCACTGGATTTGTCCAAATGTTTTATGAGGCGAATTACGGTGGGCCTCTTGGAAAGCTATTTCTTCATGGTGTTGACCCTCGCTGGTTAAGGATTACCTTCGCAGCCACAGGCAAAAAAATGATATTCGCCTGTTAACGGCCCAGACTTTTAAAATGACGACCACTTGAAAATCCTATAGGGGTGTACCGGGGCAGCGCCCTTGGCTTCTTAAGGAGCCGAGTGCGACGCTAACAGTAGTTATACTTTTTCAGATTACATCAGCCTCCATGTGGAGGATGGCGTCCATGAATCCAACGCGTGGACAATATGCAACTCATCATTAACTGGTAGAGAGATAGAGCTGACTGAACTTACAGCGAAAATGGAACGACCAGTCTACACACTGTACCAATGGCTTGAGCAACATGCTATCAAAACTGAATGTTAGCACAACCCATCTTATCGCCATCGGCACTCAGCAAATGATGCGGTACGTGCCGCTAGACTCAGTCCACGTCGGAGACAGCGTGATTGTGTAGAGCAGCACACTTAACACGCGCCCGGGTGGCCGGTTGGATACCCTTTGCTCTGGTTGGGGGTCAGTGTGACCTCCTGAGATCTCAGGGACTAAGAGATCTAGATACATTAAATTCACAGGACGTGTTAGCCTATACGTGAACTCACTTAGGTCAAAGTTTGATGTTATCTGGTCATGACCTTCGGGTAAAATAAAGGCAAACAAGGTTAAATTCCAGATAGACCTCCAAAGTTGTCCCAGAGCCTAGATACCTGCTTTAAGCAAAAAGTATCATGCTCATTTAAGATCAGTGACCCTGTTTGAACTTTTGAAGGTCATGGTGACCAAAATGATACGAGACCACTTCGGGTTTTGTACGTGAATAAGAGACAAAGATTATGCTGGGCAGAATGCTCCCAAAAGCATAATATTGACCTGGCTCATTTTGGGTCAGTGACCTATTGCGACCTCTAGTAAGTCCATGGAAAATATATAATGCGGCTCCTGCCCTCAATCAATTCGAAATGAGTACTACAAACTACATCATACAGCAAGCCCTAGAGTAATGTTTGTTTGACCTTGACCTGGCATTCAAACCTGACCCTAGGTCAATGAAATTTGTTCATTCAGTTGTTGTGTCGCCTAATAAAGCACCTCAAAGATGCATGTTTTTTTGGACACTCTGTTGTTGCACCAGATTGAATGATTTGCTAGAAATTGCCTTCGCTGAATCCCTGGCCTGATTTGATCTGCCGTAGGTCAGCGACCTTACAAGGAGCATCTAAATTTGTTGTACCAAGCGATCCGCTACTCAATCGCCCATAGGTAGTGAACTTACCTATGGGCAGCCGTGCTCAGTTATTATATACATATATATATATATATATATATATATATATATATATATATATATATATATATATATATGTATATATATTAAATAGTTCAGCCGTTTCGTTCAGAAGCCATTCCGGCAAAATCTTCCGGGGTCAATTTAACCCACCCCCCACCCCCACCCGAGCGCGTGTTAACTTTGTGTTGACGTTCGACCGATCGCTCACTTTCTCGACGCACATTGCCAGCATGAAAGTAGGCTGCAACGGGTTGATTGTGGCCCTGTCTCATATAAGGCGTAGTTTTCCCGGTGAAAATATAGACACCATAGCAAAGAGTTTGGTCATCTCCAGAGCGCGCCACTGCAGATCTGTGTAAGGCAGCGCAAACCAGTCCAGCTGGAAACAGGTGCAGTCAGTTCTAAATGTTTACGCGAGAGGCATGTCGGGTCACCGGGAGTTCGACCATACTTCCCACCCGAAAAATGAAATCCCAGCCCTGAAGGTGAATGGCTGGTGTGTTACCACAACGTAAACCGTCTTCATAAGATCATCATAACGGGACACTGGCAGTGGCAAAGATACTTATAATATACAAATATACATCATCAGCACTGGCAAATATACTCAGCACAAACATCGACACGACAGAAAGACGCACCCGCCAGCCACACGACATTGGGCTGCCCGCAGCGCGTCAGAACAGTGACAAACGGCAGTTTATTTATCGGGCTCCGGTCGACTACAACTTCCTGCCACACCATGTGAGGGCTCTTAACCACTCATGTTTTGCCAACTCAGTTAAGCGAGAGTACCTACATGCCATCGGAAAGTGAGCACGTGTTTTTTATGAATATAAGATGTGTATGCCTTTTGTTGAATGAATGAGTGTTTCCGTACCCAAGAACGTTTTAAGACATGATACAGCACAGTCATAGCCAAGCGTGTAGTTGATCGACTTATGGAATGCATGATACGTTGGAATGTGCTGCAACGTGAATGCATGCATACATACAATCATAATGCGTCGGTTTGCCGACCGGGCAGCGCGCGGCAGGTTGTGTAAAGTAGGGCTCAAGTAACGTTCAAAATGGCACCGATGTGATGGCTGTCCAGCCCGATGGGATGCCGTTTGACTGACATTTTAGCGCCTTTGATTCAAACGCTAGACATGCCTGTTTAGTCATGACTAAACATAACCGATGACTCGCAAAGAAGTGATATGCATTTTCTCAAATGGTATGCGAATGGCCGAATCACATGGGCAAGACATCCTCTATGTATCCGGCACCCCACACCACTTTCGGGAATAGGTAGTGAACTTTCTGCTCCAGACCTCGGTACATTTTAATATCCGCTCTTAGGTCAATTCCACGCAATAACAGTTAGATGCTCAGTTAAGTCAGTTAAGTTATTGTCAGTTAAGATGCTCACTTATGTGCATTTTCTAATGATTTAGGCCACTCTCCTTGATTGCTGAACTCATATATAAGAATAATTTCAGGCGATTGCCCTCTGTATATTTAATGACAGATGACGTCAAATAAGCTACCTGGGGGATGTGGTTGGTCTAAACATGTCGGCTAAAACGAGAATGAACTGAAGTATTTTCGACAGTGCATCGTTTTATGGTCTTCTTGTGGTCTCCATACTTCCTTCGTCTAACAATGTCACCTCTTGACCTTCCAAGAGCATGAGGTCAACATAGCTCACTGATCCAACTTGGTCTCAAGCTCTGGCTCCCAGTAATATCCTTTCTAGCAGCGTATTTTGTCGATTTTACCGCTTTCTTTTCAATAACATCGTGTCATCCCTTGTGAGTGACTTTCACCCCAAATATCTTTATTGTTACTAGCCTTACTCAGTCTAGAGGTCTGCATTTTTTAATCATTGGACAGCGGTAACGATTTTTGAAGGCTTCATTTTGTCTTTTACCCCATACTCTTATTTGCACACCTCTAACTGGTAATGATAAACCTAATCAGCCGTATAAGGATAGGATTACCAAGCAGCGGCAGACACTGTCTCGGAAGCGCAAGGATTCTGCTGAATGAGACGTCAAGTGCTTTAACTCAGAAATGAAAACGAACGCTTGCGTCAAGGGGGAGAATGTGCGATTTCTTGAAACTAATTTGATGTGAAGTGAGACAAGACTTTTGTCAGGGTGACGGGGCCGAGAACACGCATCAGAGAGTAGTGCTAGTGTCAGTTAAGATGCTCACTTATGTGCATTTTCTAATGATTTAGGCCACTCTCCTTGATTGCTGAACTCATATATAAGAAAACACTAACTGAGAGCCAACGATTACAGGAGATTGTGTTTGGTTAACACGCGTTCGGGTGGGGGTCAGTTGGACATCCTCCGAAGGTTTTTCCAGAATGGTTTCCGAACGGCGCGGTGTAGCCCCGCCAAATTTTGCATAGCTGTAGACCATTGAATAGCGGATCGTCCGGCACCAAAAAATGTTTATATAGGTTGAAAGTCGCTGACCAGGGGTGTCAATTTTTGTAAATTACTGTGAGGGGCCGAACCAAGGGCCTGACATCCCACCCCTTCCCCCCCCCCCACACCACCCATATTTTTTCACCGGACTTGGCCCATTTTATTTTGATCAAAGCAATATATGTTTTTAATTTGTGTACAGTTTACAAAAGTATTTAACTTAAGCAGTAGAGAATGCATGCAGGATTGGACCCAGGGAACAGGCACTGGACGCACGCGTCTATTCTGATCGGCACGTGAAGACACCCTTTTAGAAGCCACCTTAGGGCGCCGATGGCGCTCTTCTTTGGCGGTCACGGAAGGATGCACGCATTTTGATTGTGGGGCACGGGGACGGGGTTAGCCATGAAGGACTCAAGTCGTTCCCATATTCCAGAGCTTTTCACTTTAACCTCACAAAACATTGCGCGTCTTATGACGATAGGTATGTGAAGTTCATTGCATCGTTTGTTTGCTCAGCTGTTACGGTTTGTATCTTTTGCTGAGAGTAACCATGACTTTTTGTTATGAAGTGGTACGAGACACCACTACGCAGAAAGATCAAAGCAGATAGTCCTTGTTATGTTTGTGTTATGATCATCCGGTCATCAGCCCATGGATTCAGCGAAATCGATTTCGGGGGAATTGTTCAATCTGATGTAACGACGAAGTGACAGAGTGACGAAGAGATATATCTGACATCTCTGAGATACTTTCTTAGGCAGCACAATTGAATGAACAAATTCCATTGATCTACGGTCAGGTATGGAGGTCGGACCAAGGTCAAAACTAACCCTCTTTATTACTATGGGACCTGCCATATCGGGTAGTTTCTTGTGCTTATTTCGAATATATTGATAACAGGAACCGCAATATACATCTTTCATGTACTTCTTAAAGGCCAGAATAGGTCACTGACCAAAAAATGAACCAGGTCGACATTTCGGTTTTAGAAACATACTGCGTAGCGTAATCTTTGTCGCTTTTTCAAGCATAAAACTCGAAACAGTCTTCAACGATTTTGGGCTCATGACCTTCGAAAGGTCATACAAGGTCACTAACCTTAAATGAGCACGTGACCTTTTGCTTAGAACGGGCATCTAGGTTCCGAGGCACTTTGGAAACTATACCGGAGTTTGACCTTGTTTGACCTTATTTAGCCCAAGGGTCATGGCTTAGGAATTAGAAGCTTGATCTAAGTAAGTTTACGTACAGGCCAACACCTCCTGTGAATTTGGTGTGTGTGTCTGTGCTTTCTTAGTTCCTAAGATCTCAGGGGGTCAAATTGACCCCCACCCGAGCGGTTATTGTACCGGCCACCCGGGCGCGTGTTAACCGGGCTCATCAGGCCAAATGATGCGCTGTCTATCTTTCGATAAGTCAAATTAAAAGCTGCGCAAATCGAAGCGAAATTAAGCCAAACATGAAGCAGGCACAGCCCGAATCGTATTACGGTGTGATTCGCCTAGTCAAAATATGTGTATTTGATGATGGGCAAAGTTGACGCACTTGGATTGACTTGCATATTTTACGGGAGAATGAACTTTGTCCATGGTCTGACCCTACGAGAATAAACAGATTTTAAGAAATTGAAGGCCACCACATGTGATATGACAGGCCAGGAATCATCACCGACGCTCATGTAGGATGGAAACATCCTGTGCTTGTGAAATGGACGATATCATTGACATTTTGAACTCGATGCAGTGCCATCCTCACAGCCCGATCATATTGCCGCAGCGAAGAAACACGGTGCAAGGTTATATGGAAAAGCCGGGTGGGCCCGGGGCACCACACGTACGTTCATAGGGCAAAGGCCCGTATCACAGGTGCTCGCAATCAAATTTACGTGCGCAAATGTTTGCCAACACTAATGTTTGTATGCAGATGTTCCTATCGAGTGCGTTTGTTCAGATGTTCGCGCGTGTAAATGTTCTTACCACAATCATGGGTAAAGGCTAATGGTCTTACCGCCATCAACACGCTCATGGCCGTAAACGCCAATGTTTGTAAACGCTAATGTTTGTGAACGGTAATGTTCGCAAACGCTCATGTCCGTAAACGCTGATATTTGTAAACGGTAATGATCATGCCGTTGCTGTTCGCCACGCTTATGTTTGCGCAGCAGGTGTTTGAAAGTACATGTAGATGGTTGTATCGCGCGTGTTCGCTATTACCGCCCACCTCAGCACTTGCGGCTGCGAATCAGTGCGTGTTATTGTGAGAAGTGCGAGCGTGGATACGTGGAGGCATTGTACAAATCTGGGATTATTACATTCTACCACTGGATGGGCATATGGAGGACAGCATTTCGTAAAATTTCGAAGGACTGCAGAATCGTCCTGAAAGGATGAAACTTCTTACCCGTGCTCGACATGCCCTGCTGAGAAACCCACCCGGAAAGTTTTGGAACGCGAGAATATTTGCTGATTGTCAAAAGGCTCGAAATCTACCAGTGGCACACCTGTCGCAACAAGCTTCTAGTCAATTCTGAAACCTGCTGTGTGTAGATGGGAACAAAAGTGCGAAAATCCTAAACAGCTGTCGAAGTAAAGGAAGTGTGAGATGAGTCGTCAATTCAAAAACTTCTCAAAGTACCAGAGAACCCTAAACGGACCGTGTCGGTGTCGGCCAATGGCAGTGGCTATAAGATCAAAGTGCACTTAATGCCAACTCCGATGCGTCTGATGAAAAACAGTGATGATCTCGACACCGGAGTTTTATGTGCTCGTGTGATGTAACGCAGTCTCGCGACCAGTGACCTAGTGGATCATCTCAGAGCACCGCCCAGTGCATGCTACGAGTGCCGTGACAGCACGCGCCGTTGCTGCGCGCGCGCGCGCTACGAGGGCCGTTACAGCGCGCGCTACGAGGGCCGTTACAGCGCGCGCTACGAGGGCCGTTACAGCGCGCGCTACGAGGGCCGTTACAGCGCGCGCTACGAGGGCCGTTACAGCGCGCGCTACGAGTGCCGTTGTAGCGGGCGCTACGAGTGCCGTTGTAGCGCGCGCTACGAGGGCCGTTGTAGCGCGCGCTACGAGGGCCGTTGTAGCGCGCGCTACGAGGGCCGTTGCAAGGCACGAGGCACCGCTGGAGGCCCGTCCGATGACCACCCGCTTCCAGACGGGTCGACCGCTCGTCCAAGTATTACGAATGACGGAGAGTCGTTTTACTTGTTGATAAGCAGTCGGTGGCAAAACGGCATGTTCGGAAGGAGCGACTGTGCGGGCCGGGCGCGCTCAGTCGTGGATAAAAACACGTCTAGATAATCTACATATGTATTTACAGACAGCACAGGAAGCAGAGTATTGAAAAACGCAGTGGAAAAATCAGTGTATATGCATAGCAATCTCAATGCCGAGAAGCAGCCCGGACTGAATATCAAGATCAACATCCTTGCCACCCTTCGATTTGATTCTGCAGGCAATTTAACGCTCGCCGCGAGGTGCAATACTGAAGCAGGCCACCACCGAGGCACGCCTGCGCCTGCCCGCACTCCTTAAGTAAACAAGTCGCGAGTGATCTCCGAATTTATCCTATCAACAACACAGCGCCTCATTAACTTGGCCGGTTGCTGCTGCTTATTTCTTCTGGTTACATACACTGTGGAGGTTGTCATGTGTGCAGCGCCTTATCTGACTGCTATCTCGATACAATCGATCGTACTATCCTATCGCGAGCAACCCCCTTGATGTCATGCTGCCTCCTCTGGATCCGGGGGCCAGGACAGGCTCATACAGGTGCGTTCCGCCCTGCCCTGGGGGCCCGAGGGCCTCGGGGCCCCCGTGGAGCCTGCTCTGCCCTCGAACTCTAGTATGTTTGGGCGAAGCCCTTCACTGACCGCAGGCACACCTTAAAGCAGACTGAGGAAAAGATCACCCACAAGCAGAACCACTGGTGCCCGAGTGGATTTCAGCAGACCGCCAGCGAGCCTGGCGTACCGTCGCGCCGGCACTGCCAGACCCGGACAGGCCAGCGGCACCCAGGCGGTCCGCCGGCCGACGACGCAGGCGCGGTCATACGCTCTCATTTGGCACCCTGTAGCTTCGCTCCTCTGACATTCGCCGGCGCACTCCATTCACGCTATAGACCTGGCCGATCGACGCCGCTCAGTCGCTCACTCCCCGACGTGCCGTCACGCGGCGCTGCCACCCCGCGCCCCCCGCCCTGTCCCGCGGGGTGCCCCCTCCCCCGCGCGGCCGGGGCGGCGGCTCAGGCCGACGGGTCCAGGTGCGGCTGCATGGCGTCCGGGTCCCAGGCGCGGATGTTGTCCAGTGTCTCGTTCAGCTGGTCGGCCCACAGCTGACGCTCGTCCTTGGTGTCCAGCGACAGCAGGTGCCTGCCGGGCGGGAGGCCGGCATCAGCGGCGCTCGGCGACGGCAGCGCGCCGCCAGCGAGGCAGCCGGCGATGTACGGGAGTCACGGGACGGCAGTGAGCCACGGCCAACTCACGAGACCTCATGCGTCACGCTCGGACCACACGGCAGTGTTGGGTGACTTACAGACGCATGGAGACTGTGGCAGCCGGAAAAGGAACACAGGGTGTCAAGGAGCGGAAGGCGCCCGTGGCAACGGTCACATCGCGACCGCCTGCACACCAAACGACCTCTGGGAACAGCTCGACATTCAGCTCGCAAGTTATCACTAGTCGCTCCCTGTCCTGGGCCCGACGACCATCACGACAATCGAGATTCAGGGCGTCGACAGCTAATGGCACTATGCTGCTACCTTTCACCAGCCCCAGTGCCCCAACTCCAAGACTGAGGAGGATATCCGAGGGATCCTTTCCGTCTAGTGTCACTGCAACGCTTAAGTACAAGACAACTAACTCAGCCCCCCCCCCCCCCCCTCGTAATCCCGTGTTCGGCAGCCGCGGCCCGGCAGTGCCCGACGCTGGCCCATGTGCGGCCGTCGCCGTCGGCGTCGTACCTGATGCGCGTCATGTTGCCGCGCCGCTGCATCACCAGCGAGTCCTCGTCCTCGGGCCGCGCCTGGCGCACCGTCACCAGCAACAGCGTGTTCTGGCGCGCGCAGATGTCGCGCGGCACGGCGCCCACGCGCTCGGTGACGCAGCAGCGCAGGTCGACCTCGGCCGACGCCGGCTGGCGCTGCTCATCCTCGGGGTACTTCCAGAACGAGAGCCGGCTGCCGGAGAGCGCGCACCAGCGCCGATGCCAGGCGCCGAAGCCGCTGACGTCGTCGAACACGGTGACGAAGCCGCGCTCCTCGACCGCGCAGTCGGCGTGGCACGTGACCTTCATCAGGACGCCGCCGTCCAGCGGGCTCTGCGACGGTACCTGCGGCGGCGGGTCACGTGACCGAGCAGCTCGGCGACGGGCAGGCGGGCCGACGAAGGTCGCCAGGCGAGGGCCGCAGTCCAGGCCCCTGGTCTCAACGAGGCCATGTTCGAAACAGAAAAACTCGACAGCTTTTAACCTGAGCTCAGGCTACATTTAGGCCAAGTTTAGCAAAGCGTGTGCTGAGATCAAAGCGTCTTGGAGACAGTGATGTTCTGAATGACGGTGCTCCACTGGTTCGGTGTTATTTGCATGATGCCGCGGGTTCTTCGGCGGCAGAAACCATACCACACGCGATGGACCTCGCCGAAAAAGAACATGGCTGGCATCAGCAGAAATACAGCTAGCTTGACAAACGATAGAAGGAAACAGTAGCAATAGCCATGTCATGTCCATCTTGGGGGGGCGCACACGGCAACCCCTCCCCCCTGAAAATCACCCCTTCCAAAACCGTACCTTCTCGAGGGCCCAGGTGTTGTTGGCCAAGTTGCGGGACGTGAGGTGGATGAAGCCCATCAGCTGGAAGCTGGTGGCGCGCACGGCGCCGGGGCCGGCCGGCGACTGCACTGCCGGCGAGGTCAGCACCGACTGCTGCTTCAGCAGCTTCTTCGGCGTCTTGGTGCGATCCTGCCGGCCACGCCGCGGTCAGAGTCGGCCGGGTCAGGGCACCGGGTCATGCTCGGGTCAGAGTCGGCCCAGTCAGGTACGAGGTCATGCTCGAGTCAGGGGCCTGACGGGGTCAGTGCACCGGGCCATGCAGAGGTCAGAAGAGTGAAGGGGTCTGGCAGCAGGCGAGACCAGCCTCCTCATGCCAGTCGACGGCAGGCTGCAGACAGGAGGTCGCCCTGAGGCCCAGACCGGCCAGGGGACCGGAGGGTGCGCATGTGACCAGTGTCGGGGTGGCCGGGCCGGGGGACACGGCCGCACCGCCGACCCCAGCAGCGGTGCGAGCGCGGAGTCCGGTCGGCGGAGGTCAGACGGCCGTCGCCGCAAGGAGGCTGAGACGGGTCACACGCCCAGAGCCGAGCGAAGATGAAGGCGGCCTGCGCCGAGGCCGGGTGAAGTGGGCGCCGCAGCAGGCCGCCACCAGACAGCGCCCGGAACGATCCGACGCACGAGGACGATAGATGGTGCGGGCGATGTCATGTCTCACACAGAGCGTCGGAAGTGAGCTGTGATAACAGAATTTTCGACCGCGCGCGGGCGTAGGCGCAGAAGACTCAAGGCATTAGTCGGCACAAACCGCAGGCGGGCAACAAAATGGTCCGAGGACAGTGCCAGATCACGCACACGAAGCGCTATGTACGTCAATCACGCACTGTGATAGAGCAAGCGTCACGCATTAAGCAATCACGCACGGGAGAGTTGCGCTGATCGCGGTCTTTACACGTGGAGGAGAAATACACGCTGGTCAGGGAGCCGACCCATGTCCCGCGCCACATGTGGGGCATGCACCGGTCACTGTTGCTAAACAAAAGCCGTGCAATCATACATTTCTGAAACTACTCCACCCAGATTGTTCCATCGAGAAACCCTTCACGTGCAGAAAGCTCACCACACGCTGGCAGCTACGCGGTATCATGCATCACGGATCTACAGGACTCGGGCACGGACCGCGGACGTTACGTCCGCTACAGACCCTGCTCACTCTTGTCCGAGTCGAGCACCGCTGGGCGCCCAGCAGAGGGCGCTCCACACTCCTGCTCCGGCTGCAGAACACCAGTCGGACGCGGAGACACCCAGCAATCTGCGATCCCTCCGCGCCGCCAGGGCCGCCAGCAGGGGGTCCTACGCCCCCGCTGCCGCCGCGGGGAGGGCGTGACGACACCGCCCCCTCTACCCGTCGCTGCCGCCGGGACGACCTCTGCACGCCATGCCCCTCCCCTCCCGCGCACCAACCTCGTCGTACGGCGTCGTCACCGAGCAGGTGAGACAGAAACAGGCGCACACCATCGCCGTCTGTCGGCCGACGCGCCAGGCGCGGCTTCGCGGCGCCGCCAACAGACGGCGCCAGCGGCGGCCCCACCCGGTACGTGCCTTCCGGATGTGGTACTTGGCGTCGTGGGGCAGCAGCTCGCGCGGCGTCTGCAGGCCGTACACCTCCAGCGCCACGCCGAAGTCGGCCTCCAGGTCGCGGAAGCTCACCAGGTTGGGGAAGTTGATGGCGTTGCCTGCAGCGATCGAAGCTCAGCCGATGGGAAACGGACTTGGACGGGCGCAAGACATGGGAGGTTGTCTTATGGTGATAAAACGGTTGTCTTATGGTGGTCCGGCAACCAAACAGTAATAAGGCAACGAGATCGTCACCATTGACAGCAATATACGCCAGGTGTTAGACAGAGGCAAGGAAGAGCTGGACACACACAGAACACAGTTTGGAACACGGCACACATCGCCACCCAACTTTGGTCATTGGTCCTTCAGGTCGGAGACCATATTCAGACGGCCTCGCATAACCAACCACATTCGCGCAATGCTCGCCTGCGGTCCGGCCCGTCACCCGCCCGGCGCTCACCTTTGATGGAGTCCTCGGACGAGAGCATCTGCGTGGCGATCACCTGGCCGCGGTACCGCAGCAGCGCCACGAAATAGTACACGTAGTTGGCTGCGAAGACCGACACGGCCACGTCATCGACGACGTCATCAGCGTCGGAGCACAGCCGAGCGTGATCGGATCCGCTCGAGCCGGAATCTCCCCGAACGTGGTACACACGGGCGAAACCGACGACGGAGTGTCGGAGGTCCGCAGCTGGCGGGGTCGCATACGGCGCACAACCCACGCCAGCTCACGGCACGGCACCGACGGGCGTTCAGAGGCACGCTCGGCGGGCAAGGCTAGCCGGAGGTGCATGGCCAAACACAGCCTGGAATAACTTGGGCCCGATGACAACAAAGTCGTGCTCACACAGGCAGAGACAGTTGGCGACGACGGGCCTCAGGGCGCGCCGACTGCCTCGTCACATGGCGCCCATACGGAGAGGTAGGTCCGTCAGCCTGGCGGCTGCTTAACGGGCCTCAGGGCGCGCCGACTGCCTCGTCACATGGCGCCCATACGGAGAGGTAGGTCCGTCAGCCTGGCGGCTGCTTAACGGGCCTCAGGGCGCGCCGACTGCCCTCGTCACATGGCGCCCATACGGAGAGGTAGGTCCGTCGGCCTGGCGGCTGCTTAACGGGCCTCAGGGCGCGCCGACTGCCTCGTCACATGGCGCCTATACGGAGAGGTAGGTCCGTCAGCCTGGCGGCTGCTTAACGGGCCTCAGGGCGCGCCGACTGCCCTCGTCACATGGCGCCCATACGGAGAGGTAGGTCCGTCAGCCTGGCGGCTGCTTGACGGGCCTTAGGGCGCGCCGACTGCCCTCGTCACATGGCCCCCATACGGAGAGGTAGGTCCGCCAGTCTGGCGGCTGCTTCTGACGTAACCGTCCCCCGTCACGGCCACAGCACTGTCACAATGTCCCGGCGCAACGCCGCTGATGCCTGCGCGCCCCTCACGTCTGTCCCTCGTCTCCCAACAAGGCGCGCGCTCGCGCCATACCTGAACAGACCCTGACCGACCCGATGGCGCCGAACCCAGCCATCCAGCCAGTGGCGTCTCCCCTACGAAAGAAGCCCGGCCGTCCCCACCCCGACTGACCTGAGCCGGCGGCCACCTCGCGCACGAATGACGTCTTGAGCGGCAGCGTGACGGATGTGACGCTGAGCGAGCCGCGTGACGCCGGCCGCACGATACCCTGCTGCCGCATGGCGCCCTCCGTCTTGAGCCGCTGCACCTCCGACAGCGCCGCCTGGCGACGGTGCGCTGCGGCCAGCCGAGCGGCGTCAGACGGGCCGGCAGACACCGCGCTCCGATCCGACACGGGGGCGCGGCGGCAGCAGATGGACAGGCAGACAACGCGCTCCGATCCGACACGGGGGCGCGGCGGCAGCAGATGGACAGGCAGACACCGCGCTCCGATCCGACACGGGGGCGCGGCGGCAGCAGATGGACAGACAGACACCGCGCTCCGATCCGACACGGGGGCGCGGCGGCAGCAGATGGACAGGCAGACACCGCGCTCCGATCCGACACGGGGGCGCGGCGGCAGCAGATGGACAGGCAGACACCGCGCTCCGATCCGACACGGGGGCGCGGCGGCAGCAGATGGACAGGCAGACACCGCGCACCGATCCGACACGAGGGCACGGTGGCAGCAGACGGGTCGGAGGACAGGACGGCAACGCAGCTTACGGATGAGACGTGAGCAGGATGTAGCGTGCCGTTAAAACTTTCCGAGATTTGATTTATCACAGAAGTGTATGATGACCAAGCGAACATGATGGATATTCTGATATTGGCAGATGGAACAATCGGGTCCAAAGTAATTCGTGCGATGGGAAATACTTCTTTCTGCGCCCTGCATCAGTCAGTTGCAATTTTCGCAGCATCCCACTCCGGTTCGGCACAACCAACTGCGTCTGCTATATCGGCCGGGACACCACGCACGAAGCATACACCGCGACAGAAACACACAGCGCAGCCGTCCACCACACTGAGACCTGAGGCCGGACAGCAGCTCAGAGCCGCCCGGCGCGGCCGGACGGACACTCACTGGCTACGAGCAGCAGCCGCTCCGCCTCCACCATCTCCGAGGAGCCGGTGAACTCGATGGTGGCGTTGCAGAGGTTGAGGGCGCGGCTGGCCTGCGACATGACTGTCTGCTGCTGCGCCGCCTGAGGCCAACAGCGGACGGCGGTCAGACGGCGGTCAGACAGCAGTCAGACGGAGGTCAGACGGCGGTCAGGGACGGTCAGCCGGAGGTCAGACGGTGGTCAGACGGCGGTCAGACGGCGGTCAGAGACGGTCAGACGGAGGTCAGGCAGCAGTCAGAGGCGGTCAGACAGCGGCCAAACGGGGGTCAGACGGCGGTCACACGGCGGTCAGAGCACAGCGCGGCGGTGATGGGCGGCGGCGCCGGGTGTGGAGACGAACGAGGGCAGACGGGCGCGCGGGCCACAGACGTGGCACAATTGACGGGTGATGAGCAAACGGCGGCCGGGGGGCACCATGTGGCCGCTGCTCTGAACGCGGGGCAGTAGCGCGGTGCGTGGACACAGCACCCTGAACAGGCCTTCTACACCGGCCGCGAAGCGTGGACACAGCACCCCGAACAGGCCTTCTACACCGGCCGCGAAGCATGATAGCGAGCAGCAGTCCAAGGCGAAATCATTCAGGCAATTAAGCGAGCGGTATCAAACAACTTTATATCAGACACCACATTCATCAAAAGTAATCCAGTTACATTATTAAGTACCGATATGCGTGCTTCATAGTCCCCATTACGACCAGCCGAACAGCCTCAGCTTTGGCCCCCATCATCCGCACAGCTCGTCCTCAGCCTTGCCGGCTCGGGCGGTGCCCGGGCGCCCACCTCCTTCTGCAGCTGCTTGACGCGCTCCTGGACGCCGGCGGCGAGCGTCGATTGCCCGCCGGTTGCAGCCTCGGGCAGCGGCGGCCGAGCCACCTCCCGGTTCCGCACCACCGGCCGCACCGGCGTCACCTGCACCTCCTGCAGCGGCACCGGAGGCCCGTCAGCGGCCAGAGGGCCACCAGTCCAGCCCGGGTCCAGGCGGAGCCATAAACGGGAGGCGTCCGCGGCCCAAACACACCACAACGGGCGGCCCTCAGGCTTAACTGCCTCACCCACCGCACAGTGCGCACGCAACCCCTCCTCCCTCCCCTCACACACACACACTGCACAGCCGCCAGTCATGAGCGCCGTCGAGGCCCGACGTACACGCATTAGTACACGCAGTCGGCGCTTGAAGTCGGCTGGCTGCCAGCCGCGGTCCGGTCGGCTCGGACAGCTCCGCGCCGGCGGGACGGGCCGCGGTCCCGTCTCGGCCGCTCACCTGTGGCTTCTGTCGGCGGTAGAAGCTGACCGAGTGCATGAGCGGCAGCTCCGCGTCACCGTCCAGCACCACAGACGGCAGGCTCAGGTCCCGCTCCGGCGACTTAACCGACGCCATCGGCGTCCGGAACGCGCCCGAGTCTTGCCGCTGCCGACCGAGACGGCCACGTCACGCACACACACACACCGGCGGTGACGTCACGCTCGGGGATGGCGGGGCGTCGGCGCGCGGGGTAACCGCTGTCCTTCCACGGGACGAGACGCCAGCCCTCCACAGACTGGCGCCGCGCATCCCCTTCCGGCGCGGAGCCTCACACTGACACCAAACACGACATGACGCTCTCCGAGACGGCGGTGTCGTGCCTCTGTAGACTGCCGCGACCAGCTGTGTTCTCCGGCTGACTGTGGCATGCGCTCGCCACGCTCACCGGCCACGGAGCGGGCCAGAGAGCAGGGAAGTGACCGCCATGTCCGGGCTGGGGATTCAGAAGCAGCACACAGCCAGCTCGCAGGCATAGGTGAAAGGACCAGGAGAAAGGTTTGCCAAGGCTCAGCAGAACGTGGATAGGAATACGTAGCGCGTGGAGAGGCCAGCTACGGACGAGCGTGACAACACAGCTGACGGGGCGGGGGGGGGGGGGGGGCAGAGGACGAACCTTTGAGCCTGGACCAGAGAGGAGGCGGGGATGCTGTGGAGATCGGGCATGGGGAGCGCCATCGCCGCCGCCTCGTCGCAGGCACACCGCCTCCAGCTGCGCCACCAGGTCGGAGACGGAGCTGCCGCCTTCGCCGGCACCCCTCTCCCAGAGCTGTGAGGTGTCCTCGCATGGCTCCTCTGATGCGCTCATTGTCTGCCCCGAAGCGTCCCCATTCTGCTCTGAGGAGCCTTCCATCGGCTCTGAGCTGTCCTCTGCTTTCTCCAAGGTGCTCTGCGACCAATCTGAATCCTCAGTTTGCTCAGGGGTGCCCTCTGTCGGCCCTGGACCTCCCTCTTCCTTCTCCAAGGTGCCCCGCGTCCACGATGAGCTCTCGGTTTGCTCCGAGGTACTCTCTGTTCGTTCTGAAGCGCTCTCCGACGGCTCGGGCTCGCCTCCAGCCCGCTCTGCCCCGAACAGATAGTGCCTGAGGCGGGAGTGGTGACTGACACCCGAGACGTCCGCCAGCGCGTCCTCCTCGGCCGCCTCCTGCCAGCAGCGCGGGGACCGCGCCAGCCACCCACCCCCTAGCGATCCGTGATCAGAGGTCAGCTCGGAGGTCAGGTCCGATGTCAGATCAGAGGTCAGGTCGGACGTCTGCTCCGCACCGAGCAGCGACAGGTCCAGGGTAGGCGTGCGGCCCCCAGCCGAATGACGGCGGTCGGCCAGGGCCGAGTCGGAGCCAGCGCCGGCGCCGGGCTGGCGTGGGGTTGACGTGTGTAGGGCGCGCGGCCGGGAGCCGGCAGCGGCGCGGCACGCGGCCGTCGGCCGGGTCGGCAGACAGGGTACCGAGAGACGGTGCCACGGCGCCGTCACCGCCGCCCGCTGGAAACGGCGGACCAGCTGCGCCACGCCCGGAGAGGCGGGCACGCACGGC
Organism: Pollicipes pollicipes; assembly: GCF_011947565.3. Lineage (NCBI taxonomy): Eukaryota > Metazoa > Arthropoda > Thecostraca > Pollicipedomorpha > Pollicipedidae > Pollicipes > Pollicipes pollicipes. Next base: position 18,561,535 of record NW_023596818.1, read on the forward strand.
TGGGAGGAGCAGCGGCGCAGCGGCTGCAAGGAGCAGGGGCAGGACAGGTCGGTTAGCTGACGACAGGGAAAGTCAGCGGAGGGTGAGAGGTCAGGAGTGGGCAGGTCGGGTCGGGTCAGGTGTGGTTATGCCAGGTCAGGTCAGGAGCGGGCAGGTGGTCAGGTCAGGAGTGGGCAGGTGGTCAGGTCAGGAGCGGGCAGGTGGTCAGGTCAGGAGCAGGCAGGTGGTCAGGTCAGGAGTGGGCAGATGGTCAGGTCAGGAGTGGGCAGTTGGTCAGGTCAGGAGTGGGCAGGTGGTCAGGTCAGGCGCGGCAGGTCATGCCAGGCGCGGCAGGTCAGGTCAGGCTTAGGCAGGTCAGGGCAGGTCAGGTTATGCCAGGTCAGGTCAGGAGCAGGCAGGTGGTCAGGTCAGGAGCGGGCAGGTGGTCAGGTCAGGAGCGGGCAGGTGGTCAGGTCAGGAGCGGGCAGGTGGTCAGGTCAGGAGCGGGCAGGTGGTCAGGTCAGGAGCGGGCAGGTGGTCAGGTCAGGAGCGGGCAGGCGGTCAGGTCAGGAGTGGGCAGGTGGTCAGGGGTCAGCAGGAGTGGGCAGGTGGTCAGGTCAGGCACGGCAGGTCAGGTCAGGCACGGCAGGTCAGGTCAGGCGCGGCAGGTCAGGTCAGGCGTAGGCAGGTCAGGTCAGGTCAGAGGCGGACATGTCAGCTAAGGCGTGCGCGCGTCAGAGGTTGAGGCGGGGCGGGCTAGCGCTCTTTCGCACGGTGTTAGTTAACACATAAACATATACCCCAAAGATGTTCACATATACACATGACCTGGTCAAATTCATTCTGAATGCCCTCAGAACGACTGCGACTCGGCCGTAAAGCCACCGCACACGACCCTTCCGTGCCCGACGCGCCGCCCGCGTGCCCCGCGTACATACCACAGTCTTGGTCCGCTTCGGCGGCGTCGGCTCGTCCTCGTCGTCTATGATGTCGAGCACGTCATCGATGGCGGCACAGGCGGCCATGCCAGAGAGGTCGCTGCTTGCATCCTGGCGGCGGCGGGGCGGGAGGCAGCGCGTAAGACACCGATCAGAGCCGCAAGGTCACTGAGTCACAGGACTTGGAGTCGCGCCCAGCTGTCTGCCGGGTCGCTCAGGACACACGGCAGTCGCTGCGGCGTCCGCCCAGTCATGGCAGCCGGCGGACGGCAAAGGCCTCTAGCCCGCAGTTTAGCAGCGCGGGCTGACGCAGCGGGATGGTGCTCGTATGGACGTCGAAGACGCCGTCAGATGCCGTGTCACATACGGAACGTCCCTGCACAGACACGTCTCCGGGCCGACTGTTTTACAGCCAACTCTGCCTGCCAGCCGAGGCCCGGCTGTGCCGTCGAGTCACAAGGCTGGCCGGCGAGCGGACGCCACCTCGCCTCGAAGAACAGCGGACCCCTCTCCACCGCTCCATCCCGTCCCGTCCCCTCCTGCCGTCCGCTCCACCTACCCTCGCACCCTATCCCCAGCCGCCCCCCACCGCTCCATCCCGTCCCCTTCCGCCGCTTGTTCCACCTACCCTCAGCCCCTCCCACCGCTGCACGACTCACGCTCTCGTCAATGGTGGGCAGGCTGGCCGGTGGTGGCGGCGGCTGGTTGGCGCGTGCCATCGCCAGGATCTCGGCGCCCAGACTCTCGGCGTCGCTCTGGCCGCTGGTGTATGACACGGTAGATTCGTCGCCGGCGCGCCACACGGTGCTGGCCGGCGACGCGGCGCCGCTGCGGACCAGCGAGCACGCCGTCGTCAGCCGGATGACGCGCGCGCGCCGCGGCGCCGCCGCAGAGAGCGAGCGCAGCGCGCGGCCCACCACGCGACCGTGGAGCTGCAGCGCCGTCACCACGGCGTCGGCGGCCGGCGGCGCGGCCGCGTGATCGGAGCCGACCGCCGAGTACATGGTCGGGTCAGGGTCGCTCAGGTCGGCGGAGCTCGCGTCGGTCGCGCTCGAGTCGCATGCGGCGTCGGTGTAGTGTGATCTGTCCCTGCGGTAGGATCTGCTGGCGTGGTAGGACGCGTCGGTGTGCTGCGATCTGTCGCTGCGGTGGAATCTGCTGACGTGGTGGGACGCGTCGGTGTAGTGTGATCTGTCGCTGCGGTGGGATCTGCTGGAGTGGAAGGACGCGTCGGTGTACTGCGATCTGTCACTGCGGTGGGACCTGCTGGCGCGGTAGGATGTGTCGGCGTGGTAGGACGCGTCGGTGTAGTGGGAGCCACCAGTGTGCTGAGATTGGTCTATGTAGTCGGATTCATCCGTGTGGCGGGACCGACCCGCATATGACCTGTCAGCGTGGTTAGACCGGCGGCGGGCGCCGCACGCACCGGCGTCGCCCCGGGCCGGCGGCGGCAGCGGGTCGCGCGTCGCCTGGGGGCTGCGGAAGCTCTCCTCGCTCGAGCTCGACTGACAGAAGGTGACCTGCTTGCGCGGCGGCGGCGGCGGTTCGGCCTCGCCCGAGCGGCTCGTGTCGGCCGGCGTCACCAGCCGCGTCGACGCCGCCGCCGGCTCGCTGTCGGAGGGCGTGCGCGACGGCAGCTCCAGCGGCGGGAACGAGCGCGCCAGCCGATCGCCCAGCACGCGCTGGCAGCTCTCGTACAGCGAGCCGAGCTCCTCGTCCGAGCTCGGCGCGCCGGCCGAGTCGAACGGGGAGCGTCCAGCAGGCCGGCCCGCGGACGGCGTCGGCGGCCGGGACAGCGCTAGCGACTGCGCGCGCGCGTCGAAACGGGTTCGGCGCGATGTCGGAGGCTGTACGCGGGCCTCGGTCGAGTCATGAGACATCGTCATTGGCTGCGCGCGAGCGTCGGCCCAGAGCTGGGACGATGTCAGAGACTGTTCGTTGGCCTGTGCCCACTCTTGAGACGACAGCGACGCATCATAAGCCAGCTCTGGCGCGTGGCGACGGCTAGAACGACAAGGACACAGAAAGAAGGCGTTAGCGAAGCTCTGACGCGAAAGCACCCCAGGTGTGTTAGCGACCAAGCACGAACAGCAAGATCAAGCTGCGAACAGATAGCCGCGGACAGAAAGGTGCGAGCATCAAGCAGCGAGAGAGCGGAGCTGGACGCGGTGGCGTGAGACCAACAGAGCTGGACATAACGCTGAGAGGAGCAGGGAGTCAAACACACAGCGTGCTGTCAGAAAGCCTCAGAAGTAACAGCGCAGCGACCGCAGGCCGCAGTCTTGACCGCACCGAGCGTAGCCGAGACCCGATCCACCTTGTCATCCGCAGGGCGGCGGACACCACATCTTGGGCCCGAGACATCACCATCACCATCCCCATCACCATGCAAGAGCCGACCAGCACCGCCAGTCACGCGCCGCGTTGCCCGACGCCGCCCGTCGTGTGGACGGGCGGCAGGACCAGCGGCTAGAGACGCATGTCACGTGCAGGAGCGACGGTATGACATCACGTGCGCGAGCGCCAGCGCGTGGCGTCACGCCATGCTCGAGTCCGGCCGGATGCAGGCGCCAGACGACGCATCATGCGGAAGCCAGCCGCCGCCGACAGGCGGGCTGCGGCCGCCAGCGTGCATGCGCCGCGTGCGGACGGACGCGGGCAGCAGCGGCGGCGGCGGCGGCCGGACGCCGTACCTGCGGCCGTCGTCCGTCTCCGACTCGTGCGAGCTGCTGGCCGTCTCCAGGTCGGAGAGGCTCGGGTACAGGCAACCGGGCTTGACGCGCACCTGGTACGGCCGCCGGCCGGCCGCCCTGTTGGCAGCGCAGCTGCTCAGACTGGCGGCCGACGCGCGAATTACGCCGCGCTCTGGCCGGCCCGCTATGGCGTCGACGGTAGCTCCTGTCCAGCTACTGGACTGTTACGAAGCGAGGCAGCCGCGAGCAGCTACGGTTCTCAGGAAGAGCAGCGCTGGACAGGTCGGGTGGAGCGGATGGACGCTGCTCTGGCACGCAGGATCCGACGGCGGGTTGAGGATCCAACGGCGGGCGGAGGATCCATCGGTGGGTGGGGGATCCAACGGCGGGCGGAGGATCCATAGGTGTGCGGAGGATCCAACGGCGGGCGGAGGATCCATCAGTAGGTTAAGGATCCGACGGCGGGTGGCAGATCCAATGGCGGGGTCCGACGGCGGGTTTAAGATCCAACGACGGGCAGGGATCCAACGGCGCGCGGAGGATCCAACGGCAGGTGAAGGCGTCTTCGGGGAACTGGTAATTTGTGGCGCCAGGGCTGATACGGAACACATTGAGGTAGATGGCAATATCCTAAGGAGCGGAGCCAGTTCCGAGACATGAGGGGGTTCCATCTTGAGACAAGAGATTCCGGTCAATAACCAGGAGAGGTTCCAGTCTTGAGCCAGGGCCGGCTCCGTTTTGGAGCAAGGGAAGGGTCCGGTCTTGAACCAGGAGCGATTACTTTTGAGTAAGAAAAGTCTGTGAACTTGTGTTAAAAATATCTGGTTTAAAGATCCCAGGGAGGTTGTTGTTGATTGGAGTTTTAGGGCGCGCCGACTACTGTGGTCATTTTGCGCCCATCCAGGGAGGTTCGAATCGCATGACAGGAGAAGTTTTTTTCGGTTTAGGAAACAGTCTAGCCTTAAGTCAGCAGAGGTGAATCCTTGGCAGGGACAGGCCGGCCTTGAGCCGGGACAGGCCAGCCTTGAGTCGGGACAGGCCAGCCTTGAGCCGGGACAGGCCAGCCTTGAGTCGGGACAGGCCAGCCTTGAGCCGGGACAGGTTAGCGTCGAGTCAGTGAGGTTCCTATTTCGAGTCAGATGTTCCGCTCTCGAGACAGGACCAGACGTCTCCACTCTCGAGCCCGGAGAGGACCAGGAGCTCCGTCGGGAGCCGCTCCATCTCGAGCCAGAGACGCGCCCGGGTGGCACAGCACCCCTGCGGTAACGCTCCAGCGGGCCAGGCAGGGATTGTTTGGATCACCGAGTACTGGGGAGGACGCGGTTCAGGAGGCTGCCGGGGATGACCGGACCACCACGGACTTCTAGGTCAGAGCAGAGGACCAAGCCACTGTGGTCGGCTGCCAACGATCGGCACCAGGGCATAGCATTCTACAGCTGCCTTTTCAGGCGACACACTATGTAACTACCACCAAGTTTGCTATGTACATCATATTGTTTTTGGAAGCTAAACACTGGCACACGTTTGATGCTTACCTGGTATGGAGCATGTAGAATGTAAGAACAGCGTGAGGAGATCAACGTGAAGGGACATATTGTCCAATAAGGATCATGCTTGCAGATAAGAGCACTGCATGGTGGGTTTGATGTTTTATGTATCCTATGTCCAAACACTCCACACAGTTTTACCCATTACACCATGAGGGAAGTCGTGGCAAAACAGGCACTTCATGGTCATGGTCATGGAGGTCATGCACGTCAAGGACTGACATACTAGCTACTTTCCTCCCGCTGAGCCACGCCGAAAACCTTGCCCCCATCGGCAGCCTCCCGCAGGCGCCTCTGTCCCTCGCATGCGGCTCCAGCGCTAGGCCCCACCCTCTCCAGCTATGTGACTACAGCTCACCTGGCGCCGCTGTGGGAGTCTGCGGCCGGCTGTGATTGGCGGAGCGGGCTGCTGACGGCCCCTGGTTGGCGGAGCGGCGACTGGGGGCGGGGCTTGTGCGACGGAGAGCCGCCCGGCGGCGGCGGCGGCGGTGGCGGCGCTGGAGGGATGCCGGCCATCTGTGGCGGCGGCGGCGGCGGCGGAGGGGCCATCTCCTCCAGCTGAGGACGGCCGAGGGGCGTCAAAGTGAAGCGGGGGTCGACTGGTGCGGCTTACAATGCTGCGCAAATACCTACTGAACCTCCCACAGGAAAACGAACGTGTTGCGGACAGACTCGCCAGCGGACGAACTGGCGCTGGATGAGGTGCAAAACGAAATTGGCACCTATACAGAACCAGACAGCATCACAACACCTATGCTCATGGCACCAGTGGATAGGAATGCGATCCAAGTAAAAGGCAGGTATCCTGCACAGATGTCTGAGGCCATCACTACCCGCAGAAGTGCAAAAAGTCCATAAAGTCTACATCAACTGACCGGTTTCGCCGTCCTGGCGGCGTGTTCCAGCTCGGCCGGCTTATGCTGCCACCTGTTGGCCAGAAATCCAAGCTCTCGCTGGCGCTGTTCCCGACTGCTCTGCGCGATGTCGTTATTGCGCCAGTCGTTGTTCATCGACTCCCAGAGCTTGCGGTGCGCCTGGAAGGTGGACTCGCCGACGCCGCGGGAGGGCGACGGCGGCCCGTCGGCGGACGGAGGAGGCGGTGGCGGCGGACCTGCAGCACCACACGCGCCCCAGTCAGCCGACATCGCCGATACCCGCCGGCAGGAAGTCTCGCCGAAGCGAAGCAACCCGTTGTCCTTCTAAAGCGTGCCGCGTCTGCCCAGCCGGGCTCTGTCGAAGCTGACACATGAACACGCCCGACGGCCGAACATCTTTTACGCCATGACGTCGCGCTTCGGTGCCTAGGTGTTCCGCGGCCGCATCGACTTCCCCGCACTGCAACACCTCGCTGCCACCGGACCTAGCCTCGCCGGCCGGCGCAGCCGCCCGCCGGCCGTGCGTCACCCGCGGCGCCCACCTGTCTGCCGGAGCGGGGAGCGGGCGCGGCCGGACTCCGGGGCGGGCCGGCCGGCGCCGCGCGTCGTCGCCGCCGCCGCCGCCGCCTCGTGCTGGCGCAGCATGTGCGGGGTCACGGGCGTGCCGAACCGCGCGATCACCTGCCCACAGAAGGCAGTAGGCCTCAGAGGCGACAGGCCCCAGCGCGGCTGGGGCTCAGAAGGGCACACGTGTCAGGCCCAGGCTACAGGGGACCGGTGCTTGAGCCGTGGAAGCAGCAGGGTGTGAACGGTGGGCCACAAATTCCGCACCTAGGTTGGTTACGGTACAAAGCTCGTGGCTCGCTATCGCAGACGTCAGCTTTCAGAACCATACACTTTTGCTGGAAAACACGCTGCACCCAAATTTAATGACTTCATGCATCAGTTGACCCCGCCATTCCCGGCATGACCCGGCATTCTCAGAGCCCTGCTGACCTTAGGCGGCTGGCCTTTCTCGAACAGCTTCCTGCGGTCGGAGAGGGTCATCTCGGTCGGGTCCACGTTGGGCGGCGGAGGGGAGGCCGCACGGTCGAACACCGCCGCCCGCTCCTGCACGAAGCGGCCGCGCACCGGCGACGGCTGGCGGGTCGGAGACACCTGGCGCATAGGCGACGGCTGGCGGGTCGGAGACCCCTGGCGCATCGGCGACGGCTGGCGGGTCGGAGACCCCTGCCGGTCCGGCGACCACTCGCGGGCCGGTGGGTCGCGCAGGCCGGCGGCCGGCGGGGAGACCTGCAGGAGACAAGGGGTGAGCCGCCGCACCCCACAGAACACACGAGAGCAGCCCGACCAAGCCGACTCGACCTGTAGGCAGCGTCAAACGCGTCAAGTCGCCACTGACCAGTAGGGAAAGCGCGCAAAGTCGCAAGACCAGACTTCAGACGAGCGAAAGACGTCCGCACGCATGCCAAAAGCTCCCTGCCGTGTTGACTCTCAGGCGTCGACACGTGCCACAACAGCTGGACACAAGCGCCTTATCTAGCGGACGGCTGATAAGCATCAAACGCCGTACGTCCGTCCAGTGACAGCCGCCGACCAATCAGCACACCCACAGCGGAAATCCCTATCGATGGCGCAATCGACTGCAGGAAAGCCCACAGCGCTACAGAAAAATCCCCGATACAGCCGCATCACGCTGTGAAATGGCGGCCAGAAAAGTTGGCACGTAGTAAAGAAAGAAGTGGCATTTGCCAGGCTTCAGATTGCCTTGCAACTAAAAACACCTGCCTGACGACCAGACTAATGTTTCAGACTGTCTTCAGAGATATGCCAAAGTAATCGGGAAAATGCACACAAGTTCTAAGTGAGATCTTAAATACGGCCAGACACCGCCATCAAAAGTTCCACCAAGGGGAATCCGCCACCGCCTGGCACTATCTCCCCTTCCGCCAACTTCAGGTTCGCTCCCTCTCCACCGCCGCTGCTGACCTGAGCAGGCTGAGGCCTGGGCGGCGGGCTGTAGCGGACGGGGCTGGGCGACCTGTAGGGCGCGGCGGCCCGCTCTGGCGAACGGCAGGGCGCGGCGGCCGGCTCGGGCGACGGCTTCGCCACGGCGGCCACCACCCGAGGCGGAGAGGCCGAGTGGGCAGCCTCCGTGAAGTCGTACACCAGCCGGCCACGCGAGCCGGACGGCGTGAAGCCCTGCGCCTCCTGCGGCGACGGCGGGGGGACGGTGAGCTGGGGCTGCCTCGCGAGGCGGTCAGAACAGTCCTGTGCCCGACGCCGCGGTGGTCTTACGCTCCCCGCGTCTGGGGCTGGACCACCAGCGGACGGCAGACGAGCCTGGCCAGCGTCACCACTCCAGAGGGGTCATCAGAGGAGCGCCCCAGTCGAGTAAGCGGTACAAGTCGGCACCCACGGCCCCACCTCGGTCCCGGGCACAGGGCTGGACACTTGACAGCTGACGGACGGCTAGACTCGTCACCGACGCCGCCGTCGTACCGTCAGCCGCAGATGGCTAGTGAGCCGGAAGCTAGTGAGCTAGGCGGCCAGAACGGAACAGAGTAAACTGCCAGTGCACGGAGACCGCGGCCACTTGCCAACAGTGCCTCACGGCGATAGTGATATCAAAAACACATCCAGTCAGGTGAAAGCCGACACTGCGCGGAGCATGGGGCCGAACGTTCTCAGTGCAAACACCAATAATCAGGTGAAAACGGACACCGCGCGGAGCATCGGACCGAACTTTCTCAGAGCGAATACCAACAAACACGTCATGAGGCAGCCACTCGATAAAACCAACTGGTGGCATGCCAGCAAACTGCAGTGCATTGAGAGAAAACGTGAGAGGTGACAGCACAAGTTGGAGTGGGGCCAAAAGACAGGGCAAGGACAAGGCGCGCCGCTGCAATCGCCCACCGACTTACCAGGCTCGCTGAAAGTTGATATTCCACGACGTCCCTTCAGTAATGCGCTAAAGCCTCCCCACTACGTTTTTAGACGAGTAGGTGAGCTCGTTGTTAGTCATTGGTGGACTACTGAAGCGAGGATAATGTGGCCCGCCACAAAGCCACTGACTGATAGCAGGCTGGCATCAGCGGGGCAGTTAAGAGGCAACGGTGTAACCAAACCACGTCAGCTCAACGGACCGACGTCTCAAGCCTCGACGGTTCAGCTGCACCTTCACTGAACTTTTGGACTGAACTGCGCTTAATGAACTGAACGGTGAACCAAGCAGGTAGATGTTAAAAGGATTTCACAACCCTGAAAAGCCCATACCAATAGGTAATGCTGGTGACCCCTGAGACCCAGACTGGCGCTCTGAAGTAAGACATGTCCGGAAACAGCTGGCAAACATCAACAGCACCTGATCGGTTCCCCAGGGGCACTCCACCAGCGCTTGTGCGCTTAGCTAGGCCCCACTGAGTCTAATTTGTGACAACACGCACTCCACTACACCAGCCGAACTGCTGCTGGAAATAACTCCCTGCATGTAAGGCCTACCTATTCCGCCGATCTTATTCTCTGTAAGCAGAGTAACGCCGCGACAGTTTCGACAGACATGCAAAGCTAGAATCAACAGTCAGCGAGCCAGCAGCCGGTGCGACCAGAGGCAAAAGGCTGGACCCGAGGTCAGGTTAGGTCAGGTCAGGTCAGGAATGGCAGGATACGGCCCAGTAGGTAAGCCTGCGGTGGGGCCAGGACGGCGGATGAAGTCCGGCAGTGTTTAGGACGACCAGGAAGACAAAATCACCGACATAATGTTGGTGACTAGATCGCGAACTGAATAGTGATGGACCCTCGCCGAATCATGGCTGGACATGGGAGGCGACAATCTTCGGGACTCTAGAACTAGGACTCTCCGGAAGTGCGCTGCAGGACGGAGAGGCTGCGGTGCACCCTTCAGGGACTGTTCGGATCAGTCCTGAAAGATAGGCAAGCTTCAGGGCGGTACAGGTCGTTAACGTCGTGTTGCGGTGCAGGTCTTGGCAGGACTCCTGGATTGGATATCTCCGGACGACCGGCAGCCTCTTCAGCGACTGGTCTGGACGAACGGGCGGACGGACGAACGGACGGAGTCTGCCGGGCCAGGCCAGGCCAGGTCGGGTCAGGTCGGCGTGCAGCACTCACCAGCGAGCGGACCAGCGCGTCATCGAGCGGCACCTGACCCTCGGCGGCAGGCGGCGGGTCCGGGTGCTGCCGTAGCTGCCGCGTCGGCCGGTACTCAGCGTGCGACACGTGCGTGGCCGGCTCGGGCTCGGGCTCTGGCTCTGGCTCGGACTCGGACTCCAGCTCCGGCTCTGGCCGAGGCTCTGGCTCCATCTCTGGCTCCGGCTCCTCGGCGGCCACATGCAGCGCGCTCTGGCCGGGGTCGAGGTGCATGCTGGCGCGGTGACGCGACCCGTTCCCGCCCACGCTAACCTTGACCTCCGTGGTGACGGTGGTGCGGCTCGGCCCCGACGGCCGGTACTCGCGCACCACGGCCGGCGGCGCCGCCGTCACGTGACCGCCGCCGGCCGCCGGCACCGAAGCCACGTGACAGCCGGCGGCCAGCCGCGGCAGGCAGCTGGCGGCGCCGCCGGCGGCCAGCCGCTCGCCGGCGCCGATCTGGCGGCGCAGCGGCGACGGCGAGCGCACCTGCCAGCGCGAGGTGCGCGGCTCCCCGCGCTGGGGCGAGGCGGCCGCCTTCACCGGCGAGCGCGAGCGCTCGACCGGCCGCGCGGCGGCCACGGCCTCGCGCTCGGCGGCACGCGAGGCCCGCACAGGCGCTGGCGCCGGCGCCGATACCTCGGACTCCAACTCCTGGTACTGGGAGGCGAGGCCGGCCAGCCGGCTGCGCAGGCCCCGGCTGCTGGCCGAAGCCGAGAGTGCCGGTGGCGGTGACGGCTCTGGCGGTGGGCACCGCTCGCGAGGTGTCACCTCTGCCTCGAACGTGTCCAGGTCTGGAACGGCGCAAGCCACAGGTCACGACCCGGCGCGTCCCAGTCAGACATCGGGAAGAATACTGACGCGGTGACCGAGACTGGACACCTCGCTGGGTCGGTCAGTCCCGCCTTCTATTCCAAGCAGTGTTGTATCTGACTTATGGGTTCAGTGGCCATGGAGCCCCGAATCCGTGTCCATGACGTCTTAGGAGCTGATGAACTATGCACGCCGTTCAACCTTAGATTGTCAAAAAGGTGACAATTTAATTTTGCACGAACAGAAACAGCTAAGCAACGGCAGAGTGAAACTCGCCGCAAAATACGTCACGCATTTTTGTTTCACAAATCAGCAAGACCGTCAGTACCCCTTCCCGCCCAGTGGTCCGTGCCCAACCCATTCTAAAAGTCACTGTTATACACAAAATGCTCATCTAAAACGTGACTAGCACAACGTGCAGAGATTCCAGTTTCTTTCGGACACCACCTCGCCTCCATTGTAATCCGGTCAAGCCGCAGAGCACCGTCAGCGGCAAGGCCCGCCGCCCGCGCCCTGTGCCCGTCACTGACCGGTCTCGCCGTCGGTGGAGTACAGCGAGCCCAGCTGCTTCAGCCGGCTGCGCGTGCTGTCGTGCAGCACGTTCGGCCGGTTCTCCTTGTCGTCAGTGGGCCGGCGCGGACTGGCCGCCTTGGCTGCGGGTCAGAGGCCGACACTCAGTATGGGTCAGGGTAGGAGGGTGGGTGGCGCGGATCAGGGTGTGGTGGCGCGGATCAGCGCGGGGTGGCGCGGGTCAGGGCGGGGTGTGTTGGCGCGTGTCAGAGTGGAGTGGTGCGGGTGAGGGTGAGGGCGGGGTGGGGATGGGGGTGGGGGTGGGGTGTCATGGTTCAGGGTGTGGTGGCGCGGGTGAGGCTGTGGTGGCACGGGTCAGAGTGGGATGGGATGGGTCAGGTTGGGTTGGCGCGGGTCAGGGCACACTGCGAGGCGCACCAAAGCGCTACAGCCCGCTGATCGAAGGGGGCAATGCTTGCATGCTTCGCACAGATAACCAAATGCAAACAGCAGGCATGCTAAAGGGCCAAGGCAAAGCAATACCACCGGCCACGTGATCATAAGCCACAAAGAACACATCATTGCATTGTCATTAACTGCGTAAGCATCCTACCACGTCCGCATTGCACATTACTCGGCAGACACCACATCCTTAAACATTCAGACGACCTCGCATCTGCCCCCGCCCCCCTCCCCACCTAGCTGACGGCGCGGCTGCCATACCACGCGCCTGCACAGGGCGCCAGGACTCTGCAACAGCCGCCCCGCCACCGCCATCGGTCGCGCTCTGCCGCCGCTGCCGCGCCTCACCTGCCTGCCGGGCGGAGCCCAGGTCGCCGTTGGAGGCGTCCGAGCGCAGGGGACTCCTGGCGGTCGGTGCAGCGTCAGCGGCGGCGCGCAGCGGACTGCGCGCCGAGCCGGCGCCAGTGGAGCCGGCGCCGGTGCGCTCGTCCACGCGCCGCTGCCGCTCCCGGGCCCGCTCCAGCATCCTCTGTCGAGCCGCCGGACGCCGGTTAGACAGACGGTGGCAGGAGGGAGGGAGGGCGAGGGAAGGAGGTCACGGGCAGACGGCGGATGGAGAGGGACATCACGGGTCAAGCATACAGGTCTGAGGAGAGCAGGGGGTTCAGGGCAGATGGAGAAACAGCATGCGGTCAGGGGTAGATGCCTGAGGAGAGCAGGGCAGTCAGGAGCAGATGGAGAGAGACAGCATGGGTCAGGAGAAGATGTCTGAGGAGAGCAGGGGGTTCAGGGGCAGATAGGGAGAGACAGTATGGGTCAGGGGTAGATGCCTGAGGAGAGCAGGGGGTTCAGGGGTAGATAGGGTGGGACAGCATGGGTCAGGGGTAGATGCCTGGGGAGAGCAGGACAGTCAGGAGCAGATGGAGATGGATGACATGGGATTGTTGCAGGTGGCTGGATGGGAAGCATCAGGGCAGGGCAGGTAAGCTGGTCTGAATTGGCTCATCCCTTGGGATGGAGCAGTTTGACTGGAAACCTTTAGAAAAGAGCAGTGGCTCACTCATCAATGAATGCAGCAAATGAATGGAGGCATGCTACAGTGAATTGGCCAACATGGCCTTTGCGGCCATGTTGGCCATGGTATGTAGCCATGTTGGTAGCTGTGGGCCATGCCAATTGAGCCCCTCCCACATGGTGGGACAGTTTTAAAGAATGACCTCTTGCTTGATCTATGTTCAGTAAGATGCAGCTTTGACATTAAAAAATGGGCTCTTCTTGATGTGACCTGCTACATGATATTATTTGGGAACTGTTATGCTGCACAAGATAGTAGCCACAAGCCACAGCCTGTGTAGTGTATAAAGTTTTAAAGGCCTGAAAAATATTTTGGGATTTTCTTCAATATTATTAACTTTTTAAAAACATATCTAACTCCTAAGGAATACATACTGTCCAGTCTCCCCCCAAAAAACTAGAAAACTGAACAATGGTCCTGGAGCCCTATTTTTTAGTTGCATTTTTGAGAGCTCCCCATGTTGAGTTCAGGGTGTGTCACTGGATAAGGAAAAATCATACTGACCTAACCAAGTCAAATTAAACAGCCTATACATTCCACCTCAGACACAAAAGAATCAGGATTCCTTACCTGAGGCCTTAGGCCCATGCATCCTTTCAGTGTACTTTCAAAAATGCCTCAATTATTAGTCTTCATTAAATGTGATAAAACAAACTGTGGTAGTTGTTTTCATGCTTATAATTTTGTGCATATTTATTCAATGTGCCATTTCAGACAGAAATCAGATTAATGGCATACTCATGGCACCTCAAAGCTGCTATTGGTATGCAGAAAATAGCAGCACCACTCATAGGTGGTACCTAAGCCAGGTAGGCATGACTAATCTTTCAAAAACTGAGGCCTAAGCAGTGTACAGCACTATCAAGGCACCACCACAAAAATAGCAGTCTGGCCAGGTATAAGCAAAGAAAGCTGCAACACTTAACCCTCATGTATAATTAAACAGCCCCCATGTTAGGCAAACACATTAACAAAAAGCCTGAATGCCATGCCTGATGCTCCAAGCAGCACAACTATCATGAAGTATATTTAAAGCCCCCAAAATATACACATCATATGACTGTTATACAACATCTTCAATACATACTTGATAATTTTATAAGATCTCCAACTCCCTATCTTCAGTCTGTGGTGCCAATGTTGAGACAAAAAGACTAAGTACAAGCATGAACACAAGATGTTTCCTATTTCAAACATGTTTCAAGATAAGCAAAGCCAGAAAATAATAGGAATTGACTTTTACCAGGAGACATCTGACACTTATAGCTACAAAAATGGAAAATTATCAGCCTAAACGCAGCCGGACGAAGTCGGCGCTCAGGAAAAATCCGAGTGAACGGCACAAATTTACAATAACGCACCGTAAAGTTGCGCTGCAAGAGTTTATATACTTACTGCGGTGAATGGGTCCATATTCAACACCTCTTTACAGGTTTCTGACACATTCCAACAAAAATCGAGCCAGCCCGAATCGCCTCCTCTCCTTGGAGTCAGCACTCGTCAACTGGCGCGTTTGTATTCAAATTTAAATGGCCCGCTGATTTTTCACTATCGATGTCGGTGAAATAGCATGGTATCGACGAAGAATGGAGGAAAGAAGTGATATCGACAATAGATAATTTCATTTTGATAGAATAAAGCAGGAATTGCTATGTCAAAGCTATTTCACTAAGATTGCTATGTCACTGTGATTCCTTGTGCACCTGCTAGAATTTTAATTGTTTTGCAGTGAATTCAGTACTTACCGTATGGTGCATCGACACGCTCGCGAGTGGCAAAATGATGAACGAAAGGCCAGCTGAGTAGCGGAGGAAGTTAGTTACGTGCCCAGGCGCGCGTATCATCCCCTATACACTTTATGAAATGTGCACACGTGTTGAATGTTTGCATGCTAGTTAAAACTACAAGATGGGCAAGTAAAGCTAAATAATGCCAGAACATGTGATGTTAATGTATCCAATGCAAGAAATGTCGCGCAACTCTGGCACGCTGACCTATAGTGTTAGTGATTTTATTTGGTTGTCCGCCTTTTCCCCATTGCAAATTTATACATAAGCTCCTGCAAGCAAGACTTATCTCGAGTTTCACACGTTTTTCCCCCGAGGTAGGCGATGTGGGGCTGTCTCTGTCGAATGCGGAAACTACTTCCATAATAAGGCGCACTTAATGACCCAGCATACGAACAAGCGTTCTTGCAAAGCGGGGTCACAGTTTCAGTAGATAAGTTGACTGGCCGAGCAGTGAAGAAACAAGGAAGACTACTCCGATAATAGGCTAACAAACGGGGCTTTCTCCGACTTTGATCCAGTTTTTTTTCTCAAAGCTGCAGGCTAGAGCCAACGTTGGTGCGGAGGGCAGATCCTCTGCAACTGATAGGGATCTGTACACCTCGTTCCAAGTAAAAGGGAAGTAAAGGAGCAAACGTAGATCGCGAATGTATTTAACCGCTGGCCGACACTGGCACGGAACATGACGCACGTGCCGCGCTTTAAGGCACATTTGATGGCCCATCTGTACAGAAGAGCAACGTATGTCACTGCTGGTTTGTGATATATAACCTGCATGAATTGGGAGAACTGGGAGCTTGCATTTTTCTATCCACTTTGTCGGTATTCACATGCTTCCTATTACGCTCCGGAACTTCCAACGTTAACAAATATGGGATCCAGCAACACAGGCCTCGAGTTCATCGCGACTAGCACAGGACGCGCCGCAGAGGAGCGGTGATGGCATAGTGTTTAGATCTCTGGACTTTTCAGTTCTGGAACTGGGTCCCGACCACACCGCAACCGCATCCCACATACATAATGCCTGATTAAGTCGGCAATGCAGGCGTCCCCTCTCGAAATGGTCCTGGTCGTCGATAAGACGTAGGGCCTCGCTCAGTGTCACTGCCCGGTCGACACACATGCCGCTGCACACCAAACTCGCATAGAACGCTGCCGCTCAATCGGTGTATATATTTAGGATAAATAATCTACAATTGGTTGGACGCGGAGCTTCGACACACAGGTGAGCCCGGGACGTTACAGAGGCTGCCCTGCTCAACAGTGCGGCCGGCAGCCGCACCCGCGGACCTCTCCCGCGACATCGGCCGGCGGACGAGGCAGCCCGGCCGCCAGATGGAGAGCGCCGCCAGGCGCGCCGCGTCCCTCGCCGGACAGCGGAGCCCCGCCAAACGCGCGCGAGGCCTGTCGGTGGGGTGGCTCCTCCGCGGCCGAACGCTGCGGCCCAGTCGAGCGCGCCGCCATCTTCGCGACGGAGCCCGAGGCCCCTGACTCCCCCCTCCCCTGCCCTCCCCGTGCAGGACGTTCACCAGTGCAGCTGCGCCTTGGCGCGGGAGTGGCGCGGCCGCGAGCCGCCGCTGCAAGCTCGGCTCGCCGTAGTTCACATCCCGGCGGCGGACTGAGAGGCGCTCCCTCACGCTGGATCGGAGCCGGTCTTCCTCCTCGACGGGCGCCTCCGCCACCCCAGCCGGGGCCGCCACCGCGAGCGGACACTACATAAATAGACTCTGACGTCGGCCACGCACACCGCGCCACGCACGGACACTACCCACGAACGTGCACGCGCGCGACACGCATCACCAGCCAGTCAGAGTCGGGAATGTGTCGGTGCCGCCGCGCCCGGTGGCGCGCCGGCCGCCGCGGTGCCGCCCGGGCCGCGCGACAAGCTTCAGTAATCACAGACGTTAGAAACACTCACACTCGCGCGCAACGATCCCGGCCGTAACAATAGAGCTAGAGGAGACGACACACGAACGCGGCGCGATGGATCGACGGCGGCGCGAACGTGCCAGCCCGCCGCGGCGCGGGCAGCGACGCCGCCGCGCCGTCCCGCTCGCCCCACGCGGCACACATCACGAGTCAGCACCGGCGCCGCGGCGGCCGGCCGACGCGGCTGAAGTATCTACATCGTCCGGCGGGTGTCACTGCCACGCGGCCGGCGGGAAGGAGTTGGCCTCGCACTGCTCGGTCACCGGCTGGCCGTGCTGCGAGTAGCTGATGCGCAGGCGCATCCGTAGCGCCACCTGTCGGCCATACGGCCTCGTCAACGAGACACTCAGGGCAGCAGTCAGTGAGGGTTCATGGTTGACATGGCAGGCATGACACATATGCTGCATACAAATCTTCCTACGCACGCAGAGTTTGAGAAAACGTACCACTCAGGCAGCCACCAGCAAAAATGACCCTGAACATAGATATGGGGCAACTACACCAGAATCATCTAAATGCCAGCAAAAACTAACGGCCAGTAAGAACGTCAGGGATAAGTTTCACCACCACACTACCTTTCATTGACACTACACCGCACGGATCACACACACAACACAAACCGACACACCTCAATAACGGTTTGAAACCATTTAACTGCATCATTCATTTCATAAAAATGAAAAACTAGTCCCTATCTTGGATGCCCTGGTGTGACACGCTTCGCCCCTGAGGCCTGTCGTAGCGCCCGCCTCCCACTCTGCCCGACTCCGTCGGCGCGGCCGCCTCACCTTGGAGGGGTTGTTGACGTTGATGGTGAGCGTGACGGCCTGCGAGGGCTCGATGACGCTGCCCGAGGCCGGCAGCATCTGCAGCTGTAACGTCTACAGGGCGGAGCACAAGGTCAGAGCCCGCCGGCGGGGCGCGGCGTCAGCAGCCAGCCGCGGCTGACCGGCAGCAGCGGCCACCGCTGTCCGGCCGGTCGGCACAGGTGCTGGGCGGGGTGGGCAGCCAACCACGGCTGACCGGCCGCAGCAGCCACCGCTGTCCGGCCGGTCGGCACAGGTGCTGGGTGGGGCGTCAGCAGCCAGCCGCGGCTGACCGGCAGCAGCGGCCACCGCTGTCCGGCCGGTCGGCGCAAGTGCCGGGCGGGGCGGCAACACAACAGCGCTGCAGCGCTCCGAACATGATGTCGATACTGGTATTAGTGATGAGTGATCCTTATCAAAATTGTTCTAAGAACACGACGAAGGAAAATACACAGGGTAAAACAAAGCATAGTACAACACAGGCAAAGTTTTTAGATCTGTCATGCAGGGAGCGAAGCCACCGGGGGGCGAACAGAGGGCATTCCAATAATTTCGAAATTAGCACTAGGTCTGCAGCCACGGTGTGTGCACAAGAATGTCAATAACTACAAAAATTATCACTATGAGGAAAGCCATGGTGTGTGCAAAAGAATGCAACTCTAATCATATATCACATATCACCAAACAGCCATGACATTCGGGCCTCCGACTGAGGTCTGCTGCAGAAGTCATCAAAGGTGTGTTAGTCCGCCCCCACCAGCCCCTGTTGGCCGTAGTCCCATGCCTATCCGCTGCGCAGAGCACGCCAACAGTCCGCCTCTCCGGACACGCCACCACGCACTTGATACCCGGGAGTGTGTGGTCAAGGTCCGGTGGCCCCCTCACCCCCCCCCCCCCCATGTCACTTCCGCTGACCCCAAGCCCCCCCCCCCCCCGCCGCCAGGCAGACCTTGGGCACGGCCGCCTGGAAGAGGAAGTCGGTGACGGTGTCGGCCGACGTGTTGGCGGCGGTGACGGTGATGACGCAGAGGGCGGGCGACTCGGCCGGCCGCCGCAGCGCCATGTCTATCCGCAGCGGCCCCCGCTCGAACACCGTCACACCGGGGATCTCGCCTGCGCCAGCCCACCGGCCCCGTCAGCACCCCGTGGCCGACGGCGTGGCGAGCCACACCAAATCATTACAGACTCGGGCGCTGCATGACAACATGTGCTGTAGCGACTCGCGATCTATTCCCTTCCGGTATGTAACAAGGTGGTACGCAGCAAAGGATGGGCTTGACCTTGAAATACGAGTACGGCACCATGGTAGCCACCTTTTTACGCGCACGGCGTCCACAAAAATGGAAGCATCCTCATCGCCACCAGCCTAATTGCAGCCGAAAACATCAACATCACGACCTCCAGCGCAGGTTGACCAGGCGAAGGCGCGTCACTGACCTGGCGGTGCGGGGGCGGAGACGGGGGCGGGAGCGGCCATCACGCCGCCGAACAGACTGTCGGTGGCAGCCAGCGGCGCGCCGGAGCCCGCCAGACCACCCAGCTGCAGCGGTGCCAGGGACGGGACAGCAGCCGGAGCGGCCGCGGCGCCACCGCCGCCGCCGCCGCCGCCGATGTCGCCTGCGGGCGGCCACGGGTCAGTGGTCACGGGCCAGCGGTCACGGGTCAGCAGTCACGGGTCAGCGGTCACGGGTCAGCGGTCGCGGCTCGGTGGTCACAGGTCAGCAGTCACGGGTCGCGGTCACGGGTCAGCGGTCACGGGTCGGTGGTCACGGGTCAGCGGTCACGGGTCGGTGGTCACGGGTCAGCGGTCACGGGTCGGTGGTCACGGGTCAGCGGTCACGGGTCGGTGGCCACAGATCAGCGGTCACGGGTCAGCGATCACGGGTCGGTGGCCACGGGTCAGCGGTCACGGGTCGGTGGCCACGGGTCAGTGGTCAGGGGTCAGCGGGCCGGCCGGGTCACTAGTCGTCGCCGGCACGGCAGACCGCGCACGTGTGATCGGCGCGGGCGTACGCCATGTCATGTGGGGGCTATCAGCTGTGCAGGGTGCCGACTACGCTAACGGCGGTAGGATGGAACTGTAACTGCCGTCTGGCATGGCCGGCATGGTGACCGCGGCCGCCTCCAGCTGGCTGCGGCCACACCTGAGGGTGTCCGGCCAAAAAGGCACCAACAACAGGGTGTGCGACCTTGATTGGCGGCTCATACAATAGAAGCTTTGTGCAGCTGTGATTAATATAATACAGAAGTCGCATTGATTATCTGGAATTCCAATCATTGTGACCGCGCAGTCATTTAGCTCCTATGGGTCGCCACAAGGCATCGACAGTGAGCGCACCAGGCAACAAACCAACGTCCGGCGGCGAGCAATTTGACGTGAGCGTCACACAGGGTGGCCGCCACCTACCGAGCAGATCCAGCAGGTCCATGTTGGAGTTGGTGGTCGGGGCGGCCGGGGCGGCCGCCGGCAGCGCGCCCATGTTGTCAGAGGGCGAATCCATCCCGCCCAGCAGGTCCAGTAGGGCGCTCTGGCGACACCGGCCGAGCTCAGGTCAGCTTGGATCGGGTCAGGTCAAGGTCGGTTCAGGTCACGCCAGGTGAGGCTGCGGAAGCTGGCGCTGTTTGGCCCGGGTCAGGCGCCTGTTTCGCGACTCGCCGGCCCCGCAGCGCGCGCCGCAACACCCGCTGTGGACAGGGTGCCGTGGGAAGACCTCCACCACCACCGAATGAGCTCTCTCCGCATCAGAAGGCGTCCTCAGCTTCGGGCGATACCGACCCTTCGAGACCAACGCTAACTCTAACAACACTACCAACAGGCTCCGCACCACCAGACGGCCGGTATCACACCGCCCCGCCGCACCAGCTGTCCCTGCGCCCATGGTCCTCCCCCATCACCACTCACAGAGTGCGTCTGCGCAACGGCAGTGGCGGCAGCGGGCGCGGCGGCGGCGGTGCTGACTGGCGCTGGCCCGGTGCCGTTGGTGAGTGCGCTGCCGCTCGTGCGCGCTTCCATGGGCGGCATGCGCTCCAGCAGCGCCGGCCGCAACGCGTCGTGACGCGTGAACAGCTGAGAGAACTCAACACCGCGCTGCTGCAGCTCCACGTTCAGGTGGCAGCCAAACCCGTTCACCAGGTGCTGGATCTTCCTGCAGGGAGTGTACGGCGCTCAGTGGGAGGCGACGTGGCTAGACGAGCATCGGCTATCACCGGTGGTGTTGGCCACTCACTCGGCACACACAGGTGTGTGTGTGTGTGTGTGTGTGTGTGTGCGGGAGGGGGGGGGGGGGGTCGAGACGACACAAAGCGAGAGAGAAAAGCATCGCTCGTTTGCACATACCCCCTTAGTTCAAAGTCAGTTGGAAACGTTATCACCGGAGCCGGTGGCCATAGGGGTAAGGAGCATGCCGTAAAGCGGTGTACGGTACCATCGGTGACGTCATCACGACAGGCGCATTCACAGACACCAAAATGCGTAGACGCACCAGTTTGTCATGATAGCAGTACAACACGAGATCGCGACACACGTGCCCACGCACGGACATAACACAAGGGCGCCATGATCCGGCAGTACCAAGCGCCGAGACCCACCCATCTCTCACAGAAAACAGCAGCACTGTTGGAATGGCCTCCTTCGCCACCCTTCAAAGCCTCCTTAAGAGAAATAGCACCGCCAAGATCGCAGCACTGCCCTGCTCAACCCCGCACAGCGCAGTCGGCGCGTGATTACAGCACACCGCGTCGGCGCGTGGGCCCGGCACAGCGCAGTCGGCGGGTGGGCGTGTCCGACAGCAGCGGTCCCCGTGTCGAGCCGCGCGGTGCTTACTTGAGCGCCGAGGCGTCGGTGAGCCGCGAGCTCAGCTTCATCAGCGACATCAGCGCGAACTCCTTGGTGATGATGCTCATCTGGCTGCCGATCAGGATCTGCTCGTACTGCGACACAATGTCGTCCTCCTGCACCTGGTGGGCACGGGCAACACCGATCCAGTGGCCACGGGGGTACGGCCGGGTAGGGAGCAGCCGTGCCAGCAGGAGGGCTAATAGGACAGGTGGGGAGCAGCCGTGCCAGGAGGAGGGCTAATAGGACAGTTGGGGAGCAGCTGTGCCAGGAGGAGAGCTAATAGGACAGGTGCGGAGCAGCCGTGCCAGGAGGAGGGCTAACAGGACAGGTGGGAAGCAGCCTTGCCAGGAGGAGGGCTAATAGGACAGTTGGGGAACAGCCGTGCCAGGAGGAGGGCTAATAGGACAGGTGGTGAGCAGCCGCGCCAGGAGGAGGACTAATGGGCCAGGTGGGGAGCAGCCGTGCCAGGAGGGGGGCTAATGGGCCAGGTGGGGAGCAGCCGTGCCAGGAGGAGGACTAATGGGCCAGGTGGGGAGCAGCCGTGCCAGGAGGGGGGCTAATGGGCCAGGTGGGGAGCAGCCGTGCCAGGAGGGGGACTAATGGGCCAGGTGGGGAGCAGCCGTGCCAGGAGGGGGGCTAATGGGCCAGGTGGGGAGCAGCCGTGCCAGGAGGGGGACTAATGGGCCAGGTGGGGAGCAGCCGTGCCAGGAGGGGGGCTAATAGGCCAGGTGGGGAGCAGCCGTGCCAGGAGGGGGACTAATAGGACAGGTGGGGAGCAGCCGTGCCAGGAGGGGGGCTAATGGGCCAGGTGGGGAGCAGCCGTGCCAGGAGGGGGGCTAATAGGCCAGGTGGGGAGCAGCCGTGCCAGGAGGGGGACTAATAGGACAGGTGGGGAGCAGCCGTGCCAGGAGGGGGGCTAATGGGCCAGGTGGGGAGCAGCCGTGCCAGGAGGGGGGCTAATAGGCCAGGTGGGGAGCAGCCGTGCCAGGAGGGGGGCTAATGGGCCAGGTGGGGAGCAGTCGTGCCAAGAGGGGGACTAGCAGGGCCCTTCCGTTCAGTACTCCTGGCTACACAACGCCCGCATGGTCCGAGCAATGTGGACACCTGTCCACCGACTGGGGCCAGGAAACCCCGAGGGAAAGACATTTGCATTACTTCAATTGTAGGACATGTGAACAACCTAACCGCTGATCTCTTCGCTTGTTGTAGGCCTCTTCCCCGCTAGGATACCAAACCCAGAAAGCCAACCAACAGTGAGCAGCGTCAACACGCAACCCTCTATAATTAGCTGTATCATTACATTGTACTCAAATGGTACAGGTCACGCTGCCAAATTTAAGTGTGTTGTTACAACAAAAAAAGCCAGCACAAGGTTCCCGCAGAACCAGAAGCACGGGGTTGGATCCCCACCGCTGCCCGTCGTTCTCGACAGGGTGAGAAGCAGGCGGCGCCACAAAACATGAGTGTGTCGTAGAGCCCTGATGACGACCACGACGACGTTTCCGTAAACGACATCAGCGGTTTCAGGTGAGCGTACTTCAGCTACCCTTTAACAGGTCGTCATTCGCCAATGACGTTTCCTTCTATAAGCCTTCGATGTCTGTACGAACTTCCAGCCGAAGATCACAACCCAAAACTCGCAATGGAAGCCTTGAAGTGAGGAAATACGCAAACCTGAAAACTTCCCACTCACAACTCCCAATGGCGGAAAACACTAGACTCACATGAAAATCATCCTAATAAAGTGCCATGTGTATATATATATATATATATATATATATATATATATATATATATATATATATACATATTCATGATTAGTTACAGCATATCCAAGTAATAGTTTCCGCCATGGTGTAACAAGCAGCCGCCTTCTGCCGCGTTGTCGCTCGCCGACGCCACAAGCCGGCCCCCCTCCCACCGCCACCCCCGGCCGCCCCGCTGACCTTGCTCTGTCCGTCGGTGGCCTGTCCGGTGAGCAGCATGTCGCCGTACTCGCCGACGCCCCAGGCGGTGACCTGCAGCAGCGGCTGGTGCTGCGCCGTAGCCCAGCGGAACGCCTCCCACATCTCGCCCACCACGTAGCCGTGCTGGTGCACCACCTCCGTCAGCAGCTGGATGGTCGAGGCCACCACGTCGTCGCGCACGTTGTTTCCCGCCTGCCGACGGGCAGCGGGTGTCAGAGGCACATGCACGGCGGCTGCGGTGGGTGGTCTTGTGGGGTGTCGACTAGAGCGAACTCCCCAGATTAGTTATCTCTGCCGCAGGAATTCGTCTGCAACAGCTTTGCAGGGAAGGTTTTGCCCCTACGGTACCGTCTAGCCCATCAGCCTTTAAGAATGGAGCCATTGTGGAGTCGCTGGTTAACTTTGCAAGGTATGATAGCTGGCAGATGTCATGAAGATTATTCATCCTGCATAATACAATGTGCTGACCTCCGTGTATTTTGTCGGCACCAGCAAAGCCTACATTAACGCACGCCACGACATCCCCTCCCTGCACTTCCTTAGCACACTGATATTAAAACAACACATATCGAATACAGTAATGAAATGGTCGGTCACTGAGCAGGCCAGCTCCCAGCCGTGCCGTTTCGCCGGTGCGAGTCCGCCCCCGACCCCGATCGCCCGCCCCCTTCTTCTCTCCCAGCCGTGCCGTTTTATCGGTGCGAGTCCGTCCCGGCCCCAATCGCCCGCCCCCTTCTTCTCTCCCAGCCGTGCCGTTTCGTCGGTGCGAGTCCGCCGCTGGCCCCGATCGCCCGCCCCCTTCCTCTCTCCCAGCCGTACCGTTTTGTCGGTGCGAGTCCGCCCCCAGCCCCGCCCCTCCCAGCCGTGCCACTCCGTCGGCGCCAGCCGGCCTCGGCCCTTCCTCCCCACCAGCCGTGCCGTGCCAGTCCACCCCCTTCCCCCCAGTCGTGCCGTTCCATCGCGCCAGTCCGCCCCGGCCTCGCCCCCACTCACCGCTCGCAGCACCTGCAGCAGCGTCTCGATGTGCCACCGCACGTTGGGCGCGTACTTCTCGGCCGCGATCACGCACTTGGACGAGCACACCGCCTGGAACTCCGAGTCGGACGTCTCGATGAAGGCGATCATCTCCTTCATGATGGAGCGGATGTTGTTGCCGTTGAGCAGGGCGAAGCAGAGCTCCATGGAGCGCTTCTGGATGGTGACGTCCGGGTCCTTGAGGCACTCGACGATCGTGCCGCGGTGCCGCTGCACGGCGTTGATGTCGGCCTGCACCGTCTTCAGCAGCGTGTTCAGCGCCACGTAGCGGATGTTCTTGTCTGTGTTTAGCAGAAAGCGGCCCAAAATGTTGACGGCCAGCACCTGCAGCGGCAGCGGGTTGAGAGGTGTTATTCTGGTATCATCAGACCCACGCGAGTCTGCAAGGCACGGCTGACAGCATGATCTATAACTATAGGTGTCACTGAAACTTGATCCAACTAATCCCTGCGCATAGTTAAGTCAGGCCATCAGCCCCACGCCCGTACCGTAGCTGAGAACAGCTCTATGCCAACCCTATCCTAAAGGCAGCCCTTCCTTTACACCGCCCCAACGCCGTCCAACGTACCCGCAGCCCGCTCTCCGATTTGATGTCCATGATGGACAGCACCGTCTCGTAGAGGATGGCGTTGCCTACGTTCTTGGACGTCTCCGTGTTGGTGGCCACCTGCGCCAGCATGTCATTCATGGCCTCCGACGCGTCGTCGTCGTTGCGGCCGAGCAGGCGCAGCAGGCGCAGGATTTTCACCTAGTGGCGAGAGGCCGAGTGGTGAACACCCCGCCACCACGGTCACTCAGCGGCCGAGTGGTGAACACCCCGTCACCACGGTCAGCCAGCAGGCGAGTGGTGAACACCCCGTCACCACGGTCAGCCAGCAGGCGAGTGGTGAACACCCCGCCACCACGGTCAGCCAGCAGGCGAGTGGTAAACACCCCATCACCACGGTCAGCCAGCAGGCGAGTGGCAAACACCCCATCACCGCGGTCAGCCAGCAGGCGAGTGGCAAACACCCCATCACCACAGTCAGCCAGCAGGCGAGTGGCAAACACCCCATCACCACGGTCAGCCAGCAGGCGAGTGGTGAACACCCGCCACCACGGTCAGCCAGCAGGCGAGTGTTGAACACCCCGTCACCACGGTCAGCCAGCAGGCGAGTGGTGAACACCCCGCCACCACGGTCAGCCAGCAGGCGAGTGGTAAACACCCCATCACCACGGTCAGCCAGCAGGCGAGTGGCAAACACCCCATCACCGCGGTCAGCCAGCAGGCGAGTGGCAAACACCCCATCACCACAGTCAGCCAGCAGGCGAGTGGCAAACACCCCATCACCACGGTCAGCCAGCAGGCGAGTGGTGAACACCCGCCACCACGGTCAGCCAGCAGGCGAGTGGTGAACACCCCGTCACCACGGTCAGCCAGCAGGCGGGTGGTGAACACCCCGCCACCACGGTCAGCCAGCAGGCGGGTGGTGAACACCCCGTCACCACGGTCAGCCAGCAGGCGAGTGGTGAACACCCCGTCACCACGGTATACCAGCAGGCGGGTGGTGAACACCCCGTCACCACGGTATACCAGCAGGCGGGTGGTGAACACCCCGCCACCACGGTCAGCCAGCAGGCGAGTGGTAAACACCCCGCCACCACGGTCACCCAGCAGGCGGGTGGTGAACATCCCGCCACCACGGTCAGCCAGCAGGCGTACAGTCTCAATTGTATATTATCAAACCCACGTTATGTCACTTGAAATACCTCGATCAGTTACATCACAGCACAGGACATGCTTCGATCAACATGATATGCAACGAATCCCCACTGGTAACTCACAATCCTCACGGTGAAATGTATCGACGTTTTTCAACCTATTTCCTCCAGCGCTTCCTCTCCATCCAACAGCACCACAGATCGCCAACAGCTT
The DNA here is from genome assembly GCF_011947565.3 of Pollicipes pollicipes. Classification (NCBI taxonomy): domain Eukaryota; kingdom Metazoa; phylum Arthropoda; class Thecostraca; order Pollicipedomorpha; family Pollicipedidae; genus Pollicipes; species Pollicipes pollicipes. Next base: position 18,587,853 of record NW_023596818.1, read on the forward strand.
GCCCAACAAGAGCCGACCACATCCGCCCATCAGCCAACCACACGGCGCGCTTCAGGTGACCCACCTGCAGGAAAGGGTCGCTGACCCCGGAGACGTCGTGCTCCGGCGAGTAGCCGGCCATGATGAGGTTCTTCAGGATGCGCACCAGGTTCGGCACCAGCTGAAACGCACCAGCAGCAGCGGTCAGCCGGGGCAGCAGCGGCACCACCGGCGGCCTCAGATCGCCGCCGCCCGCCGGTGTAACGCAAACACAGCGCCGCCCGCCGACGGCGACACGGCGGCGGCCGCCGACGCGGACCGAGCGCGGCGGCGCGTTAGTACGTTAACAGTTACGTGAGCGAAATCGGAAACGCGCGCGCGGCAGGCAGTTTAACGTGACCGGAGACATGCGATTCGACGAAGTGCGCGGCGACCCGACCCCACACCACACCAGTGGGCCGCGCCCGTCACCGCGTGCCTTTAGTCTAGTCAGCCGGCCGAGCGGCGCGTTCGTCTGAGAAGAGGCGCACTCCTCAGAGTCGCGCACACTCTGAGCGCACTGTCACCATTGTAACGAGTGGCTCAGCGGGGCGGAGAAGGCGGATCGACGAAGCGCACACCGCCACCGCTCCGTTGAGTGAGAGGGGGAGGCTGGGTCCGCCGTCGATCAGTACAGCGGTGGCGGGGTGGGTGGGGGCCTCCACCGGGGCAGTGAGAGCGGCAGAACACCACGCCGCAGATGGCCACCACAACCGCAGTCGATAGCGAGCGCGAGCGCGAGCGCGAGCACGAGCACGAGCACGATCAGGCAGCAGGCAACAGATTTGGAGCCGTAGGCATCGACAGGCAGGCGAGACAGACAGCGACAGCGAGGCAAAGGAGAGAGCGAGACAGAGAGAGAGAGAGGGAGAGCCAGGGAGCGAGAGAGAGCCAGAGAGCGCTCGCGAGCGGCGCGCGCGGGCCGCCGCCGGTTCGTTATACGACACCCGCGGCCAGTGACGTCACCTTATCCTCGGGATCCTGCCGGAGGAGACACAGCGTACAGTGTCAGGGCCGCCGCCACCGGTCGCGTCCGGACACCCCCACACAGCGACACGGGGCGGGCACGGCCACAGAGACGACGCCAGGGTCAACGCGTCAGCAGCGCCAGTCGGCGCGTGGGGCGACGTGTGAGGTGTAGTATTTGTCTCCGTGTAAGTATGACATCTGTGTGAGCCGTGTGTCCTCTGCATATGTTCGGCGTCCTCTGCGAAGCGTACGTCCGCTGCATCCGTACGCACATCCGTGTTAGTGCGTAGTGTGAGCAGTGCGTAGTTAGAGCGTAGTGTGAGCACCTATGTGTGCATGTATGTGTGTGTATAATTGTATGTATGTGCACACGTGGTGCGCGTCTGGGCACGTGTGTCCCTCCTTCTTCGGAAGCGCACGGCGGCATACCAACCGCGCATGAGCTTGGTCAGTAAATCTTCCCGTATGGAAAGTAGCCTGCCAGTGTATTAACATCCCCGCATGGCCTGGTTAGTGAGCCTCCCAGTATGGATAGCGTAGTGTGCCAGCGTATTAACACCCACGCATGGCCTGGTCCGGAAGCCTCCCTGAATTGATAACGTAGTGTGCCGGTGTATTAACTTGGTGAGAGTTGTACACATGAAAATAATGCGTACGACGCGTTAGCGAATTACTGCATGGCCGTATTGACGTACATCTACCCAGAGAAGTAAGCAGCTCAGTTAATATGCAGGTGTATGCAGATGGCCGACAGCGTGGTAACAGAAAGCGACGTCACAAAACACATAACACAAACAACATAAACATTAATAAGAAACAAAAGGATGGACACAAAACGGTACACAGCAGGCAAAGCGTACAGAACATGGAGGCGGAATTTGCCCTGTGCAACATACAGCAATACCCTCAAATATCCAAACAACAATTAGCCTTTTGAAACGCATCTCTCGACATAGTTCCATGCGAGACACGATCTTGACGGATACATGCCAGAATTCTGTCTCGGGAGGAACAGATCGCTTAATTCGCTATGATACGCGTTTAAAACAAGTGATTGCTGCTGATGTTATAACAGCTATTATCCGACTTTTTGCGCTTCTGTAAGCATGCAGTAATTGAGAACTGCACACGAGCGATACAAATACTCCAGGCACGAAGCCAGTTATGACGTGAGCAACGAGCGTCGAATTCCTCACATGTGCAAACCTTTGATAACAGGAGTATGTGGACGTTAGATAGCTTATCAGCCAAGGCAAATACCAGCATGGTTTGTTTTCCCAGCTGGGCCTCCGTGCAGTGGCCTGCATTACGACGTTCGGTGCCACTGGCAAAAAATATTCCGTATGAATCAGCGGGAGAGGCACTCCGAAGCACAATAAACCGTGCGAGGTCACCATACGTGTTTGTGTAAAGGTCAGGCCCTACCCAAAGGCGCTCCTTTTCGGCACCACTAACCAGACGCCCGGTCAGCCCCGGGCCGGCAGCGCCGTCGGGTCGCATACGGCGCCACCCTCCACCAGTGTCTGAGCACCGCCGGCCACCACCGGTGGCATCGCGTGACAAACAAGTGTGCTCCGGCAGCGAGCCGTTACAACCCCCGCCTGCCGCTGTACTCCGCCGTCGCTCAGCGCTCCCGGGGGTCGAGACCGAGGGCAGGGGACGGGAACCGGAGCTGTGCTCCCAGAGGGGTGCCGACTCCCCGTTGGATTCGCCACAGACCGAATGGCCTGGCGGGCTCCGGGGACCCCGGGCGGGGTTTTCACGTCAATACGGACAACTCCGCACTGAAACTCAGCACTTGGGGCGGAGTCTATATTCGCATGGATGACTTTGACCAATCGGATTGCTTGCGGCTCGTCGCGCGCTGGCCAAAGCCTATTTGCGTCTGTTACGCCACATAACCTCAGCCCAGTTTGCATTCCTGCAGTAGTCTTATGCATCACGTATCTCAGTTTCGCCAGCGGCGGCGGCACAAACACAGCAGCAGCCGCCGTCGACCGAGGAGCGACAGTGGCACGCATCGGAGAAGCCGTCGCCTCCACCGTGTCAGCAGGGGCTGGCCCGGCGGCACCAGCGGCCGTGGACTGGTGCCAGCCCAGGGAGGAGAAGCGTGACTGTGGCTCCCGACCGTGTCGTGGGCAGCGGAGGTGCCGGGAGCACGGGAGCTCCCGTAGTGTGATGGCGGGACACGTCCGGAGCACCGCGTGGACACGGCCGGAGCACGGCATGGACACGGCCGGAGCACGGCGTGGACACGGCCCAAACAGCACGAGACCAAGCCGGAGAGAGAGCGGCGAACATGGGAGCACATGAGAGAAACTGGACACACGAAGCAACGCACTAAAAGCTCCAGAGTTCGACATTGGACCAGGCCTAAAGACAGCTAGTGAGTCACAGCCCACAGCAAGCATCTATTTCAGACAATGGAGATATCATGAGATCACTGATCCCTTAGAATTAATGACAGAATTATCAACAATCAACAATGATGACTTTTCTGTCTCAGAAAAGTAGTGCACTGCCTATGGCAGATCACGGCTGGCATGCTCTTCCTGGTCCGATGGCTGACTATGATGACCACATCCAGGGGCCATCAATGCAAACCTGCCCGATCCGGACCGGGCCATGACGGTCTGGAGCCCAGCCGGCGGCTCAGCCGACACCACTCACCTTCTTGAAGTGGTGCAGCGTGTCGTGGCTGATCTCGCACATCCTGGTGATCAGAATGACGCCACCGATCAGGACTCCTGAAACGGACAGGAGTTGGCCATCAAGACACGGCGGCTGGATGGAGCACAACACGCCGGCCGTCGGGGCAGCTCGCCGGGGCGTCACGGGCACTCTGTGATGGGCAGCTGCAGTCCAGCCGCAGTCGTGGGAGTGTGTGCTGGTAACAGGTCAGCTCACCTCAGAAGTAAAAACGGGCTCGGCATGCCAGAACCGCCAACAAACAATTCCTTTAACCCGCTTTTTCCCGCTTTTTTATTACAATCAAATATGGGTGAAAATGATCGCCGAGTTGGACACGTCACCACCGCCAACACAGCAAGACGACGTCTACCAGCTGTCATGAGAATCACACTGTCGTGCTGGTTTAGTTTGTGTTCCCCATCCTCAGAGGGGAAGCACACTGAATACAAATCAAACAGCTTGATATTCAACAACACAAAACTCAACCGAGACAGCAGTGTGTTTGGTCATGACATTCAGGCACTGGACTCTACTTGTCCCGCTTTTTTATTACTTCGCCGCATTACGCATCCAGTCCCAGTTTTCACAGAACATAATTATTAGCGTGCGGAAAACCCGACCAAGTATGGCGGATGTGGGCAAACCACCGTCAACAGACCAGACACCATGCACCGGCTAGTGAAAACAGTGGGGGCGATACGACCACAGCATCCATAACGCAACAGGCGGCTAGTGCCAAAGTCGCGGCCGCTGCGTCACTAACCGTGATTCTTCTCGTTGAGCAGCTGCCTCGTGGCGGGCAAGAAGATCTCCATGAGGTCCGGCACCTTGGTGATGATGCGGAAGGCGCAGAGTGCTGCCTTCTTGCGGATGTAGGCGTTTGATGACTTGATGAGGCGCTCGATCTCGCCGGCCAAGTCACGCGCCATCTCCGGCGAGGCGATGGTGCCAAGCGCGCACAGCGCCAGACCCACCACAAACTGTGTGCTGCTGTTGAGGTCACTGTGTGTGGGGAGGGGGGGGGGTGTTACACTCCGGCGGAGCGATGGTGCCGAGCGCGCACAGCGCCAGACCCACCACAATCTGTGTGCTGCTGTTGAGGTCACTGTGTGGAGGGGGGGGGGGGGGGGGTGGAGGGTGTGACACACATCACGAACTGCGCACTGCTGGCGACGACATTGTGCGAGAGAGGTGGACTTAGGATCAACCCAGATTGTGTGCTGTTGTTCAGGCCGCCGTGATGGAGATGGGCCATTAGACATTCCACAGACTGCATGTCTTACATTCGTAATCGTGCGTGGCGAAAGCCTGCGATACTCAGCACGGGAGGACGCCTGTGAGCCAGCGCTGATGACCGAGTGAATGGTACTGACTTTTTCAGCGAGTTGGTGAGCAACAGATGGACGTCCTGCCGTTCGTCCAGCAGCATCATGGCGCCCAGGTAGCCGATTCGTTTGTCCGTGAAGCGAGGCGAGGCCACCAGCTTCATGCACTCGAGCTGGCCGAAGTGGGCCGGGTACCTGGAGCACCAGTCACCGCCGTCACCGTGTTTACTTCGGCCAGCAGTAAGCTATTGTGAGGGATATGGTAGACAAGATGTCATACCGGCTGCCGAATTATCACTGTTGGCGGCGCGAAACCCACAAAATGTTGGGCTTCATTTTGAGTTATCCTACCTGGGGCGACACTTGATCCTTCCTTATTCTGATATAAAAGAAGTATTACAATTTATGTAGTCGATAAGTAGCATGCCCACACAAGTGCTAAAAAATGCAAAACTTGCTGCATCTATGCTGAAAATGGCATTTCCCAGACCAATAATTTAACTGATTAGATAGCCCCAAAACAGACCCATATGTTGTCCTCCTCCCATCTCCCACCCCGGCCAGCGCCCGGACCGCCCAACCGACCCTAGCATGTGGATGTAGAGCAGCTTGGCGACGTTGCGGCAGCGCCAGACGCTGTCCTCGTCCCTGAACGTGCTGCGGATGAGGGCGCACTCCTTGTTGACCACCTGGCGTTCCTCTGCGGCGGTGCGGGCGGCACGGATCTGCCGGATCAGGTCTCGCAGCCGGATGGGCGTCGGGCTCTTCACTGCGGACAGACGGCGGTCATGGCAGGAGCGGCGCGTCCGCTGCCGACGCCGCGGCAGCGGACGGCGGTCATGACAAGACCGAGGCGTTAGCCACCGACGCCGCGGCAGCGGACGGCGGTCATGATAGGAACGGCGCGTTAGCCGCCGACGCCGCGGCACCGGACGGCGGTCATGATAGGAACGGCGCGTTAGCCGCCGACGCCGCGGCACCGGACGGCGGTCATGACAAGACCGAGGCGTTAGCCGCCGACGCCGCGGTATCGCACGGCGTTCATGACCGGAGCGGCGCGTTCGCTGACACGCGACCATGGCTGGAGCGGCGCGTTCGCTGACGACCGGCCATGCCCGGAATGGCGTGTTCACTGACAAGCGACCATGGCTGAAGCGGCGCATTGGCTGACCGGCGGCCATGACCGGGGTGGCGCGTTAGCTGACCGGCGGCCATGCCCGGAACGGCGTGTTCACTAACAAGCGACCATGGCTGGAGCGGCGCGTTAGCTGACCGGCGGCCATGACCGGGGCGGCGCATTAGCTGACCGGCGGCCATGACCGGAACAGTGCGTTAGCTGACCGGCGGCCATGACCGGAGGAGCGCGTTAGTTGCCGACACCGCGGCACGTGCATCTGCCGCATGGGCGGGAGTATGGTGCACATCACCAATGCAGTTGTTTAAAGGTGGTTGGTTGGTGTGGTTGTGGGGTTTTGTTATAAAACATGAGAGCAGCAGACCTGAGGAGTGCTGTGTCAGTAAAGGAAGCACCTTCATCTGTGCTGGACGTAAAATGATGGCAATTTCAGGTTAATTGGCACAGAAAAAGGGAAACTGGCAGTGTGTAGCAAATGGTTGCGTATAGCAGCCACGTCCAAAGAAAAAAGTAACAAGCATTATCTACACTGGTAAAAAATGCTCAACACATCTAACAAATATCACCTAACATTGGCTGCAGGTGTGTAATGCATAAAAAGCTGTGCACAGATGTTTAAAATAAAGACATGACAAGGTGAAAATAGTGCAACTGCTTCCTTTATCACAAGTCAACATAATATGTCAAATTACAAACAAACCAAAAGCATGGAATGAATGCCCAGTGTCTGCCATAAACACACATAAACAGGAATTTATTCAACAAATAGAACTTACCTCTTTCAACAGCATCATTGAACACTTGTCTTATCCCTGACACAGTATCCATTGCAGCATTCATTTTGCCTGAAAAATATTGCAAGCTCAGAAACTCTCATTTTTACCTTGAACTAACAAACACAATATTTGACAGGCAGCAACAGAACACATGAGTATATTCATGTTCATGAGTTCTGAGTTCATCACTCATCAATATATTCCTGAAATCAGATGCAGTATAACATAAGATCAGCTGTACCATGCATCTACAGCAACATGCAAGTAAATAAATAAAACCTTTCAGCTGTTGTATTAATCCTTGATTGAAACAGGCTTAACTTCTCACGATAAAGGATGTCACCACAGTCGCATAATAGCATAGTAATTATGCACAGCTGTGCAAAGAAAAACAAACATCAAACCATCAACTCAAAGGTTACATACTGCAGCATTTCCCATACCTCAAAACTCATTGTGTTTGAACTGTGCAATTTTGTTGCCTATAGATATGTGCAAAATTTTGAGTGGGACAAATGAAAGTGGCATTATTGAGAATGCACCACAAATAATCTTTGCTTCTATGAAATGCATATCAAGCATGTCAAAATGAGGAAAAACCAGGATAATCTAAAAAAACATTAGGTTAACTGTTTCATGAGGTGTACTTTTACAATCAGCAAATAATTTCCAAGCTGAACAAATCTGAATTGTGCATAACAGGCCTAAGTTGAAAAAAGATCCATTACAGCCATGATATACAGATAATAATGATAATCACAATGCTGAATGACTTTTGAAACCCATAAGTATGCTAACAAAAATATTGTTCTGCACCTAAAACTCACACAAGGGGTGTCAAATTCAACTGGATAGGAGGGATCTAGTAGCAAAGACTCAAAATTGGTGGTATTTTGTCATAGGTACCTTTGTAGGATAACAAATCATGAGCTACATGTGTGGCAAACACATTTTTCTATTATGCACAATATAACAATTAGCACACTTACATTTTAAATGAAACAAGACTAAGAGCTACATGTGTGGCAAACACATTTTTCTATAATGCACAATATAACAATTAGCACACTTACATTTTAAATGAGACAAGACTAATGAAATTAAAAGTCAGCCAAACATGTCAATTTACTATTGCTGATAAAAATGGCACCTGGTTTTACTGCCAAGAATATCAATAACCACCTGGGTGAAAAGGGGACAAGATTCCTTTGCCCAGACAATTCTAGTAAATCAAGTAAGCACATTTCTTTCCAGCTATTAGGATGTACATATGTAGTGACAAACTTCATCAAAAGTTGTCAATGCATCTCACTGGTTATGAAAGTGACAGCTTGCATATGCATGTAAAACACACAAACATGGCCTCCAGAAAAATCCTTACAAAAGCATTGACCTCATGATAAAGGAAAATTAACAAGCTTGAAGCATTTTACACATCAAATGCACATATATAAATGAGTTCTTTGAAATATATTAGAATGTTACAATCACAATTGTATGCACACATGAACCAACACAAAAGCAGCCTGGGCATAAACACAATTGAAAAACACAATTTCACATGAAAATATAGCTATGATTTCGGGAACGTTGCATATGCACACACAAATAGCGGTGAGTGACGATAAATCACCTGGCCGAAACGCGCCACAAACGTCAAGGCAACCGGACTACGTGTATTACCTAGGCCTAGCGCTCGCACCACCTTCCTTCTTTACACTTCGCCCACGGTGTATTTTATTTGATGAATTTTGGCGGGGAGCTTTCATTCAATTGAAAAACACAATATGCCCAAATTTTATCCACACAGCTCCGCCCATACAATACACTCCAGCAACAGATAAATCCGGATCGGGTCCGCTGGTGGTGAGAGGGGATGACCAATCAGCCAGGTGATTGCAGAAATACCCAGCTGTGACATTTGTTTATTTCGGATATGTTTAGTAGCTTTCTACTGTTTTGGAAATAAAAGTCACCAATTAAGTTGAGAAATACGTTTGCTTTGCATAGAGGTACTAATTCTCAAACATTAAAAGTGTTTTTATTATTGATTCAAAATATTTAATGAAAGCTGAAAAATGTTGTTTGACTGCATCGTGTGTTAGGCTGACTGACCTTTATTTTTCCGATATAATGAACAACTCGGCAAGTGATCCCCTACCTGTCACTGCTTGCGTATGCCCACGAATTTCTCGTCGTGCAGCTGGTGTTTGTTGCGTTGGTGGTTCGGGGCCCCTCAATGGTTGCGGCCGAGATAATAAAGCACGTTGCGAATGGAACGTGGTAGGATTTTAATGCAGGTTGGTGTGCGAGAGACTTATCAATCAATTTAGGTTCATAACCTTACTGGAAGCGCATCCTCGGGGAAACACCAGACATAATTGTGGGCGTTGGAGATGCAGGCTTCGCGACTTCTGGATGCTTTTAGGTTTCACCTGTGCAGTTTACTCCAGCTGACCAGATTTCAGATAAGCTTAAATATCCTGTAAGACTGACTGAGAGGTAATTTGCTGCTTTTTCATTGTCGAATTGTGATTGTGCCAAACAACGTGCATAATTTCGTATTCCTCAAGTACAAGTAGAGAATTTGAGACACAAATGTGAGACACAAATACTTGGATACTTTTCTTGGTTGCCCGTATGTCCGTGATTTGGTGATTATACTACCCTTTTAGCACATATAAATAATCTGATGTGTGCGTGTTAAAAATTACATTACTGGTTTTTTGCCAAAATGATAATATTGTTAGATAGTAATTTCTTGAAGATGATAGGCAGTCATGCAGGCATTATGAGTAGCGGTGGTGGAAACAACAAAATGAATAATGCTGATTGCCTGCACACTATTTTTGGTGCTAAAGACATTGTTTGGGTTGTATGATTTCAAAGTTGGGCAATTCTTCCAATGCAAGCTGATTGTGCCTGTTTCGTAGTGTGAGTAAAACTGTGGAAAAAATCCCCCACAGGGGAGATTTTTCTTCTAAAAAAAGTTGAAGTACTTGAAGAAGTTAGAAGAAGAAATTGAAGTTTGAGAAGTTAAGGTAAGTTGTTATATGTCAGTATGACATATGGACTTTCTTTGAAGCTGGCTCAGTGATTTCAACTGATCACGCTAGAAACAAATGTCTGTAGTATGTAGCCAATTTTTTGTCAGCTGCAGCGGAAATGACTGGGGATGATACAGTAATGCAGGACCTATTTGACATAGGCATTTTTATGCTGACTTGCTAGTTTTGCTTGAAGTTACCTATCATGTTCCATGTTTCAGGAAAGCAGTGCCTCTGCTAGGCAACACACTTAACTCCATATTTCTCTATGATGCATATGTGACAAAAGCATTGCATTCTACACAGCAGGAATGGATGATGATTCACAACAAGGTAAGACATAATCAAGACTGGATCAACTGGGTTGCACTTTGCATGATTCCTAAACAGAAACCACATGTGCACACATACAGACCACTATCTTTTATATGTTTAAGGTGGGATAGTTTCTCTTAGGGCCATGTCCATCCATATGTTGTTTCCATATGTTTACCACTGTTATCATCTTGGGGGTTGCACAATGCTGGTCAGTGTAAAAGAAGTGCACTGTCTTTAGTAGATATGCTTCTAAATTTCTTGTATCTCCAATGGTGTTTTTGATTGTGCTATCATATTGTGCCAGATACTGAGATAATGCATGCTTTCTTTCAGACATTTGCAGGGTGTGCAGGTCGGAGGGCAGCCATGAGCGCCCTCTCTTTTACCCCTGCATCTGCACTGGCAGTATCAAGTACATCCATCAGGAATGTTTGATCCAGTGGCTGAGATACAGTAGAAAGGAGTACTGTGAACTCTGCAACCATCGATTCTCCTTCACCCCCAGTATGTGATTGGTGCTCTAAATGTGTAAATGTGCAGTGTTTGACAATGATGGTATTTGTAAGCAGCATTTATGTAAAAGCAGCCACAGATGTGACACTATTATATCAATATCCAGGCACATTGGTGGCAAGGATGTGGACATTCGGTTATGATATTGCCCCTGTCTCCCGGCCCCAGACTCCAAAATGTGGGTAAACAGAACCAACCCAACAGCAGCAACATCCCAGCAATAATTTGCATGTACATGATGCATCAGAGTGCTCAGAGTTTGGTGCTCAGTTGTTGCCAATTTCATTGTGTAGAGAGCCAATGTTTCAGAGAATTGTGATTTCACAATGGTAACTTCAGGCAAACATCCTCTGAAACACTTTTTTCCATCTCAAATCAGAAATTCAGAGCTTTTTCGCCTGGCTTGAGTTTGGTGCACACATGCAAGAGGTTTGTGGAATGGATGGATATTTTGGAGACTGGCTTTGGCCTGGAGTTTACTGCCTGTTGTAGCTCTTGCTCAGGATTGGCCAGTTGGCAGCAAGCTGGACAGTGGTCAGCTCATTCTCTGTGCACTTGCAGCTGCTTGGAAAATCAGGCACACAGGATTTAATAGCAGAGTTCAGTATCAAAGGGCAATTTATTAGCCAACAGAATGTTTTTTGGGCAGAGGCAGCTGATGAGCTTAGTATCTGGTAGCATGAAGTTGTATTTACAACCATTACACACAGCTGGAAGGAGCTTGAAGCACTTTGGGATGATTGTGAAATTGTGTCTTTTGCATTGTTTTCATGTTACATTAAGTAATCATGATGCTGAATGTCTGGTCTTCTGTGCTGCCACCTGTGCTGCCACACTCTATCTATTGTACTAAGCATAGCAAGAATGCTAATTGCAGTGTTCTCCATTTGAGACCAGATGTTTGCTGGACATAACAAACCTCAGTGGCTTTATTTTGTCCAACTTCCAAACCCCCACTCCGAGCTCAAGCACTTGACACACACCAGTAACAGCCCTCAGTGTTCTCCACACCTCAACTCCTCATTCCTAGCATTCTGCCCACCTCTTTCCCTCATTCCCGGCCCACATCTCCAGTCCTGGCAGTAACTGCTCAGCCACAGCTGACATGGTCCCTGCCTTCCACAGTCTACTCGCCGGACATGCCGAAGCGGCTGCCGATCGCTGACATCCTGAGCGGGTTGCTCGGCAGCGTGGCCACGGCCGTGCGCTTCTGGTTCCACTACACACTAGTGGCGTTCGCCTGGCTGGGTATCGTCCCTCTCACGGCTTGCCGCATCTACCGCTGCCTCTTCGCCGGCTCGGTCAACTCGATCCTCTCGCTGCCGCTCGACATGCTCTCCACGTGAGTTGGGGAGCGCGCGCCATTGCTCAACAGCCACGGTTGTGACGGGGATTCAAACCCAGGCCTTTTTTGGTGAGATTTGTTCGGGAAGCGCTCAATGCTAGATTCAAGACTCACCCTAGATCAGTCTCAGAAATGGGACCTCTTGGGTTTCTGTGTAGGTTTTTACCACTCAGAAACTTTGGTCTCTGCCATTTCTCTTCAAGATTGTGCACTTGTCTTGAGGTGGCCTGCTACATAACACAGTTTGATGAGTGGTGCTCTATTTCATATTAGAGCTGTAGGCCGTGTTTGAGTCTGTGTGCCAATATGTATACCTTGGGAGTGGTGTTTGCTGGTGTATTAGGATGAATGCCAGGTCTGCCCTGGCTCTTAATTATGTTACTACCATTGTATGGTATGTGATGTCTCACCATCATGTCTGTAGTACCTTAGGATCAGTTTAATCGTTCACCATCGCGATGTCAGCTGAGGTCACTGTCTTGTGCTCCTGGAGTAACTACCAGGCTACACAACAGCCAAATTGTGATGTTAGCGATTTCAGCCTTAAGGTCCTTAGAACAGTCTGAAGGGGTGTACCCTGGTAGGTGGTGGTGACCGCGACTCCCAGCAGCTTCCACTGAGCAGCATGTGGTGTGTGGTCACACTGTGAGCCAGTGACATAACCCGTCTTGTGCTCCTGGGAGTACCTGCCTCCACCACCCCGCAGCGAGGGACCACTGAGTGGTGGTACAGATGGCTGCCTGGCAGCCATGCTGCAAGTCAGTGACGTCAGCGTCCCCTGCCCGCAGCGAGAACCTGCTGAGCGACATTTTGCAGGGCTGTCTGGTGGTGACCTGCACGCTGTGCGCCTTCATCAGCCTGGTGTGGCTGCGCGAGCAGATCCTGCACGGCGGCGGCCCGGACTGGCTGGAGCAGGAGGCGGCCGCGCACGAGGTATGGGCCGCGGCGCCGGGCGGCGCGCCATGAGGGGCTGTGTGCCGCCGCGGGTGGCAGATCACTGCCGGAGCAGCACCCTGTGTGCTCCCAGAATCTGGGGATAGCTCCTGTGTGCCTGGACTACCGCTCTTATCTATTTTATTGTCTTAGTCTTTGTCCCAACCCTGTGTATTTGTTGCGTTGCTGATATATTGTTGCCTAAACACATGTACTCGGCTCTCGTGCAAGCTCGCTCCATCTGTCCATATGCTCCTTAACAGTCATTGTAACCTGTTGCCCCGCACCGGCCCTGCTATAGTTCGTCCCTTTGGGCCCTTTCGCGTCTCATTATCGCATGGTGTGTCATGATATCTCAGTCCACCTCATCTGTCTTTCTCACTCTGCCTCTCACCTCACCTCATGTCGCCTCACCTCACACTGCCTCGCCTCACATCACCTCGCCTCACCTCGCCTTGCCTCACTTAACCTTGCATCATGTCACATCATATCACACCACCTTATTTTACATCACCTCATTTCACTTCACATCACCTCACCTACCTCAGCGCACCTCACCCACCTCACATCCTGTCACCTCACCTTACATCACACCACATCACCTTACCTCACCTCACCTCACCTCACCTCACCTCACCTCATTGATGACCAGTAAGGTGATGTAATGACATTGTGTCTCATCACATCTCAGCCCACCTCTTTTGTCTTTCTCACTTTACCTCTCACCTCACCTTACATCACCTCGCCTCACACTGCCCCACCTCACATCACCTCACCTGACCCCACCTCTCCTTGCCTCACCTCACCTCACCTCACCTCACCTCACCTCACCTCACCTCACCTCACCTCACCTCACCTCACCTCACCTCACCTCACATCACCTCACATCACCTCACCTTACATCACCTCACCTCACCTCATCTCACCTCACCTCACCTTACCTTACCTCACTTCGCCTCACCTCAGCTCACCTCACCTCATCTCACCTCGCTTAGAGCAGTGTGTCTAAGTTTATGGTTTGGACGAAAGATGGTAAGTAAGTCGATCGTGATTTGCCCGGGCAGTGACGATCTCCAACACGCAAGTCTCCCTCAGCAGCGACGACACGTATTACGAACACGACGCTCTCCCAATGCACGAACATTTCGAACACGTCGCTCTCACGTCGCTTAATGCACGAACACCACGAGCACGTCACTCTCCCAATGCACGAACACTACAAACCCGTCAGTTTCCCAGTGTCCCGACAGCGAGCACTTTCGTCGACGCACCGCCGTCGCGGTGGTGGGTCTGACCGGCGGCTCGGTCGCAGGAGGACGGCGGCGCGCCGGTCGGCCCGGCCGCCGACGCCGACGAGGCTGAGCCGCCCTTCGAGGACGCGGCCGACGAGCCGGGTGGCGGTGGCGGCGCCGGCGGCGGTGGAGGCGGCGGTGGCGGCGCCGACGGCGGCGCCGACTGGAATGGCTTCGCCGACGGCGAGCGGGCGGCGGCCGGCGCCGACGACAACAACTGGAACCCGATGGACTGGGACCGGGCCGCCGAGGAGCTCACCTGGGAGCGGCTGCTGGGCCTCGACGGCTCACTGGTCTTCCTCGAGCACGTCTTCTGGGTGGTGTCGCTGAACACCCTCTTTATTCTCGTGTTCGGTGAGCGGGGCGGGGCACCGTCGGGTGCGGCTGGGGAACGCCTCAAAGGGTGCGAGTGGCTTCTGTGAAAGCTCGGACGTGGCGAGGGGGGGGGGGGGGTGATAGTTTGCAACGGCATGTTCGACGATTGGTCGCTGTGGTGCTTGTAACTGGCTTAATCAACCTTATTTTCACGTGTCGCGCTGCGATATGGCGACAAAATACGTGGATGTGCCAGTGTGTTGTATTCGCACGGTCTTTGTGACTTAACTTGAAAATCGTCGAATTTTCGTCAACACATGTTCTCTGAGTACGAGCACAAGGTGACAAACTTCAGAGTGCTGACTTGCCACTGAATAGCCTGCTGCTGCACTGTCACGATTACGTCCTCTGACCCCGAAAATCGTCTCCCGCAGCTTTCTGCCCTTACCACATTGGGCACTTCGCCATCATGGGATTCCGGGTGCAGGACATGGTGATGTCTTCGCACTTCGAGGGCCTTCTCACCACCCTGGTCGGATACTGCATCATCGGTGTCATGTTTGTGCTGCTGCACACCTTCGCGTCGCTCCTCTCCATGCTCAGGTCGGCACTGGTTGGTCGGTCAGGGGCAGCCATGGGGCGTCATCACTTGATAGGCGAC
The DNA here is from genome assembly GCF_011947565.3 of Pollicipes pollicipes. Classification (NCBI taxonomy): domain Eukaryota; kingdom Metazoa; phylum Arthropoda; class Thecostraca; order Pollicipedomorpha; family Pollicipedidae; genus Pollicipes; species Pollicipes pollicipes. Next base: position 18,603,191 of record NW_023596818.1, read on the forward strand.
TGCGTGACAGGAAGGCGATGTAGTGCCGGCCTTGGGAGCAGGGGCCTAGCCAGACATGCTCTTCTGAAGAGCATCATGCGATGACCGAAGGATTCGTCTAATAATTGTAGTAATAATAGTGAGCCAGCAGCGTTGTTCTTGCTCTTGGTCAAAGCCAGCCGTGACGGACAATCTGTGTTCGTACTTGTTAAAACCGACGGGTCTTTCGCTTTGTGACGTAGCGCCCCCCCCCCCCCCTCCCGCCGCCCTCCCCTGAGCACGTGTCGGTGTCCGAGGCCACCATGCAGACCCGGCTCCCTGACTACTAGCCGGTCACGTCCGCAGGGCTAAGCGCATCCTGGGCGTCTGCTACGTGGTGGTGAAGGTGTCGATGCTGGCCGTGGTAGAGATCGGCGTGTTCCCGCTGGTCTGTGGCTGGTGGCTGGACGTCTGCTCGCTCACCCTGCTTGACACCAGTCTGCAGGTACTGACCGGGCGGGGCAGCACGCGCGCCTCCGCGGCTGGCTCGGGCGGTGGGTGTGAAACGTCGGCAAGGAGCGTAGCGCGATGAGCTGCAAGCATCGCACCAATCTTAGCATCACGCAGACAGTGGTTTTGAGAAGGAAGGAGCCTGCTGGCGTTTGCCTTCTGAGCTGCATTCTGCAGAATAACCGCGACTACAGGTCAGGAGATGCGCAGTGTTTAAGGCACCACTGAGAACATGAGCAGGTTCTCGGGCCGGCGGGGGGCGGGCAGTAACCACAAGTGAAGTGCGCGCATTCGTGATGTGTGGACGTCAGCACACGCTGACCGGCTCCCTCCGGGCGCTGTCGGGCGCCGCGCTACAGTCGCGTCACTACGCCAGCGCTGGGAGCTCAAGCGGAGGATCCCCGGACTGTGGGCGGCACACCTGAGGTACAACCGCCAGGCACACGACACACGACACCTCACCAGCTGCTCCCCTTCTATGGCTAGATTCGGCGTGAGGGATTCATGTGCGGATGACCGCAACAGCCACGAGCGTGGCGAACTATGTCAAGTGTTGCGCCCCTGACGCCCGGCCGACCGCCGCCGCCAGGACCGGCAGAAGGCGTTCAAGCTGGCGCCCGGCTCCTGCATGTTTCTCCACTGGCTGGTGGGCATGATCTACGTCTTCTACTTCGCCTCGTTCATCCTGCTGCTGCGCGAGGTGCTGCGGCCTGGCGTGCTGTGGTTCCTGCGCAACCTCAACGACCCCGACTTCAACCCCATACAGGAGGTGAGCCGAGCTGGTTCCAGCACAGCGTCGGGGGGTACTGGAGCTGGGCGGTTCATGACCCTGTAGCTGCACAGGCTCGTGAAGATAGGTGGAGGTTCTGCTTGTTTGGCGGACTTGATCATTGGTATGTCATCAAGCAAGTTGTGTAAGTCTGTGGATGGATGCTGGGTGTTGTATTGTAGGGCCGCGTGGATCCTCAGTCTGCCGGTGCCCTGGCGACTGGTGCCCTCTGGTGTCTGTTGTCTGGCCGGTGACCTTCGGTAGCTGGCATGGTCTGTGTCCTGCGCCATGCTATGTCGGTTTGCCTTGTTACGTCGTCCTAGGTGTGTGGCAGATCGGGTGGCCACATATTGTCCGGAAGTCTGGTGTGGCCTGGCGTGTCGATCCGTAAAAACATGGACTGAAGGCTAGAATGGAAGCAGAAAACTTCTAGTTTCCGTCCTTTTAGGTAAATACTCAGTTTTCTGAGCTTTATAGCATTTTGAAATGTTAAGTGGGCAATGCAGGGGAAAATGGAGCCTCTGTGTTTTACGCAATTGATCTTTGCGCCGTACATGTCATTGTTCTCTCAAAGTTATGGAACATAGCGGTGTCCGTTCGCTATGAAATGCCCTGTCATCTCAACCTTGTCTCCCGGCTACCCCCCCCCCCCCCCCCCGCCGCCAGATGATCCACCTGCCGGTGCTGCGACACACGCGCCGCTTCATCGCCTCCGTCATCATCTTCGGCACGACCGTGCTGCTGATGCTGTGGCTGCCGGTGCGCTTCATCCAGTACTGCTGGCCGCGCTTCCTCCCCTACAACGTGGCGCTGGTGAAGTGAGTGCGGCGGCCGTGGACGGCTGCCGTGATGTCGGCCGGCCAGCGGACCCGCTCGGCGTGACAGCGGGGCGCGGCGCGCGGGCAGGGGTTTATAGATAGGAGAAGCGGCAGTGGGCTGGGGATTCGCAGGATGTGGTCGCTGCTGCGTGTTTGGAAGTGTAAGGATGTGAGTATGTTTTAGGGCGTCCCGTCTCGTGGCTGGCGGAAGGGCTGCGTTGGTGGGTAATGCCGATGGTTAAGTTGTTTGGTGCGTTTCTGGCAAGCCCTCATCTACCAAAGTCTTACAGCTTTTCCAAAATGTCTCCTTCTATGCACGGGGATGACTCGCTTGGAAATGCACCGTACTGTATCGACAAGACGCACGTATCCTCCTGGCTGTTGTGGTGGTCTCTGTGATCACGACTCTGTTGCCGTCGCCGCCGACGCACTGCCGGGAGCGGCGCCCGACCGTTGGACCGTGCCGCCCCGGCGCCGTCCTGACCGGCCGCTCCTGCCGCAGCGAGGGGCCGGTGGTGGAGCCGTCGCTGCAGATCCTGCTGCTGCAGGTGTTCCTGCCAGCGCTGCTCGAGCAGGGACACACCAAGGTACGGAGCCGTGCTGGTGGGAGGACAGCGCGGGGACAGCGACACGGGAGGGGATGGCCAGTCACGAGCGGGGACACTCTACTGGAACATTGCCGTCACAATGTACGGCCGTCTATCTCACTGCTGGTGACTTCTGTGTCACTTCTGCCTGCCCCACTATTTAGAGCAAGATGTTACCTCTAGTGTCGTAAAAGCTGCATTTACAGCTAAGCGCGCCTCTATCCGTTTCATCACTACTTGATATTGATGGTGCCATGGCATCTCCAGTGTAAACTCCTGCGAGATCGAACGATGGCCGGAGGTCGGAACATCATCTCGTGTGTTGTCCGCGGCCGGCAGGTGTGGCTGAAGAACCTAGTGCGCTGGTGGTGCGTGGCCGTCGCTTGGGTCACCGACCTCAGGTCGTACTTACTGGGTGATGTGGCGCTCAACGAGCAGGTATGTAAAGCACGGCACGCGTGGGGCGGCTTAGCTAGGGTGGCGTAGTTGCCGAGCCGCATGTATCAAGAAGTGGGTGGCAGATGGTTCTTTTACCGTGTTGCTCCTTCATTGTTAGGCGCTTTGCGTGGAAAGTACCGGGCGTGTCATGAGGCGATATTTGGGTAAGAACTGAGACTGCTGATTTCTAGGCAGTCGTATTGTCATTACTGGGGGAAAACGTTATCACGGGATTGGACAAGCCACTCGCAATGGCCACCTGGTGTCGCACAGAACATCGAAATATGTGGCATTGGTTACGTCTGAACTATGATACTAAAGATGAATATTGGCTCAAGTAAAAAGAGCTTGAGTACTGGTGTTGAACATGTCTTTGTTGAACTGCAAGTAAACTACTGAAAAATAAACATCTTAACATGTCGACACAGGAGCGTATTTTCGCGCCCGTTCCTCTGTCGCCGCACCCTGTTGACCCGCGCGAGCCGGGAATGACGGCCCGCCTGCGTCGAGCCGAGCTGCCCGGCCCTGATCCGGCACCCCTCCCCTTCCTCTCCCCCAGGAGGACGACATCGAACGGGGTAACTACGACGGCCCGCTGCCGGCGCCGCCTCCGCTGGCTCCGGCGGCGCCGCGCGTCGAGCCCAACGGCGCGGCCGGCGGCGCGGCCGGCCTCGGCGGCGGCCTCGGCGCCGCGCACCAGGCGCTCATCATGCACGACGCGCCGGTCGGCTTCCAGCCGTACAAACGGCCCCAGTGGATGACCGTTCGGGTACGGCGCAGGGAGGACGGGGGAGTGACGCACTGCTGCAGGGAGTGGTCGGTGCGGCGGGTGGGCTGGCCGCGCCGCCGATGGGGAGAGGGTCTGTCGTGGTGTGAGGTCGGTGGCTGCCTGAACGGTGAGCGTTTAAGAGCGCTTCTGGTAAAAGATGAGCGTTTTACAATCGTGGTGAGGGCTGCGATCTTTTGCACGGCGCGATTAAAACACTGCCGCTCGTCGTGTGTGTGTGGCCGGGTGTCGCTGAACTAACGGCGCCGCTCTGTCCCCAGATCGGCTGCCTGCTGGTGCTGATGTGTCTCACCCTGCTGGTATCCAGCGTGCTGATGCTGACGGTGCCCGTCCGCGTGGGCCGATGCCTGCTCTCGCTCTGGGTGTCGGACGGCCCGGCGCACGAGCTGTACACGGCCGCCTGCGGCCTCTACGCCACCTGGCTGCTGGTGCGGCTGGCCGTGCTGGCCGCCAGCTGGCTGCCGCTGGGCTGGACGGGCGTGTGCGCGCGCCTGCGCCACTGGGCGGCGGCGGCGCTGCGCGCGCTGGTGGCGTTCGTCGTGCTGGTCGGCGTCATCCCGCTCTGCTACGGCCTGCTGCTGGAGGTGGTCGTCATCGTGCCGATCCGCGTACCGCTCAACCAGACGCCCGTCTTCTTCGTGTTCCAGGTGAGGGTGACGTGACGTGGCGTAGCGTGGCGTGGCGTGGCGTGGCGCGGCGTGGCGTGGTGTGACGTGGCGTGGCGTGACGTGACGGGGCGTGACGTGAGGGCAGCCGGCGAAGGCGCGCAGGCTGGATGGGATGTGGGGGGGGGGGGGGGGGTCCGGCGGTGTAAAGGGTGAAAGGGTAAAGGGTAGGGTACAGGGTAAAAAGGGTCAAGTGTGGCGTGTAGCCGTCGTAAGTTGCAAGGCGTGGATGACAGCCGGCCGGGCGAGCCGTAGAGATTTTACACTGCGTGGAATATGAGTGTGAGTGGTGAACGTTTTGTATACAGCTCTCACCTTGCGTACATGGCATATGTAGTGAACACGCTTGCGCGTATATTGTTGTGTCAGTTTCGTTTCGAATGTGTCACGCGTTAATATTCTTTAACGCGCACCGTTCACACCGTTTATGGGTTCACGTTATTTGGTGGACGGAATTCGTCGCATTTTCTTCTCGTATCGTTGGGCTCTTCGCCGCATCGATGTGCGTCCACATAGTTCGCGATGACACCGCCGCCCTTCCGTGCGCCGTCCCTTGCTCCTGGGCCTTGGACCCCCGTCCCCGCGGCGGTCCTGTGTGAGCGCTCTCTCAGACGGAGTGTGAGCAGCCGTTCGTGCCCGCAGGACTGGGCCCTCGGCGTGCTCTACACCAAGATCACCTGCGCCATCACCATGATGGGGCCCAACTGGTGGCTGAAGGCGGCACTGGAGCAGGTTAGCCGGGGCCGCAGCCAGCCGCCACCGCGCTGGGGCTGGCTGTGTATTGTGGGCGTGTCTTGCTGTTGCTTTAAAAGTCATCGATGCCTGGCATTCGTAGAAGACTGGTTTGGCCATCCTCTCGACTTGCATATGATGGTACACGATGCCGCAAGAACGGAACATTCCAAAAAACCGTCATGGCTGGGTTCCATTGTGTTAGCTGCTGTATCTCCATGCTCGCGTCTTTGCTGGTCTCGTCGAAGGTCCGTTTTTGCGTGATGCGCCTAATCGCTTTGCTTTAAGTTTTTTTCTTCACTTTCTCCCACTTTTGTCGCTTCTCGCTCCACTTTTCCGTATCCCTCTGCTTCTTGCCCCACCTTCGGCCCCGCCCTGTCTGCCGTTTTGTTTATCGTTATGTCGTTGCCGCGACAGGTGTACCTAAACGGACTGCGGAACCTGCAGCTGCGTGCCGTGCTGCTGGAGCTGGCGCTGCCGCTGGTGGTGCTGCTGGGGCTGGCGCTGGCCGTGCCCTACGTACTGGTTCACTCATTCGCGCCACTCTTCCGTGAGTGTGACAGGGGTGGGGGGCGCGTTTGCCGTTCAGTGTTGGGTTTGAGCTCGAGAGCGGCGAGCTCCCGTGCATGTGTGCATGCGTGCGTATATACGTATATATGCTTATGGGGTACTGATACGATATTATGTTCGTTGATGTTGCCTTAGATTCTTCCCCTGTAACGTCTGGGAGTGACGTATTGATCGTTTTGCACTTCCCAGTGTGCATCGCCACCTGTCGAGAGCAGGTAGCCATTCTTAGTAGAAGGTCAGAGGTGATAACAGGAGGAAGGCCACAGTAAGGCCAGACTCCCTACCTAGAATCACCCCCCCGCTAGCTTTACCAGGGCGGAGGGGATGGAGACGAAGCTAGGTACCAGGCAGCTGCTACGTCAGTGTGGCCACCTTCACAACCTGTGTCTTTTTCCCTGATTGCTAAGGTGGAAGGATAACGTTTGTTGTAACGTGGGTCGCGTGGGTAAGTTCGGGCGGCTCTCGTTATTTTACTTGAGAAGTGATGCCTCTACCACACTTGTTCACGTGGAGCCAGTTTCCCAATCGTGGCTCTGCACCCCCAGTGGAGCTTGACTGGGCCTCAGCGTGATACATGGTTGGTGCTGAGTCTCAGCGGGACACCTGACTGGTGCTGAGCCTCAGCGCGACACCTAATTGGTGCTGAGCATCGGCGCGACGCCTGATTGGTGCTGAGTCTCAGCGTGACACCTGATTGGTCCTGGGCCTCGGCGCGACACCTGATTGGTGCTGAGCCTCGGCGCGACACCCGATTGGTGCTGAGTCTCAGTGTGACACGTGATCGGTGCTGAGCCTGAGCGTGACACCCGATCGATGCCGAGTCTGAGCGTGGCTGTCTGTCTGCCGCAGTCGCGCGCTCCGGCAGCCTGTACATGGTGCAGCGCCAGATCTACCCCTGCCTGGTCATCGCCAGCTCCCTGCTCACCATGCTGGTGTTCCAGTACCACCAGTTCAAGAAACTTTACGAACACATTAAAAACGACAAGTAAGCCCGCTGACGAAACGACAGTGGTGACAAATTGTTGTGGGTTGAGCTTTGTCGTCGGGCGGGGGGCCGTGATTTGTGAGCGTGCGCGTGGGCCCGCAGAGCTGACCCCGCCGTGCTCGGCAGGTACCTGGTCGGCCGCCGACTAGTCAACTACGATCCGCAGCGGCAGGAGTCGCGCGCGCCGCCCGCCGCCGACGAGGTCAGATAAGGCCAGTCCGCGCCCCGGCTGCCGCGCCCGTGGCGTCACACTGGCCGCCGCCGCGTCCGCGTTGGTGGCCTGGACGCTGGGGTGACGTCAGGTCAGCGCTCGCCGCGCTCCAATTGGCGATCCTGCCACGCTGTGACGTCGCGGCACGCGTACGTTGCCCAATCAGAACCGAACATGGCTAGGTTGGCTGGGTGGGACGGGACGTCTGTGCAAATAGGGTCGCAACGGTCCCGTATCGTAGGGGAGGGGGGGGGGGGAGGTCCATGCGAGGCGCGACGGAAGGGCGCTACTCAGTGGGACTTGGTGTCGCTTAGGAATATTTTTTGTTCTGGCGCGTGCCGAGCGTGGTCAAATAGTTCCTGATCCACTACCACGATCGATATAAACAATCTTCGCACGCCTCCCGTAATCCTGCCGCTGTCGTGATCGCGCCGGAGCTGTCAGGACCGCCAGCTGCCGGTTTAAGGGAATATTTATTCCCATTATTGTATACATCACTCCTTCAACGTAATCCCCTTCGCTCGTCCGTTGTCTTGTGGCGGGTTGTTTTTGTTGGCAAGCGCGACGACCGTGGGCATGCCCTGGCGCTACGCTGCCGACTGGGCGGAGGCTTCGCCGCGTTTAGATTCGGCGTTTATCTTGCTCTGATCAGCTGATCAGATCAGTTTTGGCGCGCAGGCTCTCGCGGAGCTACGGCGCTCGATCGCTGGCGCCCTTGCCCCGGAGGGCCGCCCTCGCCGGGCGTGGCTCGGCGCTGGTGACATGTGATAAGCCGGCGGGACTGGCTGGCAGTGTGTGGCCCCCGCTGGCTGCGTGGCCGAGCGGGGGCGGGGGCACCGACCTCGACCTTTGCTGTGTTATCAAGCGCGGCGCGAGCGCGCTGCCCGCACGCTGCTGGGGCGTGCACAGCGCCCGGGTAATTTGGTTTGCGAAATGTGGATATTATCGGCGTGTCGTGCGAGACGTTCCGGGAGAGGTCCGTGTACCACGTGTAATGTGTATACCGGCGTATTGCATAACTAAGCCGGGTGATTTCTGTCCTGTAGGCACGGCTGTCGTGCGTCACCCCGAAGCGCGCGAGACGGAGCGGCGTGAGAGAGGCGCGTGCGGAAGGCGTGGGCGTGAGGCGGATGGCGTATGTTTGTGAGCTGTGCGTGAATGTTCACCGTGTATGGCGCGGGTGGAGGAGGCACGAGCGTAACCAACAGAACGCAAATAAATCGATTACATGGATACCAGCGTGTTGTCATCGCGCATGATTCATTCTGTTTTAGTTACACATGGATTGTACACGCGTTTTATTCGGTCTTGCGCCGGCCATTCACTTTATCTGGCACGCCCCCCACCCCCGAGATCGATATTCGTCAGAACTTACCGTGGACGACCGTGTTCCCCTTAATTCCACTGCTCACTTCACGCCAAATCAGGCTACTGGGCTCAGCCGAAAGTGCCACTGTCGCAGTTCAGCGGGTAAGTACTTCAAGCGCACACCCAACGCGAGTTTGATACATTGCAGTCATTATGTGCTGACAAATGACCAATACAAGCCGCAACCCAAACAGTCGAGCCATCACCTTACTGGCAGCAACCCCGGTCCACCGATCCGAGCACATAAGAAAACACCTCACCGAGACGACACGTGTCGCGGGTTAGGCACTGGTGGCGGGGTCCCCATGGTGCACCTCTCCCACCTGACTGTCAATGCAAGAGGGGCACACGAATGCCCGAATAACAACACAACCATTTGACATCAACCACAGCAATGACTGGCACCATTTAACAACCCTCCGCGACCAGTGCGTCTGGCTTTAACCGGCAATGGCATCACGTGCGACGAGTCCACACTCGGACGGCTTTCCGTCCCAACCGAGCACCGACCACGTGTTCACCAAACCCGACCACTGCGCAGAACGCGCATCACCGGTGTACGCCACGTGCCACGCGTTCATGTGCGCCACGAAAACAGGACGGACAGGCGCGACCCCGGGTGAAAATCAAACAGACTGCAGGAACAACACCATTCGTTCTAGTGATTGGACGTCTGTTTATGGAATGGCTCCCGCCTGTCTGAATGCGGCACTTTGAGTGTTCGCCTCACAACCGTGCGCCACTGAGCTCACTTGGACTGTACCCGCTCGCCGAGGTCACCAGTCTCCGCGCCACCGGGGTCACCAGTCCCCCACGCCACCGCGGTCACCAGTCCCCCGCGACCCTGGGGTTACCAGCCCCGCACCTCCGGGGTCACCAGTCCGCACCTCCCGGGTCACCAGCCCCGCACCTCCATGATCACCAGTCCCCGCACCTCCCGGGTCACCAGTCCCCTGCGCCCCTGGGGTCACCAGCCCGGCCAGCGGCCCGGCTGGCAGTGGGCAGCCGGCTTGAAGACACCCCGCCGTCATACCAGGGATATGGCCGCGGGGTGTCTCACGGCTGTCCTTGTGTACAGCGGACTTCAGGCCGCGCCGCTAGAGGACCGACAGTGCGCCGGACCCGCGCGGCCGGGTCGCTGTGACGTCACATCGACGTCTTCTCTCCACCGCCTCTCTGCCCCTTGACGTCATGATGCCCTCACGCCAGCAGCTCCTGTTCGTCATCGGACTCGGCGGGCGTGACCCGGATCGTCTCGTAGACCTTGTTGGCCAGGTCGGTCATCTGGGTCTTAGCCTCGCGCAGCTCCTGCAACGGGCCGCATTACACACGTCAGAAAGCGCCATGCAGTCTGCCGTTTGGGATGGTCCCCTATACACATATGAATTATGAAGCCACTTGAGGTGCGGAGCGTCGCTTCACTTGGCTAGTTTCGACCGACTAAAAAGCATTGTTCAGAAACTATTTGGGTAACTGATCTCTATGCAGCTTCTTAAATCAGGAGCATGTCTTAACATTCCAGGAGATTAAATTAAGAGCATGATTGCACCCAGCTTTGCGTTCTTATAGCATACGCAGGTATGAGTAACTATGTTACCAACGACCATTCTCCATGCCAAACCATCCCCAAAGTCCACCTGTGGCGCTTTACAACTAGGCCCAATCCGTGTGTCCCACATTTTCCCTGTACGCGCAAAACAAACATCACCATCAGCTGCAAAACTACCCCCCCCCCCCCCACACACCTTCCCCGCCACAGCCCACCTCCCTGCTCTACCCTGCCTCCCCGATCACCCCCCCCCCCCCCCCCCACCTGTTGTGTGAGCCGGCGCGTGAAGAACGGCTTGAAGTACAGGTAGTCCCACTTGGCGAAACCGCGCAGCTGTGTCGGATTGGAGTTGGTGTCGCGCTCGTCCTCGGTCAGTTCGGAGAGATGCTCCGAGTCAATGGCCGCGCCCAGCTCGTGCGTCTTGCTCAGGTTCAGGTCGCGCTGGCGACGGCTGCGGCGGCGACGGCGTGTCCTACGGCAGCGAGTACAGAGAGCGCTCAGGCTGGGGAGACTCGGTGGACGGTGGCGCCGTCTGCGGTGACTGTAGAGCACGCTGCCGTGTGACAACACACAGTGGCGCCACCTCGCCACTATAAGCCACTGTTGGTCAACCAGGTGCGACGCACTCGCAGGACTCAGTGATGGTAAGACTGACCGGAGAAAAGTCGAGATTTCGCGTCTGACGGTTTTTAGGAGACGCGACGCACGTCGTCGCGAGCTTTTTATAGAGCGCGAGCGACTGCAGATACCATATGGCGCTCAGGGGCATGGCGCAAACGGCATTTGAACCCGGGCCTCCCACGTGGGAGGCGAAGACGCCTTTGTATCTGATGACGACGGACTTCATAGTGAAGGCTGTATAATCCAGCTGGCTATAACGTCGGCCCAAACGGTCAGCTTCACCGCTTGTGTGACGAAAAGGCTGGCATGCAACAACTCACAACGGCGGGTCGAACCGCCAGCCTCGGCCCGCATGCGAGGATCCGCAACCCCTGTTGGGTGTAACAAGCAGCTGAACTCTTCACCACACCGGCCGACAAAGACACTGGGACACGACGAGCTCACGCGTCGCCTGGCGCCGCACACCCCCGCCGGCGGCAGCGGAGCGCGCGCCGCACCTGAGGTCGTCGCTGAACCGGTCGGCGCTGAGGTACTTGAGCAGCGGCTGGGTGGCGCCGCCCAGCAGCAGTATGCTGCTCAGCACCACGATCAGCGTGGTGGTCACCAGCACGTGACGCTTCTCAGTGCCGAACTCCAGGTGCAGGCAGAGCGCGTAGGCGATGGCGCCGCGCAGGCCTGCCCGGGCCCAGGCGGCGTCAGGTGGTGAGGAGGGGAAGTGGAGGGGTCGGTGGCGGCGTCAGGTGGTGGGGAGGGGACGTGGAGGGGTCGGTGGCGGCGTCAGGAGGTGGGGAAGGGAAGTGGAGGGGTCGGTGGCGGCGTCAGGTGGTGGGGAGGGGACGTGGAGGGGTCGGTGGCGGCGTCAGGTGGTGGGGAGGGGAAGTGGAGGGGTCGGTGGCGGCGTCAGGTGGTGGGGAGGGGACGTGGAGGGGTCGTGGCGGCGTCAGGAGGTGGGGAGGGGACGTGGAGGGGTCGGTGGCGGCGTCAGGTGGTGGGGAGGGGACGTGGAGGGGTCGGTGGCGGCGTCAGGTGGTGGGGAGGGGACGTGGAGGGGTCGGTGGCGGCGTCAGGTGGTGGGGAGGGGACGTGGAGGGGTCGGTGGCGGCGTCAGGTGGTGGGGAGGGGACGTGGAGGGGTCGGTGGCGGCCGTCAGGTGGTGGGGAGGGGACGTGGAGGGGTCGGTGGCGGCGTCAGGTGGTGGGGAGGGGACGTGGAGGGGTCGGTGGCGGCGTCAGGTGGTGGGGAGGGGACGTGGAGGGGTCGGTGGCGGCGTCAGGAGGTGGGGAGGGGACGTGGAGGGGTCGGTGGCGGCGTCAGGTGGTGGGGAGGGGAAGTGGAGGGGTCGGTGGCGGCGTCAGGTGGTGGGGAGGGGAAGTGGAGGGGTCGGTGGCGGCGTCAGGTGGTGGGGAGGGGAAGTGGAGGGGTCGGTGGCGGCGTCAGGTGGTGGGGAGGGGACGTGGAGGGGTCGGTGGCGGCGTCAGGTGGTGGGGAGGGGACGTGGAGGGGTCGGTGGCGGCGTCAGGTGGTGGGGAGGGGAAGTGGAGGGGTCGGTGGCGGCGTCAGGTGGTGGGGAGGGGACGTGGAGGGGTCGGTGGCGGCGTCAGGTGGTGGGGAGGGGACGTGGAGGGGTCGGTGGCGGCGTCAGGTGGTGGGGAGGGGAAGTGGAGGGGTCGGTGGCGGCGTCAGGTGGTGGGGAGGGGACGTGGAGGGGTCGGTGGCGGCGTCAGGAGGTGGGGAGGGGACGTGGAGGGGTCGGGTGGCGGCGTCAGGTGGTGGGGAGGGGAAGTGGAGGGGTCGGTGGCGGCGTCAGGTGGTGGGGAGGGGAAGTGGAGGGGTCGGTGGCGGCGTCAGGTGGTGGGGAGGGGAAGTGGAGGGGTCGGTGGCGGCGTCAGGTGGTGGGGAGGGGACGTGGAGGGGTCGGTGGCGGCGTCAGGTGGTGGGGAGGGGACGTGGAGGGGTCGGTGGCGGCGTCAGGTGGTGGGGAGGGGACGTGGAGGGGTCGGTGGCGGCGTCAGGTGGTGGGGAGGGGACGTGGAGGGGTCGATTGGCGGCGTCAGGTGGTGGGGAGGGGACGTGGAGGGGTCGGTGGCGGCGTCAGGAGGTGGGGAGGGGACGTGGAGGGGTCGGTGGCGGCGTCAGGTGGTGGGGAGGGGACGTGGAGGGGTCGGTGGCGGCGTCAGGAGGTGGGGAGGGGACGTGGAGGGGTCGGTGGCGGCGTCAGGTGGTGGGGAGGGGACGTGGAGGGGTCGGTGGCGGCGTCAGGTGGTGGGGAGGGGACGTGGAGAGATCGGTGGCGGCGTCAGGTGGTGGGGAGGGGACGTGGAGGGGTCGGCGGCGGCGCATGGCGTGGGGGGGGGGGGGGACGCTGGTTGAAATGAAACAAATGATCGGGCTTGGTTTCAAGATCTTTTTCGCCGCAGTTCGGTACGATATTCATTGACATATCACACAGGTGTAACATTTAGGCCCTGTATAAAAACATCGGTGAGGAGCAAAATAAACCGCAAGGTACTGATCACAATCACCAGCAAACCACAAACTATCCCAACGCTCTCGACGCAAGGGTGGCCTAACTCGCATTGCGTCTCGCGCCCCACCTACCACTAAACCACATGATGGCCTGCATCTTCTTGGTGATTTTGTGCTCGCGGAAGTAGTTGACGAGCGCCGACAGTGGGAAGATGTTGAGGGCGCGGCCGAACAAGCACAACATCAGGGACCAGATCACGAGCGCAGGCTCCACCTGGTGGCCGAAGCTGAAGATGGCCATGCCCAGGTATGCGAACACGCACGTCTCTGAAACACGAGCACCGCCAGTGTTATCATAACTGGACCATATGCGATACATTGAAGGCTGTTTTTTATGTTGGCCTAGTTGTATTCTAATGGACTAAGCTTATTATACCGGACTATATTGTAACTCATAATTCGCGTTGCACACTGCATTTATGCTGACATCCAGCGGAAGTACAATAACCAAAAGCAGCACCGTGTGCTCATGGGGCTTCTGCCCCTTGAAGACAGCCAGGCGGACGACCATCAACGTGCACCCGGCGCGGAGGAGACCCGACGGCCTTCGGCTTCGACGGCTGTGCGTGCTCACCTGCCACGAAGGCCAGGGTGCGCATGGTCTGCTGCATGGTGATCTGCGTGACCGGCGACAGGTTGTAGTGGGTGTACTGCGACATGACGATGCCGCAGAACAGGATGGCCATGATGCCTGCGGGTGCAGACGACGTTACGTCATGTTACCGGGTGGGCGGACATGCATTACCCTCCAAAAACGGGCCGTTCTGGGAGGCACCTGATGCCAGCCACCTTGCAGCCATATTTGCACTTTCCTCCACAGCTTGCAAACCGTGCTGCTGCTTCGATGCCGAATAAAAAATACACATAGCAACTGTCGATCGGCTTTCGCTCCACTGCGACAAAAAGCGACCGCTGTTTATATTTGTCCTCGCCTCTTCGTCCTGTCACGCTATGGGCATCTAATAAATCATGCTCACGAAACAAATTTCAACTTCCTTAATTTTTCTCTGGCGCCGCAACAGTGAAGAAACATTGCGGCATAATACTGCGCCACTACCAAGCGCCGTGCCAACAGTCACGCCTGAGGCCGGCCAGTGTTAACAGGAGCGCAACGCACCCGATGGGCTCTGCGGCGCATCACAGCGCTAACAGCGCAGCTGCAGGAATAACTTAGCGACACCATGTAATCGGTAACCCAAAAGACACCAAGAGTTACATGAAATGTACCATGTTAAACATAAGGCGACAAAGGCCCGAACTTTGCAGCGAAGTCAAGAACTGCAACACAGGTGTTGTTTGTTATCTCGGTTTGCGAAGTAAGTAGTTTTCCAATCAGTGAGTGAGCGAGCGCTGTATGCCGAGGCCAGGTATTGCCGCGCACCCGGGTGAAGAGGGTCTCCCTGAAGGTATTCGCATAATAATTCCGAACGGTGCGGCAAGAGCGTGCCAAACTTTGCATAACTGTAGGCAAATGAATAGCGAATGTTTTGGTATAAAAAACCGAAGTACCCAGTCGGTAACCTATGACGCGGCAGTCAGGCCTACGCTCAGTCGCTAACCTATGACAGGGTGAAGTCAGGCCTAGGCTGTCAGCGAAGGCAATTTTGGGGAGGATCGTTCAGTCTTATGTTCCAACGGGGTCTTAGACGAAGCACATCTCTGATATAGTTTGTTAGGCAGTAACAGAATTGAATTTAAATTACAACAAATTCCATTGACCAAGGGTAGAGTATTGACGTTAGATCGAAGTCAAAACAAACTGCTTTGCTTAGGACGTTGCTGCATGACACGCAATTTAGTGCTTATTTTGGATATATCAATAGCAGGGACCGCAACAGACATCTATGGATTATTCAAAGGTCAGAAAAACCACTGACCAAAAATGATCCAGGTCAAGAGTTGTTTAGGAACATACTGCCAAGCATAATCTTTGACGCTTATTCAAATGAAAAATGAAACCCATCCCGTAGGATTTGGATTACCATGAACTTCTAAATGTCAAAGATTACTGACCTTAAATAAACACAGGTGGCCTTCTGCTTCGGACAGGCATATAGGTTTCACGCGGTTGCATGAGGATGCCTTTGGACACTGGACACCAATCTTAAGTTTGACCTTGTGTGACCTAATTTGACCCCAAGGTGACGGCCTATGAACCTCAGATTTTGACACTCTTCTTACTTCTCTTACAGGCCAACCCATCTTGGCAATTTGGTATCTCCAGCTCTCTAAATTTTTAAGACGTCAGGGGATTTAAATTCAACCCCTACCTAAGCAAAGGGTATTCAACCGACCACGCGGGTGCGTGTTAACATTGTTTTCAGTTGTATCAAACATTAACACCGTGCCATTAACTCCGTAGCACCGTGCCATATTATACCGACGTTGTATTACGCATCCACACCGTGCATAAAGGCACTGAAGTCGTTTTGGCTCAAAATCACACAAGTAGTCAATGTTTGCATTTGACTGCCGTTAAGACGCAAAGCAAAGTCCGTATCTGCTGATGCATATATTTTCAACCCCGTCGATATCCATATCACGCGGAAGCGATCCGCCCGCATCACAGGACTTGGGCGACTGCGATGTCCAGCGCTCGCTTCACCAGCTGTATTTCCTCGTCCAACAGATAGATGGCAGCGATGACCCTGATGCTCGGCGGGGGTGTCTTCACCTCCTGGTCCGCCAGATAACAGGCTGTTGTCAGAAGAACGCCTTCATCGCGTACCTGTAAAGCAGAACGGGACTTGTGTAAACTCCACCCAGCCTCCGTAACTTACAAACTCATCGGCATACGTATCAATAAGCGTTCAGGAAAGGCAGACAGCTTCGCAAACAACACTCATTTGTAGCCATGCAATCGCCGGCCCAACGGTTGGCAATGAGTTCATGTTCAGTGGTTAGAACACTGTTGCCATGACCCACGATGTCGACGATGCGCTGCAGCAGCTGCTGGTCGTCGCTCCGCTTGCCCCCGGACGTCGCCAGACGCAGGTGCTTGATGGGTGACTCGGGCACCCCCACCAGCTGTAGTCTGGCGGGCGGGGCGGGGCGGAGCGACGGTCAAGCCCTCATCGAGCAGCCAACAGCCGGCCACACCGCCGTCATTCCAGAACGCT
Source organism: Pollicipes pollicipes (assembly GCF_011947565.3). Classification (NCBI taxonomy): domain Eukaryota; kingdom Metazoa; phylum Arthropoda; class Thecostraca; order Pollicipedomorpha; family Pollicipedidae; genus Pollicipes; species Pollicipes pollicipes. Next base: position 18,619,404 of record NW_023596818.1, read on the forward strand.
ACGTTTTCTCTTCGCATGCTTAACCGCGGAAATCCCGACAGACTGTTATCAATGAATGGTGTACCGCTGTTACTAATATTGGCAACAGAAATTCCAACTTTTACACTCAAACATGAATCACGAAACGCTGTGAAATGTCAGCTATTATTGGTTCCGGAAATCCCGACGAGCGTCTATACGTCAGTGTTTATCGCCAGACGCTCTTAATATCAGCTACTACCGGGCACGGAAAACCCGAATGTGTTGCTTTCGTGGAGCGTAACGCGGCCGCCAAGCACCCTTCGTAAGCGTGATAGTTGTCGGTGATATGCTCCCAACACCGTACCCCTCGACAGCAGAGAGGGCCATATGAAGCGTCTCGGACACGGTCCGCAGTCGTGACGTCATAGTGACGTCATTGTCGATGAGCTCCAGCGCCTTGGTGGCTGCCGAGGCCAGCATGGGCGGTAGTGATGCCGAGAACACATAGCCTGCCGTCGAGAACGGACACGAGTCACGGGCGGAGGTCGGCAGGACAAAGGGAAGCACGCAGACCGAACTGGTATGAGATGTGAAACGTAAGCAACGTTACCGACGCAACACTCGTGTTTCTTTCTCGCACAGAACAGCTACAACACTCCCTGTTACCAGCATGCCAAATGAGCAAGCTTGCGCACACACGAACAAGGCTGGCGGTCCTAACCCAGTCCGTTCAGTCTTTGGTGGTCGACCACGTGGTAGGAGCCGCTGGTGAAGCCGCCGCACGAGCCCAGAGCGTGCTCCAGAGAGCCGCATATCAGGTCCACATCGGTCACCTGTGTGGGGCCATTGGCCGTCACTTCAGACAGACGACAGCATACGGGCCGAGCGCACGTGGATGTACACGCCGGGCCTGAGCGCCGGTCTGGTCACGCGAGCGTTACGTCACGCCTCCACGGTACACCAGCCACACGTGGCGTCGCAGCACGCCCCCGTCACCGCCTACCAACGCCAACAGCACGTAACAGCACGTAGCATATGACGTAGAGAACCGGCAATATACCGTCAATGGGGTAGAATGTTGAAAATGGAGCTATTCTCTAATGACAAGTGTATGCAAGAGACTAATACCAATGCCCTATAGTGTAAAACGGTCCTCAGTTCTCTCCTGATCCACTGCCTCATATTAAACTACTCCGCACCAACTCAGCAGCGGTGTGAGGGACCCGGTGAGCGCACGGCCCTGTCTACCCCGTGCCACACCTTGATACTAGTGTTTGGTGACCCCGCAGCCCTGCCCGCTCTGCGCCGCACCTTAACGCCGAAGTGTTCGGTGAGCCCGCGGCCCCGTCCACCCCGTGCCGCACCTTGATACCAGTGTTTGATGACCCCGCAGCCCTGCCCGCCCCGCGCCGCACCTTGACGCCGAAGTGTTCGGTGAGCCCGCGGCCCCGTCCATCCCGTGCCGCACCTTGATACCAGTGTTTGGTGACCCCACGACTCTGCCCGCCCCGCGCCGCACCTTGACGCCGAAGTGTTCGGTGAGCCCGCGGACCCCTCCACCCCGTGCCGCACCTTGATACCAGTGTTTGGTGACCCCACGGCTCTGCCCGCCCCGCGCCGCACCTTGACGCCGAAGTGCTCGGTGACCCCGCGGCCCCGTTCACCCCGTGCCGCACCTTGATACCAGTGTTTGGTGACCCCGCAGCTCTGCCCGCCCCGCGCCGCACCTTGACGCCGAAGTGCTCGGTGACCCCGCGGCCCTGCTCGCCGAGCACACCGATGGAGACACTCTCGTCCAGGATGATGCGGATCTTGTGCCGCTGCGCCAGCGCTACCACTTCTGGCAGCGGGCAAATGTCGCCTGTGTTCATGTACAGGCCCTCCACCACAATGAAGAGGCGGGCGGCGGCTGGCGGCGGCTTCAGATCCTGCCGCAAGTCAGTCGAGAGTGCGGTCTGTAAGGCTTTGATCAGCGTTTAGCACGAACATACCACGCAATAATCTCACAAGAAACCGAACGCTGTTGCGACAGTCTAATGCAACGCGAAGGGCGAGCGTGACGATGCATTATTGCGTCAACAAACTAGCACTAGATCTCCAAGGCAAGGCTTAAAATCAGCTGCAGATAAGGGCCTGCCAAGCTAGCGTGTTGTTAGCCGAGGGCATTCGGGCAAGCAACAGTTCAAAGCGCTGGTTAGATACCCGCAGACCTTTTCAAGCTCGGTCATCAGCCTTGTTATCTGGCACTCAAGATCCTCCACGTCGTTATGCTTGAACCAGACTGTCTTGCTCTTGGATGCCTGAACGCCCTTCTGAATGGCAAAGTGAACCGACTCGTCCCTGAAAATGAAGGCAAACTCCTGCGGTCCAAAAACACGCAAATATACCGATACGGCTAGTTTCATGTTAAGTCCATGTTTGACAACCGCACATAGTGGCAACTACGCATGGCTGGCTTTGCAACGACGAGCCGCAATTCCGGCGAGACAAGCGGAGGGAGCCAAAATGGGACCAGCCTGGACGGATCTTCCTCGACGCGGAATCGGCCTGAACTGCGCACGTTTGCGCCGAGCATCGCCGTTCGGCCGGGATTTTTCCGCTATCGACCGCGAGTCACGCCTCACCGGACGAACTCACACGACCAGGACGTCACCGGGCTTGGCGTACGCCGGTATGGCTGAGCTCACGGTGGAGAAGCCAAGAGAGTAAATGGCCGTCTCCTCGGTGCCGAGGAACGCAGAGATGTGATGTTCCAACTCCAGGTGAACGTCTGGAGAGGCAGAGCGCGCAGGAGCGGCAATAGTGACCCATCTCAAGCTGATCGGTAGGGCTCCGCCAAGCCGTACGGACACCGCCATCTTGAATGTTGGGTGCTTTCTGCGACGTTGGCAACATTTTTCGACAGTATGTTTGGCAAAAGAACAAGGAAATGATAGAGTTAAAAATCATCGTCTGCATTCCTGCACTACACCTGCCATACGTGCACGTGCACTTAAGCACTTTTTCTCCCCGAACAGGTTTCCTGAGCAAACACTATGTGCCGTAGAGCCACGAGACATTGTTTCCCATTCCAAACATACGTCTTCCTCCCGACGTTTCGTTCCGTGAATGACGCAGGCCCTGATCCTCCATGGAACGATCGGATGATCCGTGGCTCAGCCACTGGCACAATTAAGCGAAAATGTCGTATGCCTGGCATTTGGCAACGAATAACACCATTGATCAACACAACGACGGCTCGAAAGACTACGTTTGAATAAACAAGTCATCCGTAACAATATGAGCAAAAAACGCGGCCGAAATAGCCACTATTTTAAGCTTCGTTTGAAACTCAGACGTATTACTTCTCCTGAGCTCATACCAATCACAGCATCTTACACCTATATGTCACCAAAGCTATCGTGCCATCTGGGAAAACACAAAATACAAGCTTCGGAATCCAATCTGAACCCCCAATCGCAAGCACATGACGCCGCAGCTAACCCGCACCCGGTGCACTCCCAGGGACACGTCGCCGCCACTGTCATGCACCGAGTGTAGGGGGTCCAAACGCTAGCCGGCCACGTACCGACCGTGCCGAAGAATGTGCGCGGCCCGCACGCGCCGACGCCGTACTTGCGCAGGGCGGCGACGCCGGCCGCCTCCACACTGGCGTCACCCACCATGCCCAGGTAGTTGTGGGAGGCCATGTTCAGCAGGTCCCGGCTCTTCACGCGCACGTACTTGCCAAGCTGGAGGGAGAGGTAAGAGCCTGAATGTCGCACCTTTTATGCTTATATTTTGTAAGCTGGGCTGAAGCCAAGACAACCCAGTACTGTGTCTGTATCTATACTTGGGCCGTGTAGATTCAGTAACCACAGGCTAAACGGTACTGACAAAAATAATACAGCCGTGCACGTGAGGCGGATGGCATAGTCAATGACGCCAAACCGTGACACCTCTGTGCAGGCCGAAGCAGTGCTGGACCGGAGGCACGCTGCCCAGCAGCAGCCATCTCCACCCGCACTGTACCGGCGGTGTGGAGCGAGGCACGCTGTCCAGCAGCAGCCGTCTCCACCCGCACTGTACCGGCGGTGTGGAGCGAGGCACGCTGTCCAGCAGCAGCCGTCTCCACCCGCACTGTACCGGCGGTGTGGAGCGAGGCACGCTGTCCAGCAGCAGCCGTCGCCACCCGCACTGTACCGGCGGTGTGGAGCGAGGCACGCTGTCCAGCAGCAGCCGTCTCCACCCGCACTGTACCGGCGGTGTGGAGCGAGGCACGCTGTCCAGCAGCAGCCGTCGCCACCCGCACTGTACCGGCGGTGTGGCGCCCCGGCGCCGGAGGGCACCGCTGTCCGCTCACCTTGCCGTCCACAATGACAGGGTTGAGGGCCGGGTGGTCGGCCGGGGTGGGTGGCACCAGAGGGTCCGGCACCCATGATCGGACCTTCTCCTGATCCTGCCGGGAAGGACGGGCGGGAGTGTCATACCAAGGGCAGCAGCAGAATATGAGCAAAATACCAGAATATGAAGATCATCAATATATGTGTGTGTATGTATATATATATATATATATATATATATATATATATATATATATATATATATTAATAACATCACAATATGAGCAGCGATGGAACGGCGTTTTACGCTTCAAGTACCGACTGCCAGGAAGTTTCACTTGCGGAACACTTGCTCACACTTAAACAGCAGCTGACTATGTTAGGTCATTTGGTGACTAAGCCCAGAGCCCGTTTAACGAAAATATGTTTTCTGAATGGTTCAAGCGAAGTGGGACCTCCATGGCGCTACTAGCCCACATGGAGGGAGGGGGACTGTGCTGAGCCAGGCTGCGCTGTGTTCCACGATGGTATAGCGAAGTTTTTGCCGAAGCTACCACGTAATTTATGAACATCGTGATTTTTATCAATACAAAAGACGTCAAAATACATCCTCAAAGTTGAGATTTTCAGTAAACAAACAACACGATGTCAAAGTATACCGATATGTATGGCAAACGTTCCTTCCTGACGGATCAACACGCCAAATCGGTACAGACGACATCAAAAACGCGCCCTGCGGAGCGCGGATCACCACAGCAATAGCTAACGCATGCGTGTACAGGCTTCCCAGCGAAATAGAAGATCTTTTTGAAAGCCCTTTGAACGCACACCGGCCTTTAACATGTTTCCCATAGGATTGACCATAGGATTAACCATAGGCCGAGCAACCAAGCAAGCAGGTAGAGCAGCAGCCATCCCGTCTAGGGCTTTGACGCTAACTCGCCGTTCCATTACTTGGTAGGATCACACCTCATTGCCCGCCCCGAGCCAGACCGGGGCGAGGCCGGCCGACGCCGAACAAAACCCGACATCCCGACCCCCCAGCACGTCACAAGACAGATCGCTGAGGCCGCGGCACTCAGTGCCACCATAAGAATACGTACATAAATACCAAGAGCTTACCTCAGCGCTCAGCTTCAGCACGGGATCGTCCATGGCCTGAGCGCGACGGGCACCGACACACCACCACCGGCGCCGACACCGAGAACCGACCAACGCGACGCGCACACTTGTCACTGATTACTGAGCGGCTGCTGCGCTTATGGCCGGCCGGGCGGCGGACACCTGGCCCCGGCGCGTAAACGGTCCGGTCCGCCGCCCCACGCCAGGCCAGGCCAGGCCGTCAGCGAACACTGGGTCGGGCCCAGCTGACGGCTCGGCTTCCGATAGCGCCGTGGGGGAGTCGCCAACGACCGGACCGGTTGGCTCTGGTCTCGGAGCAGCTTGGAATCCGCTCAATGAGGACCGCAGGACGGGACTCAGCGCTGTCGCGATTCGACGACAGTAGATAGACATTCGTTGGTACGAATGAAAGTCGTCAATGATTTGACACTCCGCGATAGCAAAATCGACAGAGAACGCGACGATTTAGAGTCGTGATTACTTTTTCATGGTCAAATGAAAAAAACAATGTGTGAGGCCAGATATAACCAATGTAAAAAGGGGCGGGTGTGAACCCAAAACACGATTTGCATTATAAGGGTACATAGAAAGCGGTCACCTTATCCACCTGTCACAGTTGTGCGGGTTGAACTCAAATACGGCCGCTGATTTAATGAACGTCTCTCCTGCTTCCGCCCACCTCCCTCTCTCCATCCATGCCCGCATATCATATCTGCGCCTCTGGCCTGTGTACAGCCCATCGTCTTGAAGACCAACTGCGCCTACCCCACCGCATGTGCACTGTTCACTCCAGAGCCGAGAGATTAACGTTCACACGTCACGCGTACAGCCAACATCCAGCCCCCGCTCCCGCCTGGCCAGCGCACAGCCAGCTGCCCTCACTCACCGGACAGGTGAACGCCCTCGGCCAGGCCGTACGGCGCGTACGTGAAGATCAGCATCATGGCGAACTCGAGGCTGGGGTTGTTGCGCAGGTCGACATGCTTGAAGAGCAGGGCGGCCAGCAGCGCACTGACAGCGCCCAGCGCCGCCGACGCCACGAACATGAAGCAGAACCTGCCAACGCCGTGCAGCAACGCCTCCGAGGACGACATATGCGCCATGGCCGGCGAGTCGGACTCCAGCACCGTGCTGCGGCGAGAGCGGGCAGTGTCGGTCTCGCCGGGCTAGCCGACACGCCGAGCGGGTACACGGGCACGTGGGGTCAACAACGGGTCAGTGATGGGCAGGGTTTGTCGAAGGTACTGAAATCCTATCTGGTTCCAACACAATGATCTTGACTGGAGAAGAAAAACGTCTTTGATATCAATAAACCCATGCTACACGCAAAAAAAACGATGGCGCCGATTATACTTTGCTTGGAACAACCATCTCACTGCTTCAACGCCCAACTACAAACAAGGGGAATATTTTGCACCATCTCACAGACAACTCCCTTCGGACAGGGTTAAGTCGGGAAGACATGGAACGACTTTGCCTCGCACATGAGGCGGCAAAACAGCATCCTTTCCATTCGTTCTATGGCCGGACAACACCTTATTCCGGCGGTCGTCGTGCGTCTATCACCTTATCACAAGATCGACCACGTTGACGAACCACGAGGCCTGCGTGCTGATGCCGTAGTGTAATACTGTCTCGGAAAGTGCCGGCTCTACCCGCACACGCTCCAATGAGCGCTTGCATGTCGCGTCGTGTCAGGCAGCCCGCGAGCTCATGCTGCTCCATCCCCAGCCAGACAACCACAACACGTCCAGCGGATTATCTGCGCACCACTGGCGTTCGAGGCCCACATGAACGAGCCACTGATCTACCACCAAGCCCCAATCGTCACTGTCTTTACGGCCACCTTCCAGGAGGCACTGGGTGACCCAGTGGTCGACGCACCATGCTTCACTTTGGAATCATGACAGAATGTTTTGCAAGGATGGCTCCAAGATGCACTTGCGGTGTTCTTGCCGAGCGTAGTTGCCTCCGTGGACACCGACCCCACCATTCCTATAAATCCAATCCATCTCAACAACTTACCATAATATTAACGTGAGACCTCAACACAACAAGCTGAGCCACGACCATACAGCAACCTCATCCCACACCCCCTCGCTGCCCAGTCCCAAACCAGAGCCCTCACGTGGTCAGCACAATGGCGACGGCGTCGTTCAGGATCGACTCGCCGAACACCAGCATGTTCAGCACCGGGTCCACGTCGAGGGCGTTGAAGATGGCCAGCGTGGCCACCGGGTCGACGGCCGAGATGAGGGAGCCGAACGCGAAGCTCTCCACGAAGGACAAGTGGTAAGCCACGTCTGCCTGGCGAGGCGGGAGAGCAGGACGGGCAGGTGAGATGGCAAGCAGGACCGGCTGCAGGTCGGCACAGCTCGCTTTTCATGGACAAACCTGGCACAGCGCCTCTGACTATTGCAAAAACCAGCCCAGCACGTTCGGCTGCGCGTTCGGCTGGCGAAGGCCACGAGTCCGATCGGGTGATCCGGTCAGTACAGTTTCCAGGGCGAAGCTGGCTCCGTATGCCGAGCTAGCAAAACGGACGACACACGGCAGGTTACTGGCAAAGAAACGAATGTCGGCACAACGGCGCTGTTGATCTGATGACAGCATAGGAGGGCGGCTCGAGTCAGCCAAATTACCGGCATTCAGCCACGATGTCGTGGCCCGGTGCCGCATGCAGCACACCGGCCGGTCTCCGTGCAACAACAGCACCAGCGTCACCTGTGGCGTCACACGGACCAGTTGTGAGGCATCTGTGCCCAGACGCGCGGCCACGGTCGCCAAGTCAGCTCACCAGGCCCAGCAGGTAGACGCCGCCGCCGACCACCAGGGCCGAGATCAACGTGCCGAACACGGCGAACACCATGATGGAGCCGAAGTTCTGGAAGAAGTTGCCCTGCGCCCAGATGAGCGTGTCAGCATAGCTGCACCTCCAGTCCGGCAGCCTGCTAGGTGTATCGAGGTTATATCAAATGTGGTGGAAGCACATACCTCTTCACATCAACTATGGGTTAGGCCTGACTTCAAATAATAATAGCCAATTAATAACATTTTTTCGCACGATACGCCCTTCGTATTGTTACGGCGGAAATAAACGTAAAGACGTTATGTTGTAAACTGATAGACTCTGTGGTTTCTAAAGGATTCTGATCAAGATAACGGAATTTGTGTACCTGAGTGTTATCGTATATTTACCATATGCTTTATAAAATATGTAATATGATCATTGACTGACAAGGTGTGTGACGATACTATCCCATCATACATCTGTGTACGTACATGCATGTCACGGATGTGAAATGTGAGCGATCATCCCATCCGCGCTGGACCAAATGCAGCGGACACTGGAAGACCGCGCAGAGAGCGCGGCATTTTGGGGAGGTTCAGCGCTCGCAGCCCACTGTGGCCGGCCATATTGGTCGACTGATGGGCGCAAAATGGCCTTGGCAGTAGACATACCCTTAAACTCCATCAACAACACCAAATGATTGAGTGACAGCAGCCCGACATAACATTACGGGAGCAAAATCGAGCACGCTACGCAAGCGAAGCTTCTTATAGAAGGGTGAAGCAGACATTGGGCTTGTTCGCTTCTGCCAGCACAGACAAGAAATCCCACGACGGCAAGGCACGTGGGCGTTTGTTGCGCAAGGTCCTATCATCGGCGTTACACCGATGACGTGGATCGCGTGCCGCTCCCGTCTTAACCGCACGAGACATACGGCGCAGGCGAAGGCCACAGTCCCGTCTGTGCGCTCCACCAATGCGCTCGTAGAACCTACACGAAAACAGGAAATGCTCGCAGGACCTGTGCAGGCAGTTAAATGTGCACAGCGTCACCTGTGCCTGAAGGCAGAATGCTTACGGCGGAGCGCGGACTTCAAGCTCTCCCTTCCTCGGACCCCGACCCCAAAACGGCCACCCGAAACCATACGGACAGGACGCAAATCGAGAGAAGGGTCGCGCGGTGATCGCGGCTGTGGCAGAGCCCTACCTTGTGCAGGTTGTATCCGGACTCGAAGATAATCGGCGGCAGCAGCACCAAGAAGAAGACAGTCGGGGAGAACGCCTCTTCTCTCTGAAAACGACCGAACACGTCAGCCTGACACGGCATTGGAGGTCGGCCACACCGCTGCAGCGGCATAGCTGGCTCGAATAATCTCCGCGAAAGCGGGCGCAAAAGGCGGAGAACAGCTATGAAGACCTATGCCCTTACCTTGCTAAAATTCGTGTTAACACGCGGATACGCAGAACCGATACCTTCCAGAACTGGTCGGTCACTAAGCCGCGTTTTAAGTGATATCCAATCCACGCCCAGAATATCCGAAATGTCACCATTCAAAGAATCAACTTTCAGTTTCGCTGTCTCGGGGAGAGGGGATGAAGCCATTAAGTCATGTAGTACGGAGCATTACGGGCCCAGGACAAGCACACTCGGTCTCAGTCACGGGGACGAAATCAGACTTTTAGCTTCAACGTCAAATCCGAAGCACAGACAATGGACATGACGTCGAAGTCGAAGCTTAAGCCAGTGGCTTTGAGCTTTGGCCATATGGAACCGAAAACGAGACCAATGGCTTCGCATTCCTAGAACCTTAAGCCGAGTCCGAGGCCAGTAGCTTCGAGCTTCGCACACGCCAAGCCGAAGCCGACGTCAGCGACTTCGAACGCAAGAAACGCGACGCGAATGCCGGATAAATTAGTTAAAAATCAGAAGGCCGACGGTGCAACCGACCCTACGTGCACCACTAATTTGCTGAACCAGACCAGTTACGCGTACTCACCTGCTTGTCGGCCACACTACGGTCTGATCCCCGCCGTGACGGTGCGGCGGCCTGACTCTCACCTGCCAGTCGGCTTCAGTCTGACCATAGCCGTGACGGTGCGGCGGCCTGACTCTCACCTGCCAGTCGGCTTCAGTCTGACCCCAGCCGTGACGGTGCGGCGGCCTGACTCTCACCTGCCAGTCGGCTTCAGTCTGACCCCAGCCGTGACGGTGCGGCGGCCCGACTCTCACCTGCCAGTCGGCTTCAGTCTGACCACAGCCGTGACGGTGCGGCGGCCCGACGCTCACCTGCCAGTTGGCCACATTCCGGCCTCGGTCTGATTCCAGCCGTGACGGTTCGGGAGCCCGACTCTCACCTGTCAGTCGGCCACACAGCAGTCTGATCCCCGCCCTGACAGTGCGGCGGCCTGACTCTCACCTGCCAGTCGGCTTCAGTCTGACCCCAGCCGTGACGGTACGGCGGCCCGACTCTCACCTGCCAGTCGGCTTCAGTCTGACCCCAGCCGTGACAGTGCAGTGGGTCGACTCTCACTTGCCAGTCGGCCTCAGTTTGACCCCAGCCGTGACAGTGCAGCAGCCCGACACTCACCTGCCAGTCGGCTTCAGTCTGACCCCAGCCGTGACGGTGCGGCGGCCCGACTCTCACCTGCCAGTCGGCCACGCCGCTCTTGGAGAGGATCAGCAGCACGAGGCCGATCAGGGCGCCCAGGAAGACCACCGCCACGCTCTCGGGCAGGTAGCGGAGCTTGGAGCCGATCATGTAGTGGATCATCAGGATACACAGCGCTGGAGCGAAGGCGCCGCCGGTTACGTGCGGCTCGCTGCAATGGTGAACTGGGTTCCAGGACGACGGCGAGACCGGACACGACACCGGGGCAAAAAATGCTTAGCGAGGGCACCATCAGGAGACACTGTAACGTGACAAACAGTGTGTAGCTGGCGTCTCTCTCGTGGACGCGGGCATTGACTGAGTGGTGATTATAGTGATGTAGTCTGTTGCTAAGAAGTTACTCAAAAATAGGTAACGAAACCTTTGCAAGTAAAAATGGCACCTACAAGTGATGCAATAGCAGAACAGCAGTCAAATTTTCCCAAATAGAATGCACAGTTTGGACATTGCAAGACAAAGAAGTATTTTGGCAGAGTATGGCAGATTACCCAATATGGCGAGCACGAAAAAGATGGACATTGAGTTGAGATGCTCCTCTTCAGCTGCCCCTGCCTCTGGCAAAATGTCTGCAGCGTCCAGCGTCTTGTTCTCCCTGGGGACAGCAATGGCATTGTACTGACCATATGATGCCTGGTCTCAACCTGACAGTCAACCTACTCTCAACCTGGTGGAAAGCCTAAAGGATTTGCATGAAGGCTGGGCCAGCCACAGCCACCTTAGAATTCCTCTTAAAGCTGCCAATTTCATGTGCCCAGGTCCACATTTATGCTCCGATGAAATGATAAGTAGGCGTAACCCTTCCTCCACGCCCTTACATGACCCCTCCCTTTCTTTGGCACCTCACACCCCTCACCACGCTCACTTGGCCTTCTCCGGCGGGGCGGCCTTCGCCGTAGCGGGCGTCGATGCCCCGGCCGCCACCTCTGTGCCATTCGAGGCATTCCTCGGGGGCGGCGGCGCCGGTACAGCGTTTTCATTCACCAGCTGGTTTAGGGGGATGCTGGGATCGCTGAGGTCCGGCGCGGTCGGCGGGCGGGTGCTGGCTGCCGGCGGTGCCCGGGATGGTGTGGTCGACACCAAAGAGGCAGATGATTGGCCCGCACATAGTGATGTCAGAGGCAGGGCCAGCAGCAGGCTGGTCAGCAGGCTGGTGTATGACAGTTCCTTCATTGTTGCAGTGCAGCCCAGCAGTTTGCGATGTACTGGGCCTTGTGTCAATAATTTTCTGAAACAGACAGTATATATGTAAATGTGTTACTTGATGTGTAACACTTTTTGCCTCCTTCCAGGCAAAAATTGGTTCCAACCATGCATTAGCCCACCTATGTAGGATAGCATATTTGGATGGAAAACATTCCAATGCCTGTAAATTATTTGGAAGGGTGTGTTCAATGTGAACTCACCCACACTATGCATGCACAAACTTTTAAAGCATGTTGTTTCAAACAGCACAGAAGATGATAAAGTGTTGCAGCTGCAGTAAATGACATTACAATAATTTGGCCACAACACTTGGGAAAGAGAAATATCAATGATTAAAAAGCATCATCATAACCATGCATTTTTGTGTGATATTTGCAAGCTTTCTGGCAGTGACTGACTGCCTGTTTAACAAAAAAAAAAATGACCTGGATACAGCATGATCACTTGAAGCTGGCCATCTTGAAACAAGTAAAAGAAACTTTATTATAAACAAGCAGAGTGTGGATGTTGAATCTCATAGCTGACAATAGTAGCATGATCACAGCATTGGAGGCCCTGTAACATGGCCAAGTGTACATGTGCATGCGCACAAGTACGTGAAACTAAGGGTCATGCAGCTGAACACTAAGGAAAGACTATGGCGTGTGTAAACGCAGACTCGGGATGTTCCGGAGCATGCCGGGTTTGTGCCATGTCGCAATGACATTTGGAAGTCGACCACAAACCTTTGGAAAAAGTATGCGATGCAATTAGTAGCGGACCTCAAGAAAAAGCCCAAGGCCTTGTGGGGGTACACTAACTCAAGACTATGCACAAGATGCGGGGTGAAAGACCTTCTTGACAATGGTCCAGTGTCAACAAACAGCGGCAAAGGAAAAGCCAATGTCCTCTGTAAATTATTTGTCAGTGCTTTCACGGATGAAGGGACTAATGTCATGTTTGTGATGCCTTGCAACTTTACGGGACCATTTCTGGATGACGTGGACATCTCCACACAGGCGGCAGCAAAGAAATTGGCTGAAGACCTCTGAAGCCCTCCAGCGCCCTGAGCCACTCGATATCCACCCAAGACTTCTTCTTGAGTCCGCAGATGTCCTGGTAGCACCCCTTAGCACAGACAGTCTCCGGCGAGCTACTGCCCCATAAGTCTTACTGCCATTCCGTCCAAGATGCTCGAACCTTACATCAGAGATGCCCTAATTAATCACTTCTTGGAGTCTGGACTTCTTCATGCAGCCCAGCATAGGTCTCTCACAAAGCGGTCCTGTATCACCCTGTTATTAGAAGTAATGGAAGATTGGAATGCTGCGGTAAAGGATGGAGACCCGGTGGTCGTGGCATACCTGGCCTTCAGCAAAGCCTATAACATTGTGCCTCATAACCATCTGCTCTTCACACTCCATGCTTACAGTGAGAGGCAACTTGCTGTGCTGGATTAGGGCTTTCCTTACCTGCCAGATGCACAGAGGGGGTCCAGGGCTTGTCAGATTGTGGGAAGTCGGATTGGATCGACTAGTCAGTGGTGTCTCGCAAGGATCAATGCTGGGACCAACACTAATCATAATCTTTGTTAATGACCTGCCAGAACAAGGGAGAAGCGTGGTCGAGGTGTTCCCGGATGACACCAATGTCTTTTTTCCTGTCGGGAGGCCTTTGACTGACTCACCTCTGCAGGTTGACCTCAATGCCCTAATCAAGTGGCCAAAGGAGTGGCTGCTCCCCCTTAGTGCATCAAAGTGCAAAGTAACGCATATCTAGCACTGCAACCCGACAATGACCTACTCCTTGAAGGCACCAAAATTGGGGTCAGTCCAGGGAGAAGAACCTGGGAATCTTCATGGATTACAGGCTCAAGTTCCACATGCAGATGACCAATGCAATCTCCAAGGCCAACCACATGTTGCCATCATGAGGCAGTCTTTTGCCAAAACAAATGTTCATATGTTGCCATTGCTCTTAGTACATCTGTACTGCTTCTTAGTACATCCCTGCTTGGAGTATGGCAATGTCATCTGGGGCCCATTCTGCAAATTGGACCAGAAGCGGCTGGAGCTCGCTCAGCGACGAGCTACCCTTGTTGTCTATGAAGTACTGGCCATGCCCTGAATGGTTTAGGCTCGTCCAGTTGCCCTCCCTGTACTGCCATTGTCATAGGGAAGACATGGTTACAATATACCAGCTGTTTCATGGAGGTATGTCACTGTGGGAAGAGGAGTTCCTGATAAGACATAACTGGAGGTGATAAGAGAACACCCATGAAAACTGAGGAAGCCTCCAGCTAGGCCTCATGTATGTCATAATTCACTCAGCACACATGTTGTCAACAGTTGGTACCCTCTTCCATACCCTGTTGTGTTGTCAACGTCAATTGAATAGTTCAAGCCTAGGCTTGATATGCACTGGGCAGACATGTATGACATTCCATGCTGAATTTACCCATAATTTGAGACTGGTTACTGGACTGGAAGCCTGAGTAGACCTGGAATGACATGCCTTGCTGCTTTTTGTAATTCCCAATCACTATAGGGTAAGGTAAGGTAAGGTAAGGTAAGGTAAAGTAAGTGGAGGACAAAGGGGATGGTGACCCCATGCCCCGTACCAAGGGATATATAACATACATGAGGCAATGTCACTGGGATTCCATTTTTACCTGGCTGACTTCATTCCTTTTGGGTAGATACACAGCATACGATTTTAAGGTTTCCCAGGTAGTAGACATCTTAATAGGCATGCAACCCAGACAAATCGACTGAACAACTCGTATGCACACAGGCACCAGTACGGCATCTACTTACCTTGACCAGTGATCAAGATTAAGAAGCACGACCGCACGTCGCACCAACAAACTTTTAAGCTCGGAGATGCACTTCCATGTACGGGCCGTGACACACACGACGCATTTTAATTTAAGAGGCACTACGGGAAAGCATCATTTTCGCAAAGATCGTTTTCAGTCATCATCGGCACATATTTTTGCGACGGAAGGCAGCGTGCCGCCTCGTACTGTGATGGCATGGACAGATGTAAGACTGTTGATATGGGGGGCTACCACTATTTAGAAGACAAAACAGAATTATAACCTTGAAATCATAGTAGTGGACAAACTATTCAATTACGGTATAATTAGACCAAAGCTTATATAAATTTTGAAAACTATGGAGATCCGTGGACTTAATTTCAAAAACTCTGTCTCAATTAGTTGCTCAAGTAAAAAAGTCCCTTAAAGTGTTAGTAAACGTTGCACACCATTACTATGCCACATCAACTTGCACAACAACGGCGCACAATAACACTTATTTGCCGCTCCGTAGCAGCGATGATATTTTGCATACGGGGGTATCGTTGGGTGGCCGGCTAATATTCTTGTTGAATTAGTTCTCCCACATATATTTCGTTGTGAATGTGAAGCTTTACTTCGAGCAATACACTGGGGTGTAGTGAGGGTTGTGGCTGCATCATCACGTCAAAGGCCCATAGTGCATCACTTCAAGGATAGCGCTCTTGGTGTGCAGGTGTTGTAGAGATCGAGCCGCAAGATGGGTGGTGCAATGAGCATTGACATACCGGGAGGAGGGACTGAAGGCTACCATGTCTTGAGGGTAAGTCAGGTTTTATTTGTTTTTCTCGTCTGCATGGATGTTGCTTTGAATGGCAGGCTGGTATATAGCCCAGCCAGCTGAACCAAATTAATAGCTTATAGTTGCATTGTGAATTGGTGTAATGCATGCCCAGTCACCAGGACTAGGTACCATGAGCATCATGTTTTGCTGTCACATTTGGTTTACAGGCCTATGACTTGATGCAAGTGGATTGGTGTCCTGTTTCCTCAAATGGTTGTTATTTCTGGAAACATTGGCTTCCTACATATGTCCCAAATTTAGGTGGTCCATTTGTTTTTGCTTGCTTGGTTATGGTGCTTTCCTCCTTAAGTTATGTGATTGATTTCAAATCCTGTGTCCATATTAATAGGTAATCATGGTGAACTTTTTATACTGGGTGTAGGTGTACTTTCCTACCTAACGTTAGAAAAAATCATTGCACACTATTCGTCGTGTTTAAGGCGGCACAAATCGTAAATAATCCCAAAACAGGTAGAATCATGCTCCTACCTTCAAATTTCAATAACTCCGATGGCGGGCTCCCGAGCGCCGCACGCACCGCACCGCCTGGACTCCTCAGCGCCATTTCTGCATTGCCATTGTGTAAATACAATATTTCTGCTTGCCAAGAACTCTACAAAGTGTACGGGACCAAGGTAAACCATTTGTCGTGTTTAAGGTGGAACATACCGTAAATAATTTCAAAGCAGATAGAA
The DNA here is from genome assembly GCF_011947565.3 of Pollicipes pollicipes. NCBI lineage: Eukaryota > Metazoa > Arthropoda > Thecostraca > Pollicipedomorpha > Pollicipedidae > Pollicipes > Pollicipes pollicipes. The sequence goes on from NW_023596818.1 coordinate 18,635,786, forward strand.
TCATGCTCCTACCCTCGAATTTTAATAAATACTATAGCGAGTTCCCGAGTGCCGCACGCACCGCACCACACCACCTGACTCCCAAGCACCGGTTCTGCGTTGTTGCAAAAGCACAATATTTCTGCTTATCAAGAACCATAAAACATGTACGGGACCAAGGTAACAATAATAAAGCAACCAAAATCGTTTCTTATCGAGTTTAGGTACATTTATAAAACACACAGGCCAGAATAGTCCAGAACGTATCCTAAACTAGCCTAACCTAACCAAACCTAACCTAACCTAACCTAACCTAACCTAACCTAACCTAACCTAACCTAACCTAACCTAACCTAACCTAACCTAACCTAACCTAACCTAACCTAACCTAACCTATAACCTAACCTAACCTAACCTAACCTAACCTCCCCACCCTATATCCCCTTCAACCCAGCATCCCATAGCTAAGCTAAGCTAAGCTAGCCTGACAGCCTAACCTAACCTAACCTAACCTAACCTAACTTGAGCTTAGATATAAGCTCATAGACCTTATGAGCTCAGATATAAGCTAATAGACCAGAACCTAAGCTTAGCTAAGCTAACCTACCCTAACCTAACTAACCTATCCTAACCTAACCTAACCTAACCTAACCTAACCTAACCTAACCTAACCTAATCTAACCTAACCTGACCTAACCTAACCTAACCTAACCTAACCTCCCCACCCTATATCCCCTTCAACCCAGCATCCCATTGGCATCCATGTTCCATGCCATATATAGGTGCCACATAGTGAGCTTTTATTTAGCTGTCATGTTCTCATTTTGCTTTACATTCCCCACCCAACCCCCCTGCAACCCATGGTCCCGTTGGCGTCGAGGATCAAATTTCATGGATTCTTTTTACCTTGGCCCGGTACATTTTTATGGTTTTTGATGCTGCTTGATGCACAGTAATGTTGTGACCCGCGCAGTAATGGCGCCGGTGTCGCGGGTGCTGTGTGTGTGCGGCGCTCGGGAGCTCGCCATTGCAATTATAAAAAATTGAAGGTAAGATTATGAATCTATCTGTTTTGTGATTATTTACGATATGTCCTGCCTTAAACACGACAAATGGTTTACTTTGGTCCCGTACATTTTGTAGAGTTCTTGGTAAGCAGAAATATTGTATTTACGCAACGGCAACGCAGAAACGGCGCTAGGGAGTCCAGGCGGTGCGGTGCGCGCGGCGCTCGGGGGCCCGCCGTCGAAGTTATTGAAATTCGAAGGTAGGAGCATGATTCTACCTGTTTTGGGATTATTTACGATATGTCCTGCCTTAAACACGACGAATGGTGTACAACGATTTTTTTCTAACGTTAGGTAGGAAAGTACACCCTGACCGCAAGCATCATGTGTGATGAAACAAGCTTGATACTATTGGTATATTGGTATACTTTGAAGTGAAAGGACTGTTTTAGGCAACATAATTTCCCATTTTAGTAAGTATGCTTCTTGGTATGTCATTGGTTTTGTCTTATATGTGGTAAATATGCCAATTAACGGCAGCCAATAGTCCTGGCCACCATGTCTTATTGGTTTTTGCTGCATGGATCATGAAATGACAGGATTTTTTAATGAGTTTGCTATGATGTGAATGCCAAGGTGACCTTGAAATACTCTCCCTGAAACAGGGTCACCATGTTGAGAAACTTGAGGGGTTTAGGTCATAAGAAGGACAGGGCTGTGAGCTGCACCAAACAGTTTTCAATAATGCTATTTGAGTTCCGAATCTCATAGAAATATAGAATACTTCCTTCATTTGCTGGGTTTGGTTATTTTGCTTGGGTTATAGGCTTTCAGTATATTTGGTCATGGGATTTTGATGATTTAATGCTCTTACCTGCTTTGTTTACCAGTCTTTGGTGTTAGTCTCTATTCCATGAGCACCTGAGGAACTAAAAAGAACCACCTAGCAGACCTCTGTTATAATGTTTGACCTGTTTATGGTTTGGCTCACCAAATTTGCATTCTGTATTAGTTCACATGTTGCATTACTATGTTAATACATGGTGGTCATGCTAATGAAAGGGGATGTTCCACATTTGGAGATGGGAAGACAAGCACCAGATATGATAAAGTAAGCTTACTTTTAGCTATTTATTTGCATTTAAGCATTAGCAACTATGTTGCTTGATATGCTGTCATCTGATTTGGTCATGGAACTCCTTTATGATTTGGTCACTGCCATACTGGCCTTGTCAGAATTGCCACTGTTGCTGAGGGCTGCCACCCTATTCACCATATTGTTTATGGTAAATGGGGTGGCAGTATTCATGTGATGTTTCCATGGCATTATGCATGGCTGGCTGAGAACTAGTTCAGTAGCATTATGCATGGCTGGCTGAGAAATATTTCTATGATGGTTTGCTGACCTACTTGAAATAGTATGCATTTAGTAGTCTGCATAAAAGTCTGCACATGTTTGAGGTTGTCAAGCTCCAAATCCACAGTCTTAAAAGGACAGGGAAGTTAAGTGCACTGGGTGATCTCTAACATGTCTATCTTAGTTCAAAACCATATACTAATGTGGAACATTCCCTGTAACATCACACACCTAGATGTCATTAATGAAATAAGTGAGGCAATTATTACATTTTCTACAGGCAGCCAGTCAATTTTTTTGTTTTGTTGTTTTGATCTGTTTCAATCAACTGGGTTTACTTTGCCATCATAGGACATATGACTTGAAAGAGCAGGTTGCTCATAGCCAATGGGTCGCTTTGACTGGTACCTGATGGCTCTGCCCTCCATGATGTTTACATGTGGCTTTGCATAGCTTTGTTGCCATTTTGCAGGGTTTCTGCAGCAAAAGGAGGCATTCTCATGTAGTGCAGGTTGCAAAACTTGGCTAACATGGTCATCAGCTTTGGAAGGGCCCAGTTCCTCTCAAAACAGTGTATGAGGTACTTTTTGCTGTGTGTGATGATGATTATTATTATTTATATCATCTGATTTTATAGTCTGTGATGCCATCAGCAGAGCGAATGGGGTTAAGTCACTGTTTCCTAGCCAACATTGACCAGGGGTATTGACTGCTGTGTCCACTATTCGTGACCCGAGTATTCGCGTGAGATGGCAGGTGCTACGTCCGTCGCGCGGTCACAGTTGACATATGCCGTGGGGTGGTGGGTTGAACACACCGAAAAGGAAAGGATCCATGCGTGGAGCCTGAGTGCGGGCGACCTGTTGCCCCCTGGGACTCATACTCTCGGTGGGGCTGTTCGTTCTTCTCTCAGTTAAGTTGCGTTGAGCCGGCTTCGCTGCCCCAAGATCGCTGAAAGCTGGGCTCTGTTCCCGTTCGCGTAGGATATGGCGGGGCATTGTATTACACCACCATTGTAATGCAACACAGTGCTAATAATGTAAAATCAAAAATTAAGGGAATGATTGATTGTACTGCCGGCTGTTAAAAACTATATTGTGATACGATTACGGAGTGCAGGGATGGGTGCAGACTCAAAAACGCCGCTAGCCTGGCTGGTCCGCGCGGCGAGCTGGCGACATTCTCGGGGAGTTTGCTCTGGGATTCAACGTTGCCGTGGTGAGAAGTAGATGAGCCAGCACACTGTTACTCAGCATGGCGTGCCGCGGCTCAGCCGCACGGAGGGACGGCGAAGTGGCCGCTGCTGCTGACGCGCCGGCACGCCCCGGATAGGATCACCACGGAGAGGTGCAGCCTGTCCCGTGTGAGGGGGCGCGGGGGACAGGCCAGGCCGGTGCTGGTTAGACCGGGGCTCAATCTGAGCGAGGGGCCGAGCAACGGCCTTGTGCGGTACGACCGGTGTAGAGTTCCGACTCCATGCTCCATGAAATGGTGAAGCATGGAGGATGCGCTGGCTGGAGAAACCTCTATTAGCTTGTCCTGACTAATCGTTCGTGATGGTGACATAGAGTGTCTTGGGGAGAGCTTTGACCATATCGCATGACGGCATTCATGTACCATATCGTGCTGGATTGTATTGCGTAGTATTGCACTGCATTGGCAGGAAACGGCAACCGAATACTTAAGGCTGCTCTTTGTGAAAGCAAGGGATGTTGAAATGACTTGATTTGTACTAATGACATTTGTACTAACGCTCAACAGACAGCGCTGCGCTTGCACAACCGTGCCACATGTCTATGGTGGTGCCCTCTGCGTGTTTGAAGGTTAGATATCACTCGACGGGTGTCCAGCAATAAACGAAATCCGACTAAAGAGAGGGCGTTGGTGATGGCTGTTAAAGTTGTTTTGTCTTAAGAGTATTGCACGGGTACAGGCAAAATAATTTGAAGGGGGGGGGGGGTGATGTGGGGGGCGGAGTTCAGTGAAAACACAGAATGCTGAGTTTTAACTTTCTGTCCAAAGTTATCTATGGTGGAAAACGAAAAGTTGGGGTCTAGGGTGTCACGGGTCTCCGCTGGTCGTAGTTTGAGTCGTTGTGTCCCCTAAATTCGAAGAACCCGAGAACCGAGCCAGGTATTGGCCGTGACTGAAAAGTTCCAAGGTCGCAAAACCGGCAGCTACCCAATTAGTGAGATGGCGTGAGTGATATGTGCTCCTATCGTCTAAATTAGGATTTGCATCGTTGTTGTGGTGTATCTTTCCTCGCCTTGAGGTCAGGACAGCTCTTTATTTGTAATGTAGGTATACACTACTCCAGTCCCGCTGTTCATGCAGTGCGGATGTTTGTTATGCGGTCGCTTCGTGAACCTCTCTTATGTGAACTGTCTACACATTCGTACGCCGTAATGTGGTTGAATCTTTCCTTTGTCGAATTTTGCCACCTACCATTTTGTTTGACAATAAAAATTGGGGAAACACTACCAGTGTAATCGTTTACATACTCGGTCCAATGCTGAACACAGCGGGGTGAAATAAAGGCTTCCAACGCGCAGTTGACGCCGCCGGTTCGCCGCCTCGGACACCGGCTCGCGGCGTGACGATGTGTTCAGGCGGGTAGCGCTGACTGTGCTCTCGAGTGGCGTGACTATGTGTTCGGGCGGGTAGCCCTGGCTGTGCTCTCCAGTGGCGTGACTATGTGTTCGGGCGGGTAGCCCTGACTGTGCTCTCAAGTGGCGTGACGATGTGTTCGGGCGGGTAGCGCTGACTGTGCTCTCAAGTGGCGTGACGATGTGTTCGGGCGGGTAGCCCTGACTGTGCTCTCAAGTGGCGTGACGATGTGTTCGGGCGGGTAGCCCTGATTGTGCTCTCGAGTGGCGTGACGATGTGTTCGGGCGGGTAGCCCTGACTGTGCTCTCGAGTGGCGTGACTATGTGTTGGGGCGGGTAGCCCTGACTGTGCTCTCGAGTGGCGTGACGATGTGTTCGGGCGGGTAGCGCTGACTGTGCTCTCGAGTGGCGTGACGATGTGTTTGGGCAGGTGCTGACTGTGCTCTCGAGTGGCGTGACGATGTGTTCAGGCGGTTAGCGCTGACTGTGCTCTCGAGTGGCGTGACTATGTGTTCGGGCGGGTGGCGCTGACTGTGCTCTCGAGTGGTGTGACGATGTGTTCGGGCGGGTAGCGCTGACTGTGCTTTCGAGTGGCGTGACGATGTGTTTGGGCGGGTGCTGACTGTGCTCTCGAGTGGCGTGACGATGTGTTCGGGTGGGTAGCGCTGACTGCTCTCGAGTGGCGTGACGATGTGTTCGGGCGGGTAGCGCTGACTGTGCTCTCGAGTGGCGTGACGATGTGTTGGGGCGGGTAGCGCTGACTGTGCTCTCCAGCTGTGGCTTGTCTCCGCTAAGCGTCACTTGTACACGTCTTTACACTGCGCTGTTTTGTCTGATCGCCGAGAGGGACGTGACACCGCTGGTCTATTTTGATATCAGTAATAGCGTAACAGAATATACCACTTTACGGTGAGGTGTGCGTGGCTATCGTTATATATTGCGGCAATGTGTGGCGATATAAAAGTAATAGTAACTATAAAAGGCATTAGTAACAACGCGGAGCATGATTGTTGTTGGCTTGCTCCGAATGGTTCTGATGGATGGCCTAGGTTCAGAATGCCTGCCAAACAAATCTTATGGTGTATATGCTGAACACATTACACCCGGACTGTGCCGCCTACGGCAGCGGATAATATTCCCTTTCGCCAAATGTGACTGCGGGGGTGTTTACACGTCGCGCAATGCTGCCCTCCCCCCCCCCCACCCCCACCCCCACCCCCACCCCCTCCCCCGGCTCGGATTAATCTTTGCTGACAGCAGGCCTTTCCGATCAGTCGTGCCAAACAGGTCGCCGGCTTCAAGACTCGTACCCATTGCCGCTGAATGATGGGTCCAACATTTGTCCTCCGACCGCGGAGGCGGCATGAATTAAATAATTATTACCGGCTAATTATGGCTCACACTCCACGATGTACGCTTGCGTCATGTTTGCATTATTGTGCTGTATGTTATGCCAGGTACCCAGTGATGTTAACGACTGGCTTATCTGTGTGCTCTGTACTTAAAGTTTGTTGAATTACTCTCGGATATTCGTCCTTTCCCACTTCATCCGCTCAACTATTTACAGCGCGGATATTACTGGCCGCGATAATCGTCAGCCACGGTATGGCCGTAGCGTGGGCCCAGCGGGTTAAGCCCTGATTTGTAAAGCATCTGACGTGTGAAGCCCTCTCCAGCATTTGCAAGTCAGAATCGCACGAAACATGCCTGGTCATGGCATTGCAGGGCTGTCCAGCGCATGTCGTATTCATGAGCAGGAAGTCTCTAGGTTCCGTTAGTGAAAAACACCCGAAAATGCATTGGCCTGTGCCTTGGGACTTGCTGTTGGCCGTGCCCAGTGGCTTAGTTCCTGGGTGCGGTGGCACGGGCCCCTGTTTTGACAAAACGTTCACCTCAAGATGACGAACATCAGGGAAATGGCATTGGGAAATGCCTGCGATAACCGCCCGCGTGATGTCCCGCATTATGAACTCACTAGGTCGGTGGGAGGACGCAGAGGATCGGCCGCCGCCGCCAGATGATCAGATGACAGCAGATTACCAGTACCAGTTTAGCAACCGGTGAGCTGGTCCGATCGCGTCTTAACGGCAGGAGTGGCCTACTCTTTCCCATGCTGTTAACACAGCGCAAAGGTCAGGTGGCCCGCGCTCAACGCTGCAGCTGTTTTTTTACGAATTGTAAATCAGATGATGGTGTGGTGTTGGCTTACTGCGGTTCGGCCTTGGCTGTCGCTGAATATGACAAGGTCCTGAATGCTTGGCGACAGCTCTTGCATCATAAAGTAAATGTGATTTGTTCTGGACGGACATCGGTGATGCAGCAGGATTGGGATTGTGCCGGGTTGCAACGAGCTGGTTACAGAACGCTGTCCCCAAGTGGATGTTTCGCGGGGTTGTTTGAGAGGAAAATTCGTGAGTCATGGTAACCACTGGAGTGGAAATTCACTAAACTGTTCAGGCTTGTTACTGGTAGGTGTCTGGTACTGGTGTTGTGGCACTGGTTTGATGGGATCCGTGGTGATTAGGGAGCATCAAAACCCACACCAGGAGCAAAAATATTCCTTGTCAGAGCGGCGCTCGTTGTGTTGACCGCCGACTGCACTGCTCGAGTCATTGGTGCCAACCCATGCACCGCTCGACCAGCGCCACCCGGCGTGTCCTTGGTCATAGCGAGCAAGTCGACGTCTTCGACGTGTTGCGGTGCTCTTGCGTGCCGGGGAAGATCCGTACATAGCGGTCCGAAGGCTGCGGCGCTCTCGCTATCCGGGTGACCGTTTTCCTGGCGGCGCGACACGGCCTGGCGAGCGCCGCCGCCGGAGACGCGGCTGGGGCCATCCGGACCGTCGGTCGCCACCGGCCGCTTCTCGGAAGCTCGCGCCGGTCGTCAGGTCGCGGGCGCGACCAGGACGAAGGTCCAAACGGAAGCGGCAAGGTGCCCGTGTCACGTACGCCTCAAGCACGACTTCGCGGACGACTGCTGCGGCGCGGCAATAGACTTACATGCTGTTGTGGTTGCGATGATATCTAGACAAAAGTGCGGATTTGGCGAGTGGCACTCTTGCGTCTCACGCCGCAAAGCCGTCTTCAGTTGGCTTCGTTTTACCTGGTGGGTTTCCCTGTGTTTGTGGCTGTTCGGTAGCACAGCACCGACAGCTGGCAGTACCTACATCAGCACGCATCGGCTCGAGACAAGCGGTGTGCTGACAATGCCGTACAATCCGGTGCGAAGAAAATGTTGACTTGTGTTGAGGATATTGAAAGCCGGCACCGCTACCGTTACCACCCAAACATGCCGTTCTGAGCCGGCACACGAGCGTCCAGGGTGGTGCCGGTGCGTGGCTGGTCACGTTTTGAGAGTTTTGCTTCTCTCCTGCTGTGGGTTTCCGCCAGGCTGGTCTGGCCATTCGACGATATTGTATCGTGTGTTTTCCCGTCCGGTCCCCACAAGCTCCTTCCCTTTCGCCGTCTGTCGGACATCGTCGCTGTTTTGGGCGCCGATGGGGCAGCGGCGCACAAATTGTCGAGCTCGCTCGGCTCATCTGTCAGCGTTACCTGACGGGATGGGCCAGTGTCTCACTTGTGAAACCAGGAGTGATGCGCCCCGGCCGGCGGCACAGAGACGGGCGGTTTGTACTGGTAGCTGTATTGGCCGGCTCGCAAGCCGCGCAATTCCACACACGAATACACTTTTGGCGCACATCACCCTATCGCGGACGAATACTGGGCTCTTTGGCAGAATCAGATCACACGTGCGCCGCCGTGCTCTCTGCTCATGACGTCACAAATGACGTCGTACACGTTATATTCTGTGTCGGCGCGGCCCGACGGTAGGCGAGGGCCGGGTCCAACGTCGCTCGGCTCGGCCGGGACCTCAAGCAGCGCGCGGAGCACACTGCCCCTCCGCGAGACCTGAGACTGGCCCGGGCCGGCCGGGCTAGCCGCGATGGCTGCATGTCAAACGCCTGGCCCTCCTCATAGGACCTGAGACGGACCCGGGCCGGCCGGTCCAGCCGCGGCGGCCGCGTATCGGACTCTTGGCCCTCCTCCGAGGACTTGAGACTTGCCCGGTCCAGCCGTGGCGGCCGCCTGTCGGATGCCTGGTCGTCATTCCAGGCGAAGAGTCCGTCTGTGGCCACTTGCCCCCCTCCCCCTCCGCCCTCACCGGGGGGGGGGACAAGTCCATCTTCGGCGGTGTGGCCCTGAGAGGCCGGAGGTCACACATGGGTCACGGCCTCGTCGCCGGCCGGCTCTTCTCTGTCGGTGGGCGTGACGGCAGGCGGCGCGCCTCTCTCGCGGCGGCGGTGACCGTCGCCGCGCCGCCGCCGCGACGTGCCCGCTGTCGCCGCCTCCGGCGCGGTCACGTCCGGGTGACGGAGCGGCAGCGGCCCGAGACCGGCTCGCAGTAGAAGCCCCGCCCGCACGCCACGTCGAACGGGCTGCACGCCTCGCCGGGCCCCTTGAGGCACACGCGGCAGCAGTCGCACGGGTCGCGGCCCTCGCCGAACGGACACTCGAACACGCGCAGCTCCGGCTGGCAGCTCTTGTATGTGCAGCTGCAGTGCGGCATGGCGGACGAGGGCGACGGCGCCGCCGCGGCGAGCACCGCCAGCAGGCACCACACGGCTACGACGCTCATGGCGCGCTGGCGGCGGACTCGGCGCGGGCTCGGTGTGTAGCCCTCCGCGCGCTGGCTGGCTGGCTGGCTGTCCTCCGGTCCGGGGAGCTGTGTCGCAGTCGAGCGGCGACGACGACGGCGTGGGCTTCCGGCGGCGGCGCTGGTCGCTTCCAGGCAAAGTTTTGCAGGGCACCGGCTTTCACGCTAGGGGTGGATGGCGGGCGATCACGTGCTGTCGTGGTCACGTGCCTGCCGCTGACGTCACTCTCAGCCGCTGCTGTCGCCCGGCGGCGCAACACTCGCAGTCTGCTGTGCCGACACCGGCGACGGCGGACCTATATAGCGCGCCGCCGCGCCAGCTCTGCACCAATCAGCGCGCGCGCCGCCGGTGACGTCACGGACGGCATTTACGGCGGGTTCCTGGCGTGTACAACCGCGCGGCGCAGGGTCAGAGGTTAGCCGTGGGCACGTGACGCGGGCAAACCCGACCGCCGGCGCCGGCGCGGCCGCGGCCGGCGCGCCCCGCACGCGGTGACCCAGGGCTGACCTGTGGCGGCCGTCGTTCGTCCCAGGCGTCCCGGTGACGCGCCGGCGTGAGGTGACACACAGTCCGGGGAATCCCGACACGGTGCGTGACACGGACGGTTCCGTGTAGCCCCGTCGGCCGCGGTGGGGTGAAGGTCTCGGTGCCTGCTGGAGCTGCTCGGCTCCGGGTGCTCCGTTGCACGATCAGATGCCACGGGTGGAGCCGCTTGCTCCGAAACTCATGTGCGCACGGCTTTTCTCCTCGATTTGAGGCGATCCTGTCATGTGGTACTATTGCGACGTATGTCACAGTTGACGCGGTCGTTTTTGGGATCTTGCCATCCTCCCGTGACGAACCTGGCGTGTTTTGTCTGGGCATGTCCTGGGGAAGAGGCCATGTGATTTGTACTAGCGCTGGTTTTCTTTTCATGGCGTTGGGAAGTATTTGAACTCCAACCAAAAACCAGAGTTTTCCTTAGTGGGTGGTTAAATATTTCATTTTATCTGAAGTCCTGCGAACTCGGACCGAACTCTTGCGAAATTACCCAGTATTTAGGGTAAAGACATATTGGTTCAGTGGAGAGGATCGTTGCTCTTGTCCCCCTCCCCCTTGGTTACTTCCCTGCATAGCCCGTCGCTCCCCACCCCCACCCCGATCTACAAGTGATTGACCTCAATAGAGCGAGACTGAGCCACACTGGTCGGGGTTATGAGCCCCCCTGCCCGATGGTGTTCCGGCTACCAGTCTGATCCATGCACAGCATCCACAGCTCGTCTGAGCTGGCACCCCAATGACGGACCCGAAGGACCTTAAGCGTTGTACCGGCACTGATCGGGTAAGACCCGTGTCCAGCGGCGTCACGTGTGGGCGCGGCCACGTACCGGTCTCTCCGCCGGCTGGCCCCCGGACGGGCCCTTCGTCGCCGTCGGCCCGTCCCACAGTCAGCGGCCACTCCCACTGGTTGACGCGCCGGGGCGTGTCCGGACGGGACATAGCCCGGAGAGTCGAGCACTGATGTCCGGGCGGGACACACCGCGGGAATCTGGCGCTGAATCCCGGACGGGACACAGCGCGGGGAATCGGGCACTGATGCCCGGACGAGACACAGCTCAGAGAATCGGGCACTGACGCCCGGGTGGGACACAGCGCGGGGAATCGGGCACCGATGCCGGGGCGGGACACAGTACGGGGAATCGGGCACCGATGCCGGGGCAGGACACAGCGCAGAGGATCGGGCACTGATGCCCGGGGGGGGACATAGCACGGAGAGTCGGGCACCGATGCCGGGGCAGGACACAGCGCAGAGGATCGGGCACTGATGCCCGGGCGGGACATAGCACGGAGAGTCGGGCACTGATGCCCGGGCGGGACACAGTGCGGGGAATCGGGCACTGACGCACTGGTGGGACACAGCGCGGGGAATCGGTCACTGACGCCCGGGTGGGACACAGCGCGGGGAATCGGTCACTGACGTGTGGCGACAGACTCATCCCGCTTCCGCTCTCATGTTCGTCGTGAGCTCTCGAGCCCCCCGGGCAGCCCCGGCGCGCTCAGTGTTGTTTTCTCGCCCGCTAAGCTGGTCGTTTCTGCGCGTGCGAGCGGCTGTTTTTTTTTTTTGGCATTCGTCGACTGGTCCTTGTCTGGTGTCGTCGGCGATGTTGTTCGATTAGCTGCAGTTCAAGGAAGGACTCGTATGATTTATCAGTCAGCTTGCATTGTGGGGATCGCAGGGAGTTCCCGGGTCAGCACCCAGAGGATTCATGGGGCCCACGAATGGATCAAGGGGGTTCCCGTGTCAGCACCCACGGATCACGTATCGTCCACTGCGCCTCGGTGGTGGTGTGTCGTCCCGCGCACTAGGCAGGCATTAAAGTCGTGATTAGGAGGCTCATTTGCATGCTAACTTGGGCTCTGGTGCGATCACCCAGATTGTGGTTGCTACGGAACCCTGATCCATGCTTTGATGGCCACATCTGGTGCGATAAGCCTGACACAGGTTCTGCGAGCGTCGTGTTTGTGTGCTGTCATCGGGTCGAGGACCGTGAGTCTGAAGTCTGTCAGCTTTTTTGTTTTGTCCGGTCTCCTGGCCTGACGACACTCTGCGGCCGGGACCTTCAGCCCGCAGTCTGTCGGTTGTGTGGATCAGGTCTCCAGGCGTGGCATCCCTCCATAGCACGGGACCTTCAGTCTGCAGTCTGTCGGTTGTATGGGTCAGGTCTCCAGGCGTGGCATCCCTCCATAGCACGGGACCTTCAGTCTGCAGTCTGTCGGTTGTGTGGATCAGGTCTCCAGGCGTGGCATCCCTCCATAGCACGGGACCTTCAGTCTGCAGTCTGTCGGTTGTATGGGTCAGGTCTCCAGGCGTGGCATCCCTCCATAGCACGGGACCTTCAGTCTGCAGTCTGTCGGTTGTGTGGGTCAGGTCTCCAGGCGTGGCATCCCTCCATAGCACGGGACCTTCAGCCCGCAGTCTGTCGGTTGTATCGGTCAGGTCTCCAGGCGTGGCACTCCTCCATAGCACGGGACCTTTAACCCGCAGTCTGTCGGTTGTATGGGTCAGGTCTCCAGGCGTGGCATCCCTCCATAGCACGGGACCTTCAGTCTGCAGTCTGTCGGTTGTGTGGGTCAGGTCTCCAGGCGTGGCACTCCTCCATAGCACGGGACCTTCAGCCCGCAGTCCGTCGGTTGTATGGGTCAGGTCTCCATTCGTGGCATCCCTCCATAGCACGGGACCTTCAGCCCGCAGTCTGTCGGTTGTATGGGTCAGGTCTCCAGGCGTGGCATCCCTCCATAGCACGGGACCTTCAGCCCGCAGTCTGTCGGTTGTATGGGTCAGGTCTCCAGGCGTGGCATCCCTCTTTAGCACGGGGCCTTCAGTCTGCAGTCTGTCGGCTGTATGGGTCAGGTCTCCAGGCGTGGCATCCCTCCATAGCACGGGACCTTCAGCCCGCAGTCTGTCGGTTGTATGGGTCAGGTCTCCGGACCTGGTGTCGCCCTCTATCCGCTGGCTGCGGTGGGCTGGGCTGGTCCGTGACGCATAGGACGTGTTATGACTGGTCTCCTCTTTTATTCTTTGGATTTTAAGGTCAACTGATAAGTCACCTGATAAGGGGTTGAGTCATGGCCATTTCCTTCGGGAATTTCATGCGCAAGCAACTGAAAATGTCAGCAGTTCCGTGCCGTGGTTTGCGGGACACTTTTTCCCTCATGTGTCTGGATATACACATCGCGATGGCTCTCCGATAGCCATATACTCTAGATGAGTGCACTTACAGGATATTCGGTAGTGTGCGAACACTTGATTCCCCCCAGCGTCCGCACGTATCCCGTATCCCCGCTCGGAGGCGCTGACATTCCTTGCGGTGACGTGACCCTGTGCGTGGTGGTGCGACGGCGCCGACTCCCCCGCCGACAGGCCTCAGCGCCCCCACGCACAGCGGCCCGGCCGCCGGCCGGCTGCCCAGCGTGCGGTTGGGATTCCCGCCCTCCCCCCCTCCCCCCTCCCCCCGCCTCCCTATCACAATAGAGTGCCAGTGCCAGAAAAACGGCCTGTTGCGAAGAGCGGTTGGACGGCCGGCGTCGGCAGGCCTTTTTGGGTGGGCGGCCGTACGGTGGCCTCGCCGGCCGCATTCCGGCGCTCCGTGACGGGGTACGGGCCCGGGGCCTCCTTGCGTGCCGTGGCGGCGCGAACTGAATGGACGACGGCAGCGGAAAAGCCAGCTCCAGAGTGTTTCCGGTATCGATTGTGGCGATGTATTTTGCCGACGGTGCAGAAATATTACGTTTTGCCCACAGTGCTCAGCCATACGGGCAGCATCCGTGACGCGACGCGATGTGATATAATCTGAGGCGTCATTGGCTTCAGCTGGCTTCAGCGTGCTTGAAACAGCATGTTTCAGCTTCAGCTTCAGCGTTAGAGAAGCGCCCCCGCCAACAAGAGACCCATCCAGCGCCATGGCTCCTGTGCGACCGAGGCGACCTCTTCCGGCCTCCCATGGTGCCACCGGGGTAGCTATTCGGTCTGCGTTCCTGACGTCACCCCTATGACGTCGACTGGTTGGCTGGCTGACCCGTCAGCTGCTGATGTCTGTTGTAGCCAGGCGAGCCGTCTGACTCGGTTCGGCCGGACGCAGCGCCGCACCACCCATGGCGTGTCCGTGGTAGTGACGGCCCGCCGGCCGGTGACCCAGCAACTGAACACTAGCCACCGACCCAGAGATGTGTCAGGCTGGTGATGGACGTGCTGGCCGGTAATGGTGAGGACGTCCGCCTCGTATGCACGCGTCAAGGTCGAGGTCGGCCGTGCCATGCCGCCCGCAGCGCTGCGGCCGCGCTTCCGCGCCCAATGGGGCTGGCACTGCAGAGGAAGTGCCCTGCTTTGCGGCTCCTGATGCGAGGACCGTGACCTTTGGAGCGGCCCCGTCTGATGCATCTTGCACACACCCACCAGCGTGCTGGCGCATGAAGCAGGCGTGTATGACGCATTGGGCCATTCTATTTCGTACCATCTGCGTATCGGTGCGTTTTTGTAAGTCGCATATCAAATGTGCCTTCATGTGCTCCCTATGCGGAAACAACGCCGTTAGATGTGTTAGGCCGCGTCTTTGCATGGTGAGTTTCATTGCGCGATGATTGACTTTCTGGCGCAATCTTGCCTGCCCACGCCCACGCCCTCCCCACCGATGTTCGCCAATGTTTCCGGCTGGGGCGCCTTTGCTATGTTGTCGTTCACAGTGGGTTAGAAGTCCTCATTCCGGCTGCATGTATCGGTAGGGCGCTTACCCCAGCCGCTGACGTCCACGCGCCGCCCTTGCAGGCCCCAGCGACGCGGGCGCCCCCATCCTCTGACGTCCTGCCTTATCACGCCGGATGCCGGAGACCACCGGGGCGCCGCTGACCCGCTAACCCCGACCTGCATCGGTCATGCGCGCGCCGCCCCCGTTGTCACCACTTCCGTCCGGCGGGCAGCGTCCCTGCACGGCCTCCCCCCCCCCCCCCCTCCTCGCCCCCGCCCCGCCCCCGCCGCGGCCACCACCTCAGACGACGTGACTGGGGCGCCGAGGTTAGCGGGTGACGTCGCCCGGTCACGGGACTCGCCGGTCGCCAGCGGCATCCGGATCGGGCCGCCGGCGCTGAGCCGTGAGTGGGAGGGCCGGGCCGGTCGGCGGGCACGCAGCACGCGGTGCGTGGCTTCCGCGCGCCCCCCTGCGGTGTGCCGCTGACGGCGGGGGCGGCGACGGGCGGGCGGCCGGCGGTTGGGGTCTCCAGGCCGCGCGCAGAGCAGGGCTGGTGGTTGCCGACGGGAGGCGGCAGTGTCCGAGCAGGCCTCGGTATCCGTGGGGCGCACTTGAAGTCGGTGTTGGTCTGAGCCTCGTATGGTTAGTTAGGCCTTCCCGGTCATGTGGCCGCGGACAGCCCGTGTGATTCCGCACTTTGATTGGCATTTTATCGTCTTGCATTGCCGTTGGTCAATCGGAACCACACAGTGCAACTGCATATAGGGGTAAATCCGCGTCGGATGGATGAGACAGTCTCGTTTAACAGCGCTGATGGCCGCAATCATGTTGCGCTTACCGCTGACGATGATGACCGCTGATTCATGTGCCCCGGTGGCAAACCGCCAGGACGTGATCATGTCAGCTCTTGTAGAGAAGAGCCAGGTGGTCAATGATGACGTCGCCTCCGAGCTATGCTGTGTGACGTCACTCGGACGAACACCGTGCATGAACGACCCTGGGGACATCCACACGATGAGTGAGATATAATTGTCGATTTTTAGAAGCGATTAAGTGGATAGAAGCAACATAAGTGGATTATTTAGTGGTGAATCATTGCTTGGAGAATTATTTGTCGCTGAATTAATGGCTAGTTGAGTAGATTAACGACACGGCCGCCTGACTCTCCGCACACGACAACAACGCCGCGTCACACAGCAAACACAGCCGGGCGTCCGTTACCTCCCCACCCCCCCCCCCCCCCCCCCCCCCCCTTCCCCTCCCCTGCCGCTCTCCCCGATAGCGGCGTGTCCCAGAATCGCTCAGATGCTGGCCGAGCGGCCGCAGCACAAGGCCGCGCGTCCGCTGCCGGCGCGTGCGGTACGCGTGCTTCCCAGCCGCCGTTCCCGGCAGCGGCGGGCTGAGGTGGAGGCGGCGGCGGGCGGGCGACGGCGGCTCCCCCGGCCGCCGGGCTGGGTGGCCGGCCGCCGGCGGCGCGCGTTGGGCAAGAGCGGACGTGGCACGGCCATCTCTCAGGTGGCAGCTGGGCCCCAGGTGACCGCGTCTGGGAATTCCAGCCTCGGGATCGCTGGCAGGCCGGCTGCGGGTGCGAGCGAAAAACAACTGGGCCGCTACCGCCGCGGAGCCGGCACTGCGCCGCCGGGCACGATTGCATATAGGTCGGTAAGGCATTGCGGCCGGCGCGGCTCGGGGGATCGCAGAAGGTCGCGGACCAGCCCAGGGACCAGTGAGCAGAATCTGGCTGGTGGGATCGTGATGGGCGACGCGGCTGGCATCGGCGAGAGCTCGTTCCCCGCGCGCTCGTCGCCAGGTCACGGTGACCGCGTCTGGTCTCGGGCCCAGTCACGGTTGCCGTCACCATTGACGCGTGCCGAGATCGGGCCGGCGGCACGGTGCGCCCGGCCAGCCGGCTTTTCCGCGGGGCGGGCTCGGAAATTCCGCGAAGCTGCTTTGGGCACCTGCACGTGACTTCTGCAGTGCGGCCCGGCCGGCGCCGCCGCCTGCTCCGGTCGAGATGCGAGGTGGGGGGTCGACAGGTGGGCGATGGGCCACCCAGGAGGCTGCAGGAGGTGGTGCTGGTCGGGGCCTTTGGCACCCGCTGACGGTTCTTTGGCTCAGTTCGTGTTTAAGGGCATAGTTTGTCTTGTTCTTTGCGACTTTCCGTCGATGTGGTACCCATAGGGCGCACTTGCGCCCTCATAAGCCTTCAGTGCTCGATTCACTCCACGGTGCCCGAATCATAGACTACGATCTGTTACCGTGTTTTTACCATCGGGGTCTCTGTCGATCCCACTGATGAGACCCTCTTTTCTCGACTGAAAGGACATTGCACGTATATACGGGGTCATGACAGCTCTATTGCTGTTCCGTCATGCAACCCAACATGCAGACCAAAAGAGCATGCCATCCACATTCAGTGCTGGTGCGCGCCCGGTCATAGCCGGTCAGCAGCCCTGCGCGCCCCTTGACCCCCGTGCCCGGTGACTGTGTCGCCCCTTGACCCCCGTGCCCGGTGACTGTGTCGCCCCTTGACCCCCGTGCCCGGTGACTGTGTCGCCCCTTGACTCCCGCTTCCGGTGGCTGTGTCGCCTCTTGACCCTTATGCGCGGTGACTGTGTCGCCCCTTGATCCCTGTGCCCGGTGACTGTGTCGCCCCTTGACTCCCGTTCCCGTTGGCTGTGTCGCCCCTCGACCGCTGTGCCTCGTGACTGTGTCACCCCTTGACCCCCATGCCCGTTGGCTGTCTTCTCTTGACCCCTGCGCCCGGTGACTGTGTCCCCCTTGACTCCGTTCCCGATGGCTGTGTCGTCCCCCTCGACCCCCCCTCCCGATGGCTTTGTCGTCTTTTGACCCCTGTGCCCGGTGACTGTGTCGCCCCTGACTCCCGTTCCCGGTGGCTGTCACCCGTGAAGCCGGCCCACCAGCTCACCGAAAATGAAGCAGCCCTCTCCCCGTCCGCTCCCGTTCTTGCCGCTTCTGACCCAGGACAGCTGGGTGCCGCCCCCGTTCCTGTCGTCTGACCCAGGACAGCTGGGTGCCGCCCCCGTTCCTGTCGTGTGGTCCAGGACAGCTGGTTGGCTGCCTCGCTCCCGCCTGCTCTGGGCCGGCCAGATCCGCTCGCCGCCGGTCCGTGCCTCCCTGAGTTACCAGTCGGCAGCACATCGCGGCGGCGCCGGCGATAATACACCGTCCGGCGGTCACTGCGCCAAGGTGAACTGGCACCGGCGTTCCCGGTACGCTGCGACCCGGCTGGGTTTTTGTTGGCGGCCGAATGTGGCCGATGAAGCGATATTCTGGTCGCGCTTGCGCCGCGCGGCGTGACATCTGGTGCCTGTTGACGTCATTTTTAGTGTGGCGCTTAGCTGCTTCATGTTTGTGTTTGGCGTGGATTTCTGTGCTTCCTTAAAAGCAGGCAGCAAGCACTGCTTGTTGCATCAGTACTCCGAGAATGTGGCCTGCCTTCATGTTGAATGGCTTAACGGGCACGCGGCCAATCCTGCCGTGTGCTGCCGCACCCAGTCGCCCCGCTTCGCTCAAGCCTCCTCCATGTCCGGATGTATTGCTTCTTAACGGGTGAGGGGATGGACCCTGTGTTCTGTGGAGGCGCGGTCTGAGGCGCTGTTCCTGTGTTCCTGCTGACCCTGTGTTCTGAGGCGCGTCCGGTGCGTCGCAGGCTCAGTGCAGCACATGCCCACATTCAGGGCTGGTCTCTCCCCCGCCCCCGCCCCCGCCCCGCCCCCGCCCCCGCCCCCGTGCCCACGCCCGCGTAGTCTACGCTCCGGCATGACACCGCAGCTATGTGGTCGGCTGTCGTCGTGGTTGTTTCTGGCGTGTGCGGGTCTGGAACATGGCAGCGCTCCTTAGGTTTCGGGCTGAGATGAGTTGCGTCATGTGGCGATCCGATGCGGTAGGTTACCGCCGCATCGGACGCAAACAGAGCGTCTGTTACCGCCGAAGGATGGTTTCTGAACGGCAACCCGAGTGAAGTATAGATGTAGTCGTAATGATGATGCCAGAGCCTGACTGGATGGGCGTTCTCGGTCAGTTCAATGTCATTCCGCTGCACTGGCTTAACACAGCTTTCCGTGACGTGGATTCTGGGCTGTGAGGCATTTCACATCCCTCTTTTATCTTTTGACAGTAAACAGTTAGTAACGCTGTTGGATTATGTTTGCGTTAAGTGGGCGTAGCTTCTCGGTAAATGATGTCTGGTGGAAGTACATCAGGTCTTGAGTGGGCATTATGCGTCGTTTCCGATTTGTGTCTGGCCGGCTTGTGTAAGCCGATTTGGGCTGACAACTTGGCGAATAAGTTTTGCCGCGCATTCCAGCCTGGTAGTGTGCATGTCGTCTGTCACATTTGGATGGCGTTTCTTATCAGTGTTTGCCAAGTGAGCGTGGCCTGGTAGATCTCGGGGTGCGGGGACTGAATGGGTAGCGAAAGGTCACTGAATGCTCTCTGTAGGTCATCACGATGACGTTATGCCCCGAGCGACCCTTGCCTTCGTCGGTATTGACATGCAGCTGTGCGCTGGTGCATGGCCATGTGCAGATGCACCGTTCGTCAGGTCAACCGGGGACTCGATGTCAGTTGCAAGTGGCATATGTGTGGTGTGCTCTGGGAGACGAACGCCAGGGCCGTTTCCGCCCGAGTCTGGAGCCGTGTTTGCCAGGCTACATCCGCCCTGCTGCTGCCTCTAGAGGCCGGCACGAGGCGATCTCCAGCGGGGCAGACGTCGGGAAGGCGAGCCCATCCGCCCTGCTGCTGCCTCTAGAGGCCGGCACGAGGCGATCTCCAGCGGGGCAGACGTCGGGAGCAGCCCATCCGCTGCCCTAGAGGCCGGCACGAGGCGATCTCCAGCAGGGCAACGTCGGGAAGGCGAGCTCATCCGCCCTGCTGCTGCCTTTAGAGGCCGGCACGAGGCAATCTCCAGCAGGGCTGACGTCGGGAAGGCGAGCCACCAGTACGCATGATTCTGGGAGTGGGGGACAACTCCCACCAGGAGGGACCCCCGACCCCCCTCATTCTGGATGTTTTGTTTACTGGATAGTTTGTTTTAGAAGACAATGTGAGGAAAGGGTCGTTTTTTGTGTATTTTTGCAGGCCTCCTGTTTTGAATTCCTGTGGTTTTGATCCACGCAATGTGTTGATATGATTTTAGTGGCTGTCGCTTTTCGTCATGCTGACTCAGCTAAAAACCGGCGGCGCCGCCATTTTGGAGTGACATCGCGTGTGGGAGGTTCGTTGGCTCCGAGCGCACCCGTCCGAGGTCCGTGCAGCCCACCGGGCCCCCTAACGGTCCCCGCGTTCGGCCACCGGTGTCGCTGCTGTCCCCCACTGGTGCCCGATCAACGGGCGCCTCAGGGGCGCGCCGAATCGACCGAAGACACGCTGGTGTTTGGCAGCGGCGGGCGTCTCACGGAACTGCGCTCGGCTGGCTTAGCGTGAGGCGTAGCGTGTCTTCAGCCGCCGACACAGCGCAATCGTCTTGGTTTGAATGGCCGAGCCAATTGAGTTGTCGTCTCGGCTTCCCAATGGGTCGTGGCACCTGAGCGCTCGTTCGGACAGCCGCCTTCCGGTTTGCATGCTAATGGCCAGCTTCAGGTCACCCACCGGTCTAAGTCGCACAGTTTCGCACTGCCGGTTAGTACCCTGCGGACGGCCACCCCGCTGTCAGGCAGCTGCACTTTCCGTCCCCGAGTTGCTGATGGCTTGCGGTCTCCGTTGCGCACCGGCTGCGCGAGCTGGCAGACTCCGCACTTACGACCCGTAACCATTGCTGGCGACAAGTGTCGTGTCGTAATCGCTCCCTGCACGCCACACACGAGGGCAGCGGTCTGACGTTACCGCGCGGCGCCGGTGGCACAGGCGCCGCTCTGCCGGCCAGCGTAACCCTGCCCTCCCCCTCCCCGGGCGGCGCTCTTAGCCGGTCCCTCGTCCCCACCCTCCGCCCACCTGGGCCGGCTCGCAGCGCGGGCTGGCTGGAGTTGTCACCGCCGCCGCCGCCGCGGACGGCGCCGCACACGCCGCGCATCGGGCCTGTGGCGGCTCCTGGGCGGCGGGCTGCGCTGATGTGAGATGGGCGACGTTGGAGGTGCGTCAACAACGCCGCATAGACGCACGTGCCGCTGCGCCATGTCGCCGCTCGTGCTGCACACAATCGCGCTCTGGCGCCGGCTTTTCTCACCGAAGTCAGCTTGGCGGTCCGGTGAACCGGATCGTCCCCCGCTCGGCTTCTCCACAGGACCGTTGAGGTCACGCTGTTGACACCTAGCGTTGTGGCGATGCGAACCCGTGCCAGCTTGTATCAGCGGGACACGGCGGCGCCGCTCTCTGGCGACAGACATCTTCGGCGGGCGCTCCGCGGTGGGCTGGTCGGCGACGGCGGTGGCAACGGTGCCGGAGATAGGGGGCAACGGCGGCGGCGGCGGCGAACTCGGTCGCTGGTGCGGCGGGCCCGCAGCGCCGGGGGAGACCAGTTTCGGTCTCGCGCGACGCTCCGGGCCGGTGCGTCCGAGGACGCAGCCGACGGCTCGGCCGGAGACGAACGCTGCCAGGCCGCGGTGAGCTCGCGGTTTGGGTCGCTGGGATGGACGATCGGTGAAGGTGGCCATGTTGCGATGCTGCGGCTGGGTTTTCCGTTGTGAGATGTAGCGCTCTAGCACGTCCGTAGACTAGTACTCCAGCTCAATGTGACGAAATGCTCAGGTCCAGTAACTTTATTGAACACATGGAATTCAAAGACGGTCATTTACGGAGGAAACTAAGAGATGGTGAGCACTGCTACGAGAAGATTACGTTTCTCAGCAAATGCAAAACATGCATGAGACAACTTAAGAGATTTTGTTTTAACTTGACACTTGTATTTAGTGCAGTAAAAGTGCTCGTAATCAGGCAAATGATGTAAGAATGTCAGAAAAAAACAACGAAATAGGCGGGGTGTACTGGAAGCAATGCCCATCCGGCGCGTCCCTTCGTCGCTTCTTATGAATCGTAATCGGGCCCCAACCAGGCTGTGCTCAGGACCGGAGACCACGTCCCAAGCGCCTAACCGACCCAGCGGACGCCGCCCTCTCCGCCTCCGATGCGCCGCCGCACTGCGCCGCCAGCGGCCGCGGCCGCGCCAGAGGGCGACCGGCTGTTTGCCGTCGCGTCGGGCCGGTCTCGTGACGCCGGACGCCCGTAAAGTCCGGCGGCCGGCGCGGCACCTTTGTACCGGCGCCGCCTACCGCCGCGTTCGGCGAACTCGACAATGGAGGGGCGGTGTCGCCGGCCGGGCGCGGCGCCCTCCGCTCGCCGACTCCGGCGCTGGTTCGCACCGTGGCGCGGCGGCCGGCCCGCGGAACCGCCGCCGGCCGGCCGCCGCTGGCTTGTGGTATGCTGGCCGAGCTGGCGTCGATGGAAGGCTGCTCACATCCGTTCTGTGTCAGGGCACGGGCGCTATATTTGACACGCTTGTTTCCGCTGCTGGCTGCAGTGTCGATCTGCCGCCCACGGTCGGGCTGCACTGACGCGTCGCCTCCCGTTGCGTGACGGCGTCTGTGGCTGACTGGCGCGTGCCTGGCCCCCCGCCCTCCGCCCGCACCTCGGCGCGTGCACGCCCTCACGCCGTCGCTGACTGCTCCGCCTCTGCCGGCAGGTACAGGACAACTCGCCCGGCCAGCGGGCCGGCTTGGAGGCGTTCTTCGACTTCATCCTGGCCATCGAGAACACGCGGCTGGTGAGTGACGCCCGCCGACGGGGAGGTGTGCCGAGGCACGCCGCACCGGCGGGGGTAGGTGCGCCGAGACACACCGCACAGGCTTGGGAGGTGCGCCGAGGCACGCCGCACCGGCGGGGAGGTGCGCCGAGGCACTTCGCACGGGTGGGGGGGGGGGGAGAGGGGGGGTTGCCGAGGCGCGCCGCACCGGCGGGGGAAGTGCGCCGAGGCTCGCTGCACCGGATGCGGCGACGTGCCGGCGGCAGCCGCGCTAAGTGGCGCAAACCTGGGCTTTCCCCCGCGTGCGCCGACGAATTCCGTCTGATTCAGACGGGTTTGGCCGCGGGGAGTGGGCGTGCGAACGGCCAGAACAAACGGCGCGAGAGTGACGCTAGTTTCCTGCTTCACACGTCCCTTTCGAGAAGCGTTTGTCAGGCTCGGCTGGGTGCGAAGTGCTTTCCGGTGGGCAGGCCGTACGACATGGACAATAGTCGGATCCGAATTGGCTTGCGTTTCTCCAAGCCGTTTGTCTGTGTCTTTCAGTTGGTCTTACCAGTTTACGTTCTGCTCGTTTCAACTGCAACCATGCTTGACTGATTTGTCCCGACCCAGCGTACTTTACAGATGACAGATGGCTCGGTAGCATGACGTCTTTATTGATGACTGTAGTTGCGAGAATAGGAGAGCGGGACGAGCGAAAATCACGAATTCTTGGCACTCGTCATCGTCTGATTGGGTAGAGACGGGGAAAAATAACAGGAAAAGGGACGCGTTTGCGCCGTCAGCCGCCTTCCGTGGTCGACGCGGGAAATTCGTACCCGTTTTTATGTTTTCCTCAGTATTGGTCTTCGACATTACGACCGGCAATAAGCAGGTCGGTGTGACCGGGCTTGTCATATATCAAGCAATCATCAATCACAATGCCCCTCGTAATTGCATCGATCCAAGGAATTCGTGTGGTCATCCGAGCCATATGAATCACTTGGAACGTTGTTATTATGGTAGCTTGTTAAGTTGAGCGATCTGAGTAATCGGTGCGCACCGTTCGTCGTAGGCGGTCCATGTGGCCCGCCGTTCTTCACCACGTCGTTAGGTGGTAGATCCGTCTGAGCAAGAACATGTACGAAATGACTTACTTCATCCACTATGGCTAGTCGTCGTGAGATGCACCACGCCTTATCCTCTTAAAGACTGATATGCGGAACGCCGTTCAGTGTCAGTCGGGTTCGACATCCGGCTGTGTTAATGTCAGCGTGGCTGTGTTAATGTCAGCGTGGATTCCCTGCTCACGGCCAGCCGAAGTTCTGGCCGTTACGGGCTAAGACGCATTAACGGGACACCTCACCATCTGATGCGTTTGGGCTGCAGCTTGCCCGGTGACGTTCAGCCCAGCCCCCACCCCACGCCCCTGCTCCCCACAGGACGTGGACGATGACACGCTGAAGAAGCTGCTGACGCAGCACGTGGAGAAGGAGACCAAGATGATGGTGTACAGCAGTAAGACGCAGCGTGTGCGGGAGGTCAAGATCGTGCCGTCAAGCGTGTGGGGCGGCCAGGGCCTCCTCGGTGTCAGCATCCGTTTCTGCTCGTTCGAGGGCGCCAACGAGAACGTCTGGCACGTGCTGGTGAGTGAGCGCGCTGGCCGGCGCTTTGCGAGGTCACGCTGGTCTCCAGAGCGTTTCTGGGTGCCGGTGGGCGCGCTGAACGTTTGTGGGGAGTTGGGGAGGGAAGACCCGGGATGGGTCGCAGGAAAGGCCTGTTGCACGTAACCGGGCTGCTTTGGGGCAGGGCAGCTGTGGCCAGGCTATGGTTATGGACCGGAGTTCCGTAGGGCTGTGACGAAGGGAGGGGGGGGGGGGGGAGTGGGCACGCGCCATATTCTGGCGAAGCGTGATGGACGCCGCGCTGCCATTATGTGTCGCCGTGGTGCTCTGGCAGTCCGGCCTGCTCCGGCTGTAAACAGCGGGACGGCCAATAAGCTGTCTCGCGGACGTTGTGGCGCCGTGACTTGCAAGTGGGTGGCCCGGCGGCGGCCGCCCTTCTGACGACCCGCGCCCTTCCACGAACGCCGCTGTGGGCGAGTCAGAGACGCAGCGCCGCTGAGGGCGAGTCAGAGACGCTGCGCCGCTGAGGAAGAGTCAGAGACGCTGCGATGTTATGGGCGAGTCAGAGACGCTGCGCCGCTGAGGACGAGTCAGAGACGCTGCGCCGCTGAGGACGAGTCAGAGACGCTGCGCCGCTGAGGACGAATCAGAGACGCTGCGCCGCTGAGGACTTTCCGAGCTCGCCTGTCACCGTCGGCCGCGCCGCTGAGGACGAGTCAGAGACGTTGCGCCGCTGAGGACTTTCCGAGCTCGCTTGTCACCGTCGGCCGCGCCGCAGAGGACGAGTCAGAGACGCTGCGCCGCTGAGGACTTTCCGAGCTCGCCTGTCACCGTCGGCCGCGCCGCCGCTCGGTTCATCTGGCGCGGCGTGTGCCGACTGCGTGAGGCGCCACGGGCACCGGCACCGGGGCCGGCCCGACCCGAGCCGGCAGCGCGCACTGTCCGCGGGCCGCAACACGCGGTGCCAACGCCACACTGCGCTTTGAACGACATTTCGTGCCATCACGGTGCGAACGCTCGGGGAACTATCTGGAGGACCCGGGTCTGCGGTTTGGTGGTGACGTGAGTGGGTTAGCTGCGAAGTGGAGCGAACGGGTGTGGGTTTCCTCGTTCCGGCTCCAGCAGTGGCTGAACGACTGCTCACTCCTGACTTGGTGAAGTTTGCCCTGTAAAGCGCGACCTTGCATGAATTCTATGCGCACAGTGCCGAGTAGAGCTGAGTAGAGCGCAGTGCGTTATGGAACAAAGTGGTCCGTCCCTGGCATTGTGTTTTATTGCGGCTTATGTGCCTTTGTAAGTCGTATGTTCAGTTTGTACGTGGTGGATTGCTTATTTATATTTTTGAAACCTCCTAGGTGTAGTGACTCCTCAAGATCTAACGGCAATATGACAAGTCAATCGCTGGTAAGACCTGCTAAATGCACATGATGGTGCGGCACAGCAGGGAAACCGCAGCAGGGAGGAGAAGTGCGTGGAAGGGGTGTCGCCCTGGTGCATCAGCTCTTCAACTACAGGGTCCGGATGCTAACCGCGGGCGGGTGCCAAGAAATCGCCATCGGAGGCCGCTGAATCGAGGCGTCCAATAGGCACGAGATCTGTTGCGGCAGCTGTTGGAGGCGACCGACTTTACCTGACCGCAAACTAGTTCATTGCCCTACCACTCCCTGGATCCCCCAGCCCCCTCCGACCTCCGGCCGCTGGTGCAGGCAGGCGGCCGCGAGCGGGCGGGCACGTCTTCCGCATGGCGGAGGGCCTGCGGGACAGTGCGAGGAGATAGCTGGGCCGCGAGACGGTCGTGCGTCGCATGGTGCGCGTGCGTGTGGGGCGTTTCGACGCACTCAGCCGCTGAGATGGCATGACCTCGCCCAGCCTCTCATCCTGGCAGGAGAGACGAGCACTGCAGGGAGCCGGGGCCGCGTGGTGCGCGCTGCGTGCCTTTATGAGTTCTCCCCGTGTGACCGGCTCCGCGGTCGGTTGCCATCACAAAGGGTGCACTGCGGGTATGAAGTGCCGTTTGCCTCTCTTGGAAAATTGTCCTTACCTTGCTTTTTTATGTTTCGTTATCAACAACTGCCTCAACTAGTTTTGCTTATCAACTAAGTTGTGCTATGTTTATCTTTTCCAAGTACGTGTCTTTACGCCCTTAAGCGAGCCTTGCATTAATACCTATCTCACAAGCATTGAAAAGCTGCTTGCTCTACTTTCCATCTAACTGTCTTAAGAGCGCTTCTTATGCTGTTAAACCGCCTGGTTACAGGCTGAAGCCTGGGAGAGATTAGGCCCGTTAGGCGGGCACGCTACCTGGACGTTAAAACTTCCGATACTGTGTTACCGCTATTCCGAACCTTCAGCAAGGTCATAGTTACATTCCGGGCTGGGGAGGGGGGGGGGGGGGGGGGCTGAAAGGCGCGTTCATCTGAAATGTGGTCGAGAAAGCTCATGCCCTTTCAGGTTAGTTTCTAGCACCTCCAACAAGTACAAGCCTGAACCAAAGTTAAACAGCTCGAAAGACGGGGTTTAACAGTAGTTGCTGACTTGTTGGTTCTCATTGCCTGATGCACGAAAAAATACTTTTAGTGTTCAGGAGAAAAATCCGTTCAGATGTGGGTACGATTCAACTGCTTCCCATCCTCCCATGCCGGCCCCATGAAGTTCATTGTACCTGAGCAGCCGCAGAGCATCCCTGTCAGAGGTGCGGCTTTGGATTTGCAGGATTGAAGTAGAGCTCAGGGTCCAGCGTTAAAAATAGAATCTTGGTAGTAGGAAATAGAATCTTGATAACAAGGACTCAGATGCTGAAAGGAATGTTTCAAATGTCATGGTTAATTTGGAGTTCCCATTATTATGGCCATAATTTGAAAGTGGAAATAGTCATGCTAAACGCTTTCTAGGTCAATATTAACAGAAAGACGTAAGTATAGGTTGGTTTTCCATGGGACCAGGTTACTGGTCGTTCGCTTTGTGGTGTATCGCTGTTAGTTTAAGACCTTGCAAGGATTTCATCCAGCTTAATTTATTCAAAATAATCAATTTCTAGGGTAAGCCCAAACCAAAATCCCCATATGCTAGTATTTCGATCACAAAGTTGTATGAATCCTCAGCTCTTATAAGCTTTTCTAGTTGGGACTAATGCATATCCCTTTGGACTCAAAATGTAACACCGCTGGATTTCAAAACCATGCAGGTAATCTATTTCTCAGTAACACAAACAGGTGTGTTTCCGAAGCAACATAACATTTCAACTCATCATTTTGAAGCTGTTCATCACCATGGTTTCGCACTTACTATTCCTTGCATACCATATTCGGTTTCGGATGAGCTGGCGAAACCTAGGTTGCGCATCAGCCTAGGTTTCTTTCTGCTTAAGTAAGCATTTTTTCTTCAAAGCGGGTGGACAATCCATTGACGACACAAGCATTGCCGTCACCCCACACCACGCATTAGCCAATCACGCGCCGGAGAGCCGGCAGAGCGGATATGTCTCCGAAGCAACCCGAGAAAGGCGGAAAATTCCCGCCCACTGCGTGGCCGTCCGTGGGCGGCTCCGGGGAATGCTCCCGGGCCATCTCCGGCCCGACCCTGACCACTGGGTACGCCATTGAAGACGAGGCTGGCGAGCATGTAGCGTATATGATGTTGTGCAAAGAGAGCGCTCGGTGAGACAGGGCCCGATTGGAAGGTTTACTGGCGGCTGGAGTGGTGGTGAGGACGCATGGGGTATCGTTGGTGAAGGCTGGGAGGAAAATCGTTTGAGGCGGTTTGTGGGACGAAATAGATTAACGTGACATGTGCGTGTCTGGTGCTTGTTGCTGAGTGTGGGCCATGATTTCGTGGTTTGTGCACGGAATCTCGTTGGTTCATCCTCTTTTGTATGAAATCCGTGTTACAAATTGTGTCAGTGTCGAATGTCCTGGCACAGTGCCAAGGCTCCAACACTGCCCGGCCTAGCCGGGTGGTCCTGATTCGGCGATCGATCCTCTTCCCATCAAAGCCAAGCTGGTGGCTGCCTGGAAATTCCCACCTGGCGGGCGGCCCGCCGGGCTGGGGCCTCTGATGGAGGCCACTGGCCGGCCCCGGGCCGACAGGGAGGAGGAGCACGAGCTCAGGTGGTGCTGCGCCGGTCTGTCCTCCGGGGTCGGCCTGCCAGTGGTGACCGCTCGTCAGTCGGCCACAGCCCACCAGCCGCGGTGGATGCCGGGCTTCTCGGGTGTCGTCTGCCGGCCGGCAGGCCAGCCGTCGCTCTGCGTGGTGTGACCGCACTACTACGGAGACTGCAGGCCGCCTTCTGTGACGGTCCGCCAGAGGCATGATATGTGGGCGTACGGCTCGATTCAGACGGAGGACTGAAGAGCAACCGGGCTGGTTGGCCACACCACAACCAGCCCTTTCTTGTCCATGCCGCCAGACCCGGTTCACACTTTACTCTGATCTGGATTGTGCCCATCCACCCCATCCACTCAAATATCTCCAGATGAGTTGCATGTATCATGCCACCACAAGCCCCACAATTGCATGCAATCGCCCCA
Organism: Pollicipes pollicipes; assembly: GCF_011947565.3. NCBI lineage: Eukaryota > Metazoa > Arthropoda > Thecostraca > Pollicipedomorpha > Pollicipedidae > Pollicipes > Pollicipes pollicipes. Next base: position 18,664,440 of record NW_023596818.1, read on the forward strand.
AACCGTAAGCGCCGCCCAAGGCAAGAAGCCCGTGAGTTGGTCTACATCATAGAAGATCGCCCTTCGCCCCCAGCGAGTTCTTCCAGCTGTGCCAACTGGCGAGCGCCCGAGTTCATGGTTCCAAACGCAGCAGCACCACGGCCGTCCCACTTCCCCGCGGTTTGGTGTGTCGATGGCGGCGGTGAGGTCCACCTCCGGTCTGTCTTTCCACCCTGCGGGGGCGGAGGAGGTGGGCGGCGATGGTGAAGGATTGTCCCGTGGCGCGCCGTACTCGGGAGCGGAGCCGAACCTCCGGCGCCGTCTTGCGCTGACTGCCGCGTACATGCTGGGAGCTTCCTTCCCCCGCCCTTGTTGGGGGGCCGCCCAGCACTGCTCCGGGTATCGCAACCTCGCGTCGGCCGCCCACCATCCGGCGTGGACGTCACGTGACGCTCCCAAATCTCCCACCGCGCCCCCGCCGCTCCTGGTCTTTCAGGAGCCGCTTGGTTTTGGTCGTGAGCTTTGAAGTCCTGGTCCTGTCCCTGGCCGTATAATCGGCTGATCTCGGCGGCCGCCGCAGTCCTGGGGCGCACGTCTGCGTCCGGGCTGCAGCAGGCGGGCGGGGCCGCCGCCCGAGGTGCTCAGGGACAGACGGTCCCGGGATGTCGGGTCAGCTGGGCTGCAGCAGGCGGGCGGGGCCGCCGCCCGGGGTGCTCAGGGACAGACGGTCCCGGGATGTCGGGTCAGCTGGGCTGCAGCAGGCTGGCGAGGCCGCCGCCCGAGGTGCTCGGGGACAGACGGTCCCGGGATGTCGGGTCAGCTGGGCTGCAGCAGGCGGGCGGGCCGCCGCCTGAGGTGCTCCTGGACGGGCCCGGACACACCAGGTCAGCTGGGCGCGCCAGGTGCGGCGCCGGCTGGGTCAGGGCGCCGTGCCTGGCGCAGGGCTGAGGCGGTCGGCCATCTGCCTCTGCAGCGGACTTTTGATGCGTTTAACAGACAGTTCTTGGGCCCCGCCCGGTGAGATTTACCACGGATCCATACCATGTCATTTTGTGCGAAACATGGCCCGAAAGTCGTGGGGTACCATTTCCTTCCGAAATACGTTTCGACAATGCACATCCCTGGTGGCCGTGACCGCGTGCACGGTGCGGTGGCGGCCGGGGCTGCGCGGCCGCGCTCTGCTGGAGCCGTCTGCGAACCTCGCCCGTCCGCCGCTGGCTGCTGCCGGTTCCTGCCGGTGCTGGTGTTCTGCTGCTGCTGCCCCGTGGTTCGTCCCGCTGCTCCAGCAGCAGGCCGGTGTCCGCTGCGCTGTCGACGGAGCCGAAGTGACCGGGGCGGTCGGGACGCGCCCAGCTAGGACCGCCGCACCAAATACCCGAGCTTATCGTCTGGACCTCATGGACGGCCAAGTTAACCGTTAATGCTGTCCAAAACTGGCGTAGAGTGCTTTTATTCATATATATATATATATATATATATATATATATATATATATATATATATATATATCGGTATATCTTTTAAGAACAATTTCTGTTATGCCTTTTCGACTAAAAATGACCGCTGACTCGGCACTGACGAGCGTTTTCAACCATCGCTTTAGTTTCCGGGCATTTGATGTAGCATTGCCCTTTAGTTAAAGATGGCTCGTACAGCATCTATCAGATATTCGTCAGTCTTTACATTCGTACAATTCGAGATTTTGTCTCATCGTCGGAGAAGACTGAATGGCACAGGAAATAAGTTTTTAGTTTCAAGGGATGAAAATTGTACTCAGCTATTGGAAAACACCTTTTGGTACGGAGAAGACAAATGAAACATGGCCAAATGAAGTAAGGCAGAATCCATATAACATACATATAAAATACACCCATAATGGGAAGACTACTAAGACACGAACGCACTACAATCACGTCAATATGATAATATACACTCAATATATACAATAATAGTGCTCACCGCCCACCGCCTAGTAATTAAAGGTTTGTACAAGAATTTGTTTGTCTGTGAAGGGATGGAGAGAGTTCGGTAATAAATGCACTTTCCCAAATTTGAAGACGTCTTCTGTCATTGCACGTCTGTAATACGTCGGTGTCCTCTGTCAGTTGTTGTGTCAGTGTCTCGTGACGTTCGTGTCGCATGTGGTCCGGAGGTGCCCCGTCACGTAAGTGCATTGTCAGACGTCGCGAGAGTGTCGTTGTGGTCATATCAGTGTAGTGTATGGAACGAAGTTTGTGGCCTTTGATGTTGCATTTGAATTGATACACTACATTGGTGCATTTTAGTTTGTCGGGTTTGTCCGGGCTGTTTCTCACAACAAAGTTGAAGATTTTGTCATTGCAATAATAAATGACAATGTCTATTTTGTGGTTGTTCTTGTCTTTTACAAGTCCAGAAATGATTTCCCGTAGAGCTCCTGCGTCTTGTTTGCGGGCAGATGTCATTTGATTTTGATAATTCAGTTGGCTGTTTGGTTGTTTGTCTTGTCTTGGCTTGCTGTCAAAGTGTCTTTTCATGTGTTCGTTGTGTTTCGTTTTCAACGCCAGAATTTGAAAAACCGTTGTTCACCACCAGGACCTGTCTGATTCGTACCCTTTCCGAATACAGCTCTGTCCAATCGAAGCAATGCTTAAATGCACGTCTAAAAATGGCCTTATGATGCTAATTTTGTAGCGTCGAGGACGCTCACTGTCAGCATTTGAGCACCATCCGTTGTAAGTCTGCTTTCGGTACACAGTCGTTTTAAATCGCTGTCCTTGTCCATCGACAGTCACGTCAGTAAGGGTATTATGTTTTGCACACTCCGTTCTTTTGCAAATTTTAAACCGGACTGCTCTTCAAAGGTGTTTTTGAGATGTTTTAGTTCGTCATTCTCCCTAACCTCCACAAAGATATCACCTACATAGTGACAGTAAATGTCCGGTCTTATGGAGAGAGCACGAAAATGCGTGAAAATGACAGGAGCAAACTACTTACATGATAACTCAGGTTCCCATTATGGGTGTGTTTTACATGTATTAAAGTACAATAGGATTCTGTCTTACTTCAATTGGCCATGTTTTATTTGTCTTCTCCGTACCAAGAGATGTTTTCCAAGAAAAGTGCACAATTTTTATCCTTTAAAACTAAAAATTTATTTATTGTGCCATTTATGCTTCTCTGACGATGAGGCAAGATCTCGAAACGTAAGAAAGTAAAGATTGACAAATATCGGATAGACTCTGTACGACCCATCTTTTGATCTAAAGGATAATGCTACGTCAAGCCCGGAAACTAGAACGACGGGTAAAAATGGTCGCAGTGCTGAGTCAGCCGTCATTTTGAATCGGATAGGTTTATATATATCATAGGTTGGTAGGCTTGATAGGTTTATCTAGGTTTATATATATATATATATATATATATATATATATGTGTGTGTATAATATGTACGGAATCTGCATGGGAATATTCTGCGTCCGGACGCCCGGCTAAAATGCGTGCCATCGGTCTCCCTGCCGGCTTTTACTGAACCGGCACCGGTCTCCCTTGCTGCGGAGGACTTTATAGCGCGTGAAACCCCACCCCTGATCATGTTCCAACGGGGCTTTTTTACGTCAGAGAGAAAACCTGAGCCAGATGTCAATCGGGCTGGCGTCAGAGAGAAATCCGCGCCGCTGATCCGGGAAGCGGAATAGATACAACCTGCAGCCGTCATGCCAACATTCGGCGTCAATGTCTGCGGTCGTTCCGGGAGCTCAAGTAGCTTAAGAAATTACGTTATGACCGCATGTAGGGATTCACGAGCCCTGATGGGATTGGCGTGATGCGCTGCCACTTTTCCTTGTAACCGTTGGCGGATATGGACCAGGTGGCGATGCGGCGTTGCGTGCCGTCGTCCTCCGCGGCCCTCGGGTCGGTGGAGATATTGTCCTTAAATGGATGCGGACGTTTGTTGGTGCACGTGAAACCAGCTCGATTTTGACGTAGCGCCGAGTGTACTGCTTGTATAGTACTGCGCGCTGTGGGTGCATCACATGTACACTTGAGGTCGGATGGTGTCGCCCGGGCCGGACATCAGCTGACGGTTAGCCACAGGTAATGCGCGACACGTGTTTTCACGGGCTCCGAATGCGTGTGGCGCGTAGCCGATGGTGGTGTGGTGCTGCGTGAGTGAATCGGTCGTGGACTGATCCGGAAGTGGTGTCACGTGAACTGTCAGCGGTCAGGAGCTGTTCCGGTCTGGCGCCCCCGAACTAGCGAATACGTAGTGTGGTGTGGCGGGCTGCGCCTCGAGCTCGGCTCGCTCTCTGTTGCCCAGCTGGGCCGCTGTGCTCGGCCACCAGCTGGCTGGCGCCTCCACGAGGCGTACATCCGAGGCGCCGGCGCGCGCTCTAGCGCTACCAGCGTGCCATCCTGGCCCAGCCGTGACACCCTCTTCACGAGGGAGTGGCTCCCCCGCTCGCAAAGGGTGATGACTCGCACACCTCGTGGTGCGCGGCGCGAGCCAGTGTGGATCCCTGCTAGCTGGCCAGTGCCCAGGCGGGAGGGCGCAGCCGTGCGCAGGCTGCGTGCCGGCCTCCCGCGCCGCCAGGGATAGTCTGATGCCTGGTGGGTACGGGCCCCCGGTGCCTCCCCTTATCCGTCGCGCGCCAGCTGACCTGCTCTGGTCCGCGAAGTTCGGTTGCATCAGTTTTCACGATGTGCCCTCGTTACTTAAGCATTTACGTCACATGATGTATTACGTGTGATATTCCGGCAGCAAGGTTTGCTTGACAGGGGCCAGCTGTCGTCTTTGCTCGTGTTCACCGGATTCGCGGTAATTTGTGCACATCGCAAATGACCCAAAGCTGGCATCGGCACCATATGATCTCAGCAGATCTCAGGTCAATAACAAGCGTTTTTCAGTGGACCAGTTTGACCTGGATCTTGCGATGCCGTCGGACATGGCGCTTCTTACGTCCATAACATAGACGCACGGAGCCGAAGCTAACTGGCGGTCATCGCGGGGCGGCCGCGTGGCGCGGCACGTCGTGTGTGGACGGCTGACCAGCGGCGGCGTCGACCTCATCTCGTCCCGCTGTATGCCAGGATCACACGTGTGGAACCTCCGCCCCTTCCCCTCCCCCCCCCCTTTGTAGACGGCTGATCTGCGGCGGTGTTGACCTCATCTCGTCCCGCTGTATGCCAGGATCACACGTGTAGAACCTCCGCCCCTTCCCCCCCCCCCCCTTTGTAGACGGCTGACCAGCGGCGGCGTCGACCTCATCTCGTCCCGCTGTATGCCAGGATCACATGTGTAGAACCTCCGCCCCCCCCCTCCCCCCCCCCCTTTGTAGACGGCTGATCAGCGGCGGTGTTGACCTCATCTCGTCCCGCTGTATGCCAGGATCACACGTGTAGAACCTTCGCCCCCTCCCCCCCCCCCCGTGTGTAGACGGCTGACCAGCGGCGGTATCGACCCCACCTTACCGGCGCTGGACGCGGGGACTACACGTGTAGAACCTGCGCCACCCGTCCCCTGACCCCCGTCCCCCTCGCTGTGGATCAGGACGTGGAGCCGAACTCGCCGGCCGAGCTGGCGGGCCTGCACGCGCACACCGACTACATCATCGGAGCCGACTCAGTGCTGCACGAGTCGGAGGACCTGTTCCAGCTGATCGAGACGCACGAAACCAAGCCGCTAAAGCTGTTTGTCTACAACTCGGGCCTGGACGCCTGCCGCGAGGTCACCATCACGCCCAACAGCCAGTGGGGCGGCGAGGGCAGGTCGGTGCGGGGGTCAGGCTCGTCACTGTGACCGGGCGCCTGGGCGACGAGGGCAGGTCGGTACGGGGTCAGGGTCGTCACTGTGACCTGGCGGCGAGGGCAGGTCGGTACGGGGTCAGGGTCGTCACTGTGACCTGGGAGGCGAGGGCAGGTCGGTACTGGGTCAGGCTCGTCACTGTGACCGGGCGCTCGGGCGGCGAGGGCAGGTCGGTGCGGGGTCAGGCTCGTCACTGACCGAGTGGCGAGGGCAGGTCGGTACGGGGTCAGGCTCGTCACTGTGACCGGGCGCCTGGGCGGCGAGGGCAGGTCGGTACGGGGTCAGGGTCGTCACTGTGACCGGGCGGCGAGGGCAGGTCGGTACGGGGTCAGGCTCGTCACTGTGACCGGGCGCCTGGGCGGCGAGGGCAGGTCGGTACGGGGTCAGGCTCGTCACTGTGACCGGGCGCCTGGGCGGCGAGGGCAGGTCGGTACGGGGTCAGGGTCGTCACTGTGACCGGGCGGCGAGGGCAGGTCGGTACGGGGTCAGGGTCGTCACTGTGACCAGGCGCCCGGGCGGCAAAGCGAGTGGTGGAAAGGGAGGCAAGCCCAGGACAGGGCACTACCACTCTGGAAACCAGTATACAAGCTCACGCGATGAATCCTGTGAATGGGGTGGCAGCCCGTAGTGCTTTCCCGGAGCAGCTGGCATGCATGCGGCGGGGAGCGGACTGCCTCCCACACCAGGTTAAAGGTAGACATAGAGTAAGCACGCCGGTAAATGACAGTCATTAGCCTTCTTTTTTTCTTCTTTTTTTGTTAGCAACTAGCGTACACACCAGGCTGCGGTCTGGTCCTTACAGTTCGTCCGTAGTGCAGCTGCGCTCTGGTCCGGCGGGCAAAACGAAAGGTGTTGGCCTGTTGTTGTTGGCTTGTGAAGAGTCTAGGCGATTTTGGTTAAGCGAATGTCAAGTGGTCATTCGTGCACCCCTGATCTACCCGCATACCAACTTGCACATGTGAACGCGCGTGCTTTTGCTGTGTCCCACGCCTTTTGAGAAACTTGTGCGCATTTCCCGTGAGTCGTGCTTTGTGCCCTCGGCGTGATTCGCCGCCCTGATCGTCACGGCACCCCTCTCCTCCCCTCCACTCCCCCTGCTCGCTGCCGACCCCATCCGACTGTGTGTTGGTCTCCGGCAGCCTGGGCTGCGGTATCGGCTACGGCTACCTGCACCGTATCCCCAACATCGTGTCGGCGCCGCCGCCGCAGGCTCCGGCGGCGGCCGTGGCCGGCCACGTGCAGACGGTGCAGCTGTCGGCGGCCCCTGCGGCCGCGGCTGCGGCTCCGCCGGCGCCGGCCGCCGAGGGTGGGACGGCACCGCCGCCGGCACCCAGTGCAGCCACGAGCGGCGCCGTGACGGGCCCGCCGCAGCCGCAGGTGAGGGGCGCCCAGGCGCGCGCTGCGTCACGGTCCGTGGTGTCGGCAGTGGCGCGCTGTTTAGACGCGGGTGGTTGGTCACTGCAGGCCACGGCGGGTGACTGTTTGGTGCGTGACTGGCGACTGGCGTCACGTGAGAGTGGCGGTGGTGTTGGACCATGACCAGTGATGTGCTAGCGTTCGGGACCCATGGTTTGATTGCCGTGGGTGTCCACGCGACCTGACCAACCTCACCACCGCGTACGTTGTCCCGGTGGACCATCGAAAATGCGACGACAGCCGTGAGCCAAGCTACGGCAGTGGTCGTCGCCGCACGTGGGTCGACTGTCGCCAGAGTCTGCTGCGCCACTGATAGCGCCCGGTCCGCCGCTCAACACGGCCCCAGTCGTTCGTCACACTGCGCATCAGCACCGCCGTCCCTCCCCGCCTGCCCTGCGGCGCGAGGGAAATTCCGACGGGGCGTCTCATCGCGCCTTGCACGGTCACGGAATGCACGCGCGGCGTCCAGAGCGTCATCCGCTGACGCACTGGTCGGCTCGGATGACGCCGGCGCCGGGCCGCGCGCTGTGGTGACGGCTCGCGCCACTGTCGTCGGCCGACCACAGGCACGCCGCTGGTGACGGCTTGCGCCACTGTCGTCGGCCGACCGCAGGCACGCCGCTGGAGACGGCTCGCGCCACTGTCGTCGGCCGACCGCAGGCACGCCGCTGGAGACGGCTCGCGCCGCCGTCTTCGATGGATCGCAGGCACGCCGCTGGAGACGGCTCACGCCACTGTCGCCGGCCGCTGTCGTCGGCCGACCGCAGGCACGGCGCTGGAGACGGCTCGCGCCGCTGTCGATGGACCGCAGGCACGCCGCTGGAGACGGCTCGCGCCACTGTGTCGGCCGACCGCAGGCACACCGCTGGAGACGGCTTGCGCCACTGTCGTCGGTCGACCGCGGACACGCTGCCGGAGACGACTCGCCCTGCTGGCGACGGGCGCGGGCAGCGTGCCGGCCGACCGCAGCGGCGTCGCCCAGCCCGCGGTCCGTGCAGCGGTCATTGTAGGTCGCGAGAGAGGGGCGGGGCGGAGCGGCGGGTGCCTGGCTCCATTGAGGTTTTTTCACTAGTTAGCCAAGTGGCTGACGGGGTGGTGGCGAATGCCTCGGTGATGCCTCATGAGTCGTGGCGGTGCGGTACGGTGAAGGTGTGCCGTACGCTACAGCCTGACTCATGATGCGGTGTGGTGGTCGGGCACCGTGACCGCAAATAGGCTGCCTGCGGTGTGTCTGATACCATCGCCCGGGCGGACTCGGAATGATGGCGTCCTTTGCTGACTGGTATGTCCAAACAGCCCAGGTTTCTCCGCAAGCCCATGAAGAGGCGGTGATCGTTAGCACCAATACTTACGTGGCATTACACAATGCTTCACTTGACCTTGAAATATAGGGGCCCGCCTGGTTTGCCCTTTATGTTCTGGATTCCGATGTGATGTGTGGATTCTGGAGCTGACCAACGTTGTTGCTCAGCCCTGTTTGTGCCCTGCTCTCTTCTCCGATCTGTGTGCTCGCCATTCCGATAGCCGTCATGATCGCATGTGCCGTGTTAACAGGTGGGAGCTGAATCTTACCCAGTTATCTCTCGCTGGCACGTGTACCGCCTGTGTTTTCTCGTGCCCTATGTAGCTTGGCATTCGCCTTATCCCAGTCTCAGCCGAACTCCACACCCACCATCGCAAAGCTCCTCATCCCCGCCCCCCACCCACCGCTCCACCTTGGGTTAGGGCCTGACCACAGTCAAGCGCTAGCTGCCGGCGAGTTTGGCCCCCGTCTACCTCTGACTGTGGCTGATCTCTGACAGACGGACGTGACGGCGCTGTCACCCTCTGCCGTGGCGCCGCCGCCGCTGCCGCCGCACCCGGCCCAGATGGGCGCCGTGCCGACCGTGGCCGCCGTGCCCTCCTTCAACCCGGGCTTCTTCACGGCCCCGCCGGCGGCCGGCGCCACGGACCCGTTCGCCGCCGCCGCCGCAGGTGAGAGGTCGCCGGAGAGGGACGGGAGCGCGCCGTGTGGGGGAGAGACGGCGCGGGTGTCGGGTTGGAGACGGACCTGACCGGCTGGCGGAGGGTGAGAGCCGCGTAAGCAGGGCCGCGGGCGGTGAAGGTCTCGGCCGTGGATGATCCCACACGAGGGAGCGGCGCTATGAATGAAGACGATAGACTTGAGACGGTGCGTTGACCATGCTGGGGCCCATTCCCCGCGCAGTGTCTTGCAGGGGTGTCTTGTCTTGGAGGCTCTTGTCAGTGTCTTGCGGGGGATCGGGTGGTCCCCGCTGTTTCTCCAGAATTCAGCAGCCGGTCAGGCTGTACACTCGGACATCGGCCTGTCGGAGGTGGATGGTGCCAGTGGTCCAGGAGCGTGGCGTTGTTGCGGTGACGCCCGGCAGCCTCTGGTCAGATGTCGCTTCACCTCCGCCAGGCGGGTTCGGTGGGGCTGGTCCTCTGTTCGCCAGCGCTGCCAGTGGCTGTGACGTCAGCACTGCCAGCGGCGGACCGCTCCGCCCGGGGTAAACGTGCGATGCGTGGCAAATCAGCGAAAGGCTCCAACGTCTCCGATCGGCATCGCCCCGCTATCCCTCGCTGAATCAGCAGCGCGGCACGCTTCGACGGGCGCTGCCGTCATCATCACGTGTCAGAAGCGGACACCTGTGACCGCTGCGCCCGTGCAGCCAGTTCGTCTCGCTGTACCACGCCGCACCAGCCGGACCAGCCCGCCTGCGCGTGCGCCTCGTGTCGACGATCAGGCGCGGAAACCGCCGGCGGGAAGTGTTTCTGGTTACCTGCGCGGACGGGTACCGCTGCTCGCCCCCCGCGTCTGGCCATCCAGCCTGGCCGTTCCCATTACTATTGTTCAGCCGGGTTAGCGGCTGGAGGAGGCGCCGTGGTCATGTGTTAACCGCGTGTTTCTGCGTAGGAAGGTGACGGGGTGCTGGATTTAGATACTCCGAAGTAGTCCTTGCGGTCCGGGTAGCGTTACATCATAACCGGTCCGCTACCGGACCCTGCTCCGCAAATACCCGGAGACCTTCGCCTCCCGTTGCTTGTTCCCGTCGGGAATTCACAACTCCTGCTAATGATGGTGTAATCACATCCCGTTGGCGCTTCCTCCGAATCTCAGGCTCCTCGCTGACATACCGTGCCTATTTCGGCTTGCGATGCCCACACAATCTGCTTAACTGAGCTTGGAGACGTCCGGACATCGTGCACGTTAGCACCCCTCCCCCTCGACGTTGTCTTGCAGGGCCGGCGGCGTCCTTGTGCCAGTGCCGGCCGTGTCGTCGGCGGCGGCCGTCTGGGCGGCTCGTGCCCGACACCCACGACGCCGCGGACGCTGGGCCGGTCGACAGATTAGGGCTTCCCCAGGCGCGCCGCTGGAGGTGGCGTGTGCGCGCGCGTCTCGCGTCATCGCCGCGTGTGGCACGCTGTCACACCGCTGCCGGCGGCCGGCGCGTGCGCCCCCCCCCCCCATCCCCACCCTTCCCCTCCGGCCGGTCAGCTGGTGTCTCCGAGTCGCGGCGGAGCGGCGGGAAAATGCCTGTGCTAGGAGCTGCACTGTCACCGCCGAGTGCTCATCAGGCCACAGTAGTCTTTGGCGTTCCGTAGATAAGCTCGCGTCCATGGCCGTACCGCTCGGTCGCAAAGCGAGCGACGGCGGTGCCCGGCCGCCGCCGCGCGCTACGCCGGCGTTTGGCGGCGCCGGCGGCTAGGTCGAGCCTGGCAGACGTGCCGTGCGACGCAGCTCGGGGACGGCTGGGTTTTCCACGCCCCCGCCTCCGCCCTCCGTTCGTGACCGGAGGCTGCGACGCCTCGGCAGAGTTCGATGGTGCTAGCCCGGGTGGTTTGCGTCAGCGGCGAGAGCGCCTGGCGCGAGCCGTGCGCGCCGGGAGGCGGCGCTCGCCCGCCCGACGCACGCTCAGAGGCCGCGCCCGCCCACTCGATGCACGCGACGCCGCCGGCTGGCCGGTCGCGGTGCGAGTGGGCGAGCTAAACACGTCGCGCTCCCCGCATTTGTGCGGTCGTTCAGGTAATGATGTTGCTGCCATCGTGAAAAGCCGGTTGTAATAGTAGGCCTTCGTTCTTCAGGCAGCGAAGTGGAACGTGCGTGCGATTAGGTTCACCTCTCGTGTGGCTGCGTGGGTGGCCCGCCGAGGTTCGCTTCAGGGGTGGCTGGGGTGGCGGCGTGGGTGGCCCGCCGCTGCGCTGCTGTTTTTTGACGGCGCGGACTTCACCCGTAACGCCAGTGATGGTAGGGCGGCGGGGTAGCCGCCCAGACACGGCGAAACAGCGCTGATGCCCCTGGTGGCGGGGTAGCCGCCCAGACACGGCGAAACAGCGCTGATGCTGCTGGTGGCGGGGCAGCTGCCCAGACACGGCGAAACAGCGCTGATGCTGCTGGTGGCGGGGCAGCTGCCCAGACACGGCGAAACAGCGCTGATGCTGCTGGTGGCGGGGTAGCTGCCCAGACACGGCGAAACAGCGCTGATGCTGCTGGTGGCGGGGCAGCTGCCCAGACACGGCGAAACAGCGCTGATGCTGCTGGTGGCGGGGCAGCTGCCCAGACACGGCGAAACAGCGCTGATGCTGCTGGTGGCGGGGCAGTTGCCCAGACACGGCGAAACAGCGCTGATGCCGCTGGTGGCGGGGTAGCCGCCCAGACACGGCGGAACAGCGCTGATGCTGCTGGTGGCGGGGTAGCTGCCCAGACACGGCGAAACAGCGCTGATGCTGCTGGCGGCGGTGGGCCGCTGTGGTCGCCACGGTCGGTCAACATGGCCGCGACCGGCCTCCGTCTGATCCCCAGTGGCGGGGAGGGCATCATCCGCTGTCCGTGACCTGTTGGTGACCCGTTCGTGTTAAGCAGCAGGAACGGAACAGGAGCCCCTCGCCGGTCCGTGGCCTGTGCCGGCTACTGGGGGCGCATTGGTGTTGCTCCGCATGTGATCTGTGCCTCTCTCCTCCCCCCTTTGTGATCCCGTGCTGGCTGCCCACGCAGTGGTAGGGGCGTCGCCCCTCCCTCGTCTCTGACTGGTGGCAGCCGTTCGGCGTTAAGGATGGATGCCTGCCTCCTGCGAGCTGTGTGCTGACCGGTGTCGGCCGCTCAGTTTCAGGTGTGCCGCCGCCGGCGCCGCTGCCGTCCATCTCGGGCATGCCGGTCACCACGCCCATCAGTCTGCCGGGCATGCCGCCGCTGACAGGTGAGCGCGCCGCCGCCGGCCGCCCCCTCCGCCGGCCCGCGCTCGTGTCGCGCCTCTCCGGGGTGTCATGATGGGGCGGTGCGCTGTCAGCCGCCCTGGGCTGTGTGCTGAAGTGTGTGTGTGGGGGGGGGGGGGGGGGTCATACGCTCCGGGGTCCTGGCGGGGCTGGTGGTGGCGCCACCTGGTGCCGGTGCTCTACCGGGGCAGGTGGCAGCACGGAGAGGTCCGCTATCCACAGTGTCTAGACTCTGCGATAGCACTCGCCCCGCGGTCACTAGCTCTTCTTTGAAACTCAGGACAAAATCACATCTTCCCCGACGCCGGCGCCGCGCGGTGCTGCCAGTCTGTGGGACCTCGTGACTAACACGTCACCCTGTGTAACACGCCGTGTTGGTGCGCCCTCCCCCGACCGCCCGACGGTACATGCCGCTGTCGCTGGACGGCGGTCCTCAGAGCATGCGGCTGCCGGTGCGACCGGAGATCGAGGTGGTGATGCATGTCCCCCGGCCCCTTCGATGTAGTGTACGTAGTAGGCCCGGTGGCCGGGGCTGCCCGTGTTGTACGATTAGACTGCTTGAGATCGCGCTGTGGCCTTCTGTGTTGCTGATCGGTGACGGGCCCCTGGTGGCTGGGGATGGAGAAAAAGAGGAGAGAGAGAGAGAACGAGAGAGAGAGAGAGAGAGAGAGAGAGAGAGAGGAGAGAGAGAGAGAGAGAGAGAGAGAGAGAGAGAGAGAGAGAGAGAGAGAGAGAGAGAGAGAGATGAGAGAGAGAGAGAGAGAGAGAGAGAGAGAGAGAGAGAGAGAGAGAGAGAGAGAGAGAGAGAGAGAGAGAGCGGGAGAGCTACATTAGCGTCATCGGATAAGAAGCGTGCGCTTCGCAGCTGTGGAGATGCTGTGGAATCGGTGCCAGCTATCCACAGCTGGTAATGGATTCGCGGCGTCCATCAAGAGCTATCAGTTATGAATAACGCCGTTTATAACTGGGTTTGTTCGAGACGCGCGAGTTATTCGGCATTGGATGTGAAGCAGTGTGACTGGAATGGAGCAGGTTGCGCGCTTGGTTTAACCAAGCGGTGGGGTGGACGGGGAAGAGGCATGAACGATGAACATTGGCCAGGACCAAACGATATGCGAGTAGGTACAGAAGCGCTGTATGATCCGGATGGATTCCGGGCCGTGCGTATGAGTAGTTTAGTGATACAACCCCAGCTGGATGGCTGGACCGCACGACGTTAATTCTGCCTGACGTTGTAGCCTCGGTGACTAGAGTGGAAGAGAAGCCGAGGGCGTCCGTGCCGGGCGGGGCGGTAAAGCGAGCTGCTGGTGGGGTTTCAGTGAGCGCCGTGCTGCCGCCGGGCGCACTGCCGCCGCCGCGCGCTGCCGCACCGGCCCCGCCGCTCGCCTCGGCGCCCGTCGCCGTCAGCACAGGCGAGTAGAGGCATCTAGCGGGCGGGCTAGATGTCACCGGCAATCACAGCTTGTGGCGCTGCCGTCGGCCGGCTGGCTGCCGCATGGCGTCAGCTCTGCCCAGCATGCGGCGGGCAGTGTCTGCTGCTGCAGCTCCGGCACGACTGGCGATCAGATGCCGGAGTCACCACTGGTCCCCAAGTAAATGCACCAGCAGCTGTGGGCAGCCTGGTGTCGGCTGGTGCACCCGAACCTGCACCCGTGGCTGGAGGAAGAACGAGGGGTGGGACAGTGCTGGTGGATGAAAACGCGGAAACAAGTGCAGTAGTGATGGTCGCCGCTGAATCTGTTGGCACGTTGTGCGAGTGGTATGAGAACAAATGGTTTTAAGTGGTAGCCTTCAATGGATAACAATCGCAGCAGCTCTGGATAATGGATTTGTTTATCGTGGGGAACGGCGTTTTTTGCTTTCTAGGGCAGTTAATGAATGGGACGTGGTTGGCTAGCGTTGGTATTTTCTGATTTGAGTCCCGGTGTTGCGCGGTTTTGTTTGACTTGGGTGTCTTGCTGTGACTTTTGGCACAGAATTTGAATAAATATATAAGATGAATGGTCCCGAGACATATTTGACAGAACCGTGTCGACTGACTGAGAAGTTTGGTCTAGTTTGGGTGGCAGCAGCAAAGTACAGATGCTTGAACGGTTTCCGTGGTTAGACATAGTGGATCACCTGAAGATATTGGCATGACTGGCATGATGTGTCGATCATGCCATTAAATATAAATGCGCCCATCTGAATGGGCCGTTCAGGCGGTCCAGCCTTCAGCTTCGACTCCACAATAAGATGTTGATCGTGAATTGGTCGCGTATTTGTTCGCAGTAGTCTAAGCATCACCACACAGCACTGAATGTGAGCCGAACCAAGTTCAGCCCTCTTCAATTAGAGAACGAAGTTAACCAGAAATGTAATTTCACGCAAAGTATGTTCGGTATATTGTTATGTACGAGAAGAAAGCTGTGGAACACCTCGGTTTGTGTGAGCAATCCGTCCGGGTCGGTTGCCCATTTTGCATGCATCGACACCAGTAACGCACTGTGCCCTGCCACGAGCTGTCTGGCGCATGCGTTAGGAGCATGAACGGACTCTGCGTACCTGCGTGGAGTATTTGTACATGTGGAATGCGGTCGCAAGCACGGAGGGATGCTTTGGTATAATTCCCCGTCAACGAAACCTTTTCCTCGTGCCGCGGCCGTCGCCAAAATGCAGACACTGTCGATACATCCGTATTTTCCGTTCTATTCGCGTCCAGTGATCCCCAGCAGAAGTTTACACCTCTTGTCTTCGTTGTATTCTCTTACTTTGTCTGCCATTCTGCCTGTGGTCTCAACCATCACCTGTGCGTATACCGCGGATGGCAATGCGTTCTGCAATGTGGGGCGTGCATCTTTCCGTTGCACCTGACTGCTGTCAGGCTGGCATTCGCTGAACTGAGATCGTTCTAAGTTCGCTGTCAGATGGTTTGGTCTTCAGTTATCCACTGTTCTTTTCCTCTTCTCCTCCCTTGGAGACCAGCCTGTTCCGTCAGGTCCTGCTTCGGTCTCCCTGCTTCGGTCTGGGCACCGTCTGATGATGCGGTATTGAATAGTGATAGCCCCTTCCGCTTTTGTCGGGGGCGTCCTGTGCCGTGCTGTAATCTGCTTTGCTGCCGGTGGATGCCGCTGATTTACGTCCAACCAACTGTGTAACATGCTTCACACGTTTGCAAATTACCCTCGAAGCCCCGCGTGATCTGCCCTTGCGTGTGATGTGTGCGGCGTCGTCCGGCGGCTTGTGCGGCGTGTGCGGTGTGACGGTAGTCTCCGCTCACCTCCCGGTCTGTGGGGGTGCGGCGTCCCGGTCCGGTGTGATCGAGGCTGGCGTGCCTCGCCGCACTCGTGTAATCCGGAACCAGCACTGCTCTGCTCTCGAAGCAGCCGTGTGCGCGTGTCTGGAGAAGGTCGTGCTGTGATTTATGCTGTGTCCGCTCTCTTCCCACTCTCCACCGACGGCGCGACAGTCCTGGCCTGGCGGGCAGCGGCGCCATCTGCCTGATATCCCCCCCCCCCCCCCTCCTTAACTGTTCCTCCGCCCCGCCGCCGCCACCTGCCGTAACCACTAACGCCACCTCGCGGCCGCGCACTTGCGCCCAGCGACCCCGTCGCCGCCGCAGCGCCTAGCTATCTGCACGCCGCACCATTCCGCGCCTCTCTTAGTGGCTTTCTCTGCATGCCTGGGCCGAGACGACCCCGCCTCCGCCGGCCGCGCCGCCGGCCGGGGCCGGCTGTGCATGGTACGTAGACGCCGCCCCCGCTGGTGCCGCCTTCGCTGGTGCCGCCACTGTCCCGGGGGCCAACTTCGCCGTTGACGTGCGCTCGTCGCCCTTTGGCTGCCGCCGCTGTTCTGAAGCCGGCTGACTGTTTTGACCGCCTGCCCCCGAGGTGTATCGATGTCCATGAGTCGCTGCAAACGGCGGGTGTGTTGAAAACAGTCGCGTGTGTGCCCGGCGACGGGCCGTGAGAAATCCACGTGCCACGGTGGCCGTCGCTGACCCGGCTGTGTGTCACGCCGCGGCCCGGTGCCGCCTGTCGCTCGTCACTGACGTGTGCCGTGGGTTCCAGGCGCCCCCACCGCGCCGGCGTCGCAGCCGCACACCGCACCGGCTCCGTACATCCCCGGCTACCCGACGTACCCGACTGCGACGGTGGCGCCACCCGCGCCGCCGGCGGACGGCGGCGCGTCGCAGGCGGCGCCCGTGCCGCACTACCCGGGCCTGGCTGCGGGCGTCAGCGGACTCACACGGTAGACGGCCGCGCGGCGACCCGGCGAGCCGACCGCGCGCCAGCGGCGGTCGGCCGCGCAACCACGACGCGAGCGCCCTGCCGTGGGCATTGTCGTCACTGCTGGTTGGATAAGCGGCTGCTACGCGGTCTGCGTGGCCGTGGTCTCCGCAGGCTGCGGCCCGTTGACCCCGCGTGCTGCGGTGGCTGCACGTGTAGGAGCCGTCGGTGTGCGACGGGCAGGCCTCCGGGCTGGTGGTGGGCAGGGGCGCCCGGCCAGGGCTTGTGCTTGCGCATGCGCAGAGCCCCAGGGTTCTCTTCTGACGTGATTGAGTACAGCGAAACGAAAAACGCAGCACATTTATTCGTATATTATCCTCTGTTGCTTGTCCAGATCTAACGTGTAAATAAACGTTACGTTTCGGCGCGAGGAGCCGGCCATCAAAGCCCTCTATGAGCACATACCACAAACCGGACGTCACGCGCTCAAAGTCACGAGAGGATGAGCCCCTCTACCCCCACCCACCACACACTCGCACAAACACATCTCCCACCACTTCTCCGCTCCAGCGGCCTCGTGGCCGCCCGGCATAGTGGATCGCGCGCGCTGATTGCGAGCGCCTGTAATTGATGGCGCGGCGTGAACCCTATCCTCGCTCTCTCCTGATGACGCGGCGGTGACTGGCGCCCGCGTGGCGCGCGCGGACGTTGCACGCACTGGTGCCGGCGCGCCCGTCAAGGTCAGGGCCGGCCGCCCTTTCGGTCGTCGGTGATCGCTGGCCATGGTGGACACCAGGCCGCCGGCGGACGGGGACGGCTAGTGACCTGTTCCCACGCCTCGGACGATGCGTGACCTGCAGGTCGGCGCTTCTCGCCCCGCCTCGCGGGCGCGACAGCGGCGCGTCCCGGCTGGGCGTGCAGCGGTTCAGCGGCAGATAGCGCCGTCCCATGGCATCGGCGGCCTTGAAACCGCGCCGGCTCCAGCTTATCTGCGAGACATCAACCTTGGCAACATGGGGAGCGATTAGCGCGGTGGGTGAGGACGGAAGGGGACGGGGTGCCTCATCCCCTTGAGTTCCTCGGATCGGCCGACGGATGGTGAGCCCGCTGAGGATTACAGGGAGTGCCCATTGAGAGCGTCAGGGAGTGCCCGCTGAGGGCGCCAATGAATGTCCGCTGAGAGCGCTAGTGAGTGCCCGCTGAGAGCGCCAGTGAGCGCCCGCTGAGGGCGTCAGGGAGTTCCGCTGAGAGTGCCAGTGAGTGTCCGCTGAGAGCGCTAGTGAGTGCCCGCTGAGAGCGCTAGTGAGTGCCCACTGAGAGCGCTAATGAGTGCCCGCCGAGAGCGCCAGTGAGTGCCCGCTGAGGGCGCCAGTGAGTGCCGCTGAGTGCGTCAGGGAATGGCCGACGTGCGCCCCTTTCCAGGTCGCTTCTGTCTGCGACGAAAGCTATTTTCCTGGTTCGAGTTGGTGTAGCGAACATTCCAAGCCCAAACCATGGGAACCAAACCAGTTGGATGTACGGAAAACGTTTTTTTTCAGCCACCGTATGATCCAGGTTTTCCGCGCTTATCAGGAGATGTACGATCTATCTCACGCGTGACGGCCTTCACGTTGGGGCCGCAGGATTGGGCTATCGTACATCATTGCGCCGTCGCGTTGCTGTCCGTAACACCGAGAGCGACGAAATTGAAACATCAGGGGGACTAGCGAAGCTGCCAAACATTCCGCCTCTCGCTGACGCAAGGATTGAGTCATGTTGTCTGGGATTCGAGTCAAGGATGGTCTGTAATCCATTGCCAAGGAGCCGCCTGCGAAGCACGGCAGCCTGGTCTGAGCTGGACAGATCGGTGTTCGAGCCAAGGCTGACACCGGATGCGGCTGTAACGCGGCCTGCCTTCATCACTCCTGCAACGGGATCCCGGCGGTGGTGGGCGGGCGGAACATACCCGAGGTCGTGTTGGGACGCAGACTGCAGGTCAAGTCCCCTCCGACGCGCCGTCTTATCCGTCAAAAAAACAGTGAGTTGTTGCAGAGGGGCCTGAACGCTAGGGCTTGTATCCGGTGTCTGTGGGTGGGAACCGGGCGGCCGCGTGGCGACTGCGCGATGCGGCAGCGCTGTCCTCGGACCCGGTGGGCCTCGAGTCGCCGGACGTTCCTTCCGCCGGTCCGAGGCGGTGAGTTTGGTATAAGTTCAGAGGAACGAAGCGCGCTGTTGTATGGATTGGGCTTATGAAGCGCAGCGTTGCGTTGCAAAAAGTCAACAAATGCGTGGCGCGCCGACAAGTCGGGCTTCGGCTTAATTCTTTTCCGAGAGCCGCTCCCAGGCGGCGCTAGCGTAGCGCCGTGGGGGAGGGGGCGCCTCTCTGCCACGTGTCGGGAGTGACGGTACGGGTGCCGGCCCAGTGTCTGCAGGCGGGACTGACGAACGCGGTATGTGAGCACGTGCGCCGGAGCATTGCTCGGTAACGTAGCGGCAAACCGCGGGCGCGATCGAAAACCGGATTCACCCGTGACTTGTGAGGGGTTGTATTCTGTATGGAATACGGGGCGGTTACGGGATGAGAGGATAACGTCCTGAACTGGTCCAAACCATACTCGGGGGCAGCATAGCCATAAAAGACATCATGTACGCTCCCCTCGTCAGTTAAAGTTAATCCTCCCCCCCCCCCCTTCCCTTATCAGTCACCGGGCACGTTTGGCAGGTTCCCACGCCCTTGTGGACGGCAGGCGGATGTCCGTGAGCCCTGTGTGGTGTTCTCCGGGATTGGCGGGGCCTCACAGATCGCAACTTTTGTCTCCTTTTGGAGCGATCGCCAAGGTCAGGCGACACTCATCCGGGATGGGGAGGTGCGTGACGGTCGTTTGCATAGGGCCGTCGCTTACGGCCGTGGCTCCCAAGATATGGCTGCCGAGGTTACAGCATTGCAGCACGCATGCATTTATACAACGTGCGGCGCCGTTGCCGCCCGCTCCCCGACGCGGCGCGCGCGCCCCGACGGTCCGGAAAAGGATGCGCCTTCGGTTGGCAACCGGCTGCGGTTGGTAAGTAACCTTGACTCGAAAGCTGCACGTGGCTGGCAGCGACGTGGGTTGGCTTCCGCGTCCAACCAGACCCAACTTTGTCGACATAGTTGTAGAGACGGGGGCGGGGCCATTGGGTCCGCTGTTTGAATATGATCAGCATGATCTCGGTGGCAGCGCATATGAAATGATGGCTCCATAGTTAGCATTGCCCCCTCCGCGCACACGCTCATCGTTTTTAAGACGTTCCTGTCTGCCTAGCCCTATGTCGGCCAATGTCACTTCGATTCGTTGTGCCCTGGAGGTCCCAGTGCTCAACGGAAGCAGCATTAATGTTGGATCCGAGCAGAGGACGGGGTCATGGCTCCTCTCGATATTCTAGAAAACATTTATTTTCGTGTGACCTTAGTACAGTTGACCCAAGTTTTTTCAACTTTGGCTCCCTACGCGGCCTGTGTCCGTCTCTACATTTGACGTCCCCGCCCCGTCCGAACAGCATCCGGCACAGATAAGCGCGACGGTTGCTTGACGGACCGGTGGTGACACTCAAACTCGACCTTGAGCCGAGCCCAGCCCGTTCACACCGAGCCCGCTCCGGTGTCCGGTCTGGGGCCGCGCCACTCCTTGGGTCGGAGCCAGGCTGCCAGCCGGGTGCAACACACGCCGGCTAGCGTGACCCTCCGAGGTGCTCAGCCGGGACAGGGGGCATGCACTCCAGTCCGGTGCCTCGTGGACGTGACCATGAAACTGACGAGTGGAGGGGGGTGGAATGCGGTAACGGCGCACGCTCGGCTCCGCTGGTCGCAAACCCCGACCGCCGGCCCCTGCGAGCTGAGCGGCTTTGCACGATGACCTTTCTGGAAGGAAGGTCACCTTACAACCGAGAGGATTTCATGGGATAAGAGCTAAGCCTCTGTGCACGACTTTGCTCTGGGTCAGGTGCCGTTAGTCACCTTATATCACCCGCAGCCTCGTGTTATCAGAAGTGCGGCCAGCGGAAGGGATCCGTGATTGGTCGCGACCTACGACGCGTAATGCCGTCACACCGCCACGCCGTTGGTCGACCGGACTGACCTCTGACATCACCGCGGCTGCGTGGCATCGGGCTAGGCTGATGCGCAGGACGTGCGTGCCTGGCTCCGCGTGGTGTGACGTCGCACCGCTAGCGCCTCGGGCGCGTCCGGTGAACGCTGCGGCGTATCGTGCCGCCGCTGCCTGCCTGACGCGGTCCCAGTCCGATCGGACGTGGCTTCTGATTGGTTCTGACGTGCGGCGGCGGTGCGCGCCGTCACGGCCGATATGGACACTTGATTGGAGGCTGGACAGCGCTGGAGGCTGGCTTGATGCGTAGCGTACAAAAATGGGATCCCAGAAGACGGGCGCTGATGATCGATCGTGCGAAGCAGTCCCGAGGCAGCTGAACTCAATCCCCTGCGCCCGACGATGTCTGCGCCTCGATTAAGTCCAGATCGCGCGGCAGCAGTGGTCGCCACCCCAGTCTAGGCCTAACCTGGCCTAACGCAAAGGCGGATCCGAGGTGAGAAGCCAACCGGACCATGCGCTCCCCCCCCCCCCCCCCCCACCCCCACCTTCCCTGGAGTGGCTCCAGTCCAGCTAAGAATGACACATTACTGAACTTTCAAGAAAATGCAAGGGCTTGTTTCAGAACAGTCCTTGGGGAGTAAGAACGCAATATCCGATGATCGGTACATCGGAGTACCGTTTTAGAATTTTGCCTCAAAGCCGGGATCCTCCAAAGGCAAAATTCTGGATACGACGTTAATCTGCCCTAGCCTCATCCGGGAGACTTCGGTAAGGTCAGGTTAGGACGTTCTAGGCTAGGAGCCGAGCGCGACCGTGGCCTCTCCTTACCTGCCGCCCCAGCCGTGCTCATGGGCCGTGGCCGCTGAGAGGGTCGCTGTTTGGCGTGACGGCCGACGGGCGTCGGACAGCTGGCCAGGACATCGCGGGGCCGGGGCCGCCCACCACGGCCCTCAGCTGGACACGGGTGTACTGATGAAGTGGCAGAGTCGGGGCGGCTCGGCCCAGGCCGTGGGCCACCGCCTCACAAGCCGACGGACGTCAGTGAACAACACTGCTCAATGAACAGCTACAATCGGAGATACGCAGAATTCCGCATGGGGCCGAAGACCGATGTAGCGGCTTTAGTTAGCCGGTGCCCAAGGTCGGGTGTGAAGGTGCGCTCCAGTTCACCTGTGGCCTGCTCTGTTCAGCGTGAGCTGAGTACGCGCTCTCGTCGCTGGCCGGATTTGGGAGGTTGGGGCGGGTCTTGCCGTCACTGTTACGTTGCGTGAGAAGCCGCTATCTCAGATGGGCTGCATGTTTGCTAGCATCTTGTGGTGTGTTCGTCACGTCACTGATTTGACTTTGAAAGAGGTATGGGAAAGCGAAAGCTTAATATTTGATCCATAACAGCCTGTTACATTGGGTTTGCCGCACTCCCTGCACATTCGTCTCCACGAGGATGGTGGCGCAGCACTACCATGACACCGCCGTCACACAACTCGCAGAACTATTGTTTCGATAAAAGTATGCTGCCGAAATGTCAGCCCAACTTCGTCCTCACTCTCCTGGCTTCGCTCCGAGAAATAAGGCTTTTACTACTGTTTCATGTCCGTGGTTTGACCCGTCTGATTCGTACCCAGTTCCTTAGCTAGGCACAGATGGTTGCCAGTCGTTTGGCCGGACTGGTCGTCACCAGTCGGTAGACTGTTGCCACGTGTTCAGTGCGACTGGTGCTGAGATAGTGAAGTCGGTACAGGCGTGTCGAGCCAGCAAGCGCACAGTTCTTTTGTCACGCGGCGTTACGGCCGGTGCCCGAGTCCAAACAGCTGTTGCCTCGTGCGTCATCTTGTGTCGCTCTGCGTGTGGTGCCGGTTCTGCACGAGCGGGGCCTGGACCGGGGCAAGGAATGGCGTGATGTATGAACCGCCGGGCAGCGTAGTAAGACATTCTAATCTGCGCTGCGCCGTCGCGTGCCGATTAAGAGGCAAACAGCAGTTCGAGTTCAGTACGCGATTCTAAATCCGAAGTCTAGGCCATGCGGAATCACTCCGATGGCACTCCCACTCCCGCACACATACCCACTACTTCGCGCCAGGCCCGACATTGGTTCTGACTGTTTCATTGTGCCACAAAACAATGCGGCTACCTGAATACGGAATTCGACCCTGATCCTTTGAAGCGGACGCTGCTGTCAGAACAATTCCTGCACCTTGGCTGTCATGTGCGCGCCGCCTGAGGTCTCCTCACAGAACGGGGACGGACCAGAATAGTTGCCGTACCCGTGGAGCCACCGTCTCCACCAGATCTACCTACCGTGTCACTCTGGCGTAAGACAAGCCGACAGTATCGATCGCTAAATTTGACGCTTTTCTGCCGTGTCTGCGTGCGATGCGTGTCTGCCGATACAGGCGACGCGAATGTGATGAAATGATAGGCCTTCATTTAGCAGCGCTTGGATTCATGGGTTATCTTTACGTAGTAAATAAGGACGGATTCGGGTAGAATTAGACAAGGCCCTCGAGGTAGCCAGTTGGGCAAAAAGTGACTTATCTATGGTCTTTGAAGAAAATTATTGGGGCTTGAACATGGGAAAATTTTAGGTATAGCTGTTGAGGTTGAAATGAAACTAAATACGATACATTTTCGAAAATCAGGACGGTTTTTACGCTTTGCCCCTCCCCCGGCGATGTTCTGGATCCGCCTTTGCAACTACGAGTCAGAAATTAATGCATTCTTCACGAAAAAGTTATACCACAAAAAGATTTGCCTCGAATCTCGACTTCATCGCCTAAGGTCCATGAGGGGGTAAAAATCGCCATTAATCCACCACCAAGGTGACACAAACCACCTGAATGAATCGTCGGCTTTCAGCGATTATGCCTGTCCGCCGGACATGGCGGTGGTGGCCACGCGCCG
This sequence comes from Pollicipes pollicipes, assembly GCF_011947565.3. Classification (NCBI taxonomy): domain Eukaryota; kingdom Metazoa; phylum Arthropoda; class Thecostraca; order Pollicipedomorpha; family Pollicipedidae; genus Pollicipes; species Pollicipes pollicipes. The sequence continues at coordinate 18,688,001 of NW_023596818.1, forward strand.
GGCTATGCGGCCGCCTAGCGGTCTTGGCAGAAATCCTTGCGATGCGATCTTGCCGGAGATTTACGCAGACGTGCTGGCGCCAGGTCTGTCCACCGATCCGTGCAGCGGATCTGCGCCGCGAGCTGATCCGATCTGTCCGCGGATCTGCACAAATATTTTGAACTTCACCCGTGGCCCCTGGTAAACCTGCAGGTGTTGGAAGGAATCCGGGGAACCGTTCCGACAAGACCCCGCTGCTTTGCGGTACTGCGTGGGGAACGCCTGATTCAGAACCCGCTCGTACCGGTCACGACAGAGACGTCGGCGCCACCGTCGCTGCAGCCTTATTTGGAACACGGCGGCGAAAGTGGTCTGCGTCCTCGCCTGCCGTCTCCATCCTCCCGCCCTCCCCCCCCCCCCCCCCCCCCCGACGCTCCGACACCCCGACACCCCGGACCGAAAGTCCGCCAAGTGGGTCGCCCCGGCGCCCGCGCGCGGGACTTTCTACGGGGCCGGTTATTCTCAGCGCGCCGCGGTGAAACTGATGACAGGGGCGGGAGAGGCATCCACTGCCGCCGCCGACGGGTCCTCCACCGATCTCTCCGGCAGCGGGGCCTGGCGTGCCCCTCGTCACGTCAGCCGCCCGCACCGAGCGGCGTCTTCCGACGGCGGGCGGTGGGAGGCGGGAGGGGTGCGGAGCGTCTGTGGGGCGCCCATCGGAGGCGACATGGCTCTTAGTCGGCGGCCCGTGGGCGCTGGTCACGAAGTAGTGAGCGAATGTCTACTGATTAGTCACGCGCTTCTGTCTTCATGACAAAACAACAAAACCATGGGAGTATAGCTCCCGATTTTTAGCAATGAACAATCAGTTAGCAATGTTTGCAGCTTGTCGAACGTATTACGTTGTCTTTCTTAAGCTTTCTGGTATATATATATATATATATATATATATATATATATATATACATATACCTTTAAAAACTGGTTGTCCTGCTAGTTATCAGTGTACTATAAAACAGAACGCTGTTGTTGTGCACTCGGTAATATTGTTCCTTCACTGTTTATGAAGCGTTTTTGCAGCGATATGATCAGACAGTGGAGACAGACCTTGAGCAACAAATGAGCACCGGCACGCTCTATCCAGGAAGAAACGGATGATCCGGAACGTGCGGGTTCAATCGATTCCATAACACCTGGGTATTGGCAATGCGCTTTATTGCCAGAAGCCTTGAGGTGTTGGCTGTGACCGACATATGAGGCTGGAGCAGCCCCCGACAAGCTCAAACAATGTCAAAATTGGCTGCGAGCGGCTGTGCAAGAAGTGTGACAGTGCGTCATATGGAAGCATGTTCACCGGCCCCGTGCATATACAGACCTTGGCACGAAAACTCCAAGACTTCCGCGAGGTTATCGCCCCAGGGCCCGAATCGTCCTCCGCCCCCCCCCCCCTCCCCCACAGAGGTGTCCTTCCGTGTCAACTTGACATGCTCCCCCGCGTTCTCGCCGCCCATGTACGGTTAAGTCGTCCAAGGGCTGCAGCCGGACAGCGCGAGCAGCCTGAGGAGCGCCAGCGTTCCTGAACGCGGAACCAGGTGGCCCAAACCCGTCACTTCCTCGTTCCTACCTCACCACCCGGAAACGGGGTCAGTTCCGCGGATCCAGGTCAAAGTCAGGGCCGTCGGGCCGCCGGCCGGCAGCCGTGGCCGACTGGTCTCCCCGCCAGGGGCGCTCAAACCTTGGCGCCGCCCGGTCAGCGGTGCTCAACCTTGGTGTCCGAGGCGATGGGCGAACCAGGCAGCGGATGCGCGCAGCGCAACGACGACCAATGGGGATGCTGGTTGGAAATGAGCGCTCCGGGAGAGTTTGGCGAGCAGATGAGGTTGACGGTCTTAGAAATGGTCTCTGATAGCGTGGTCAATCTGACGTTGATTGCAACTTCAACGTGGAACGTTGGATTAAGACCACAGCAAGTAACGTGCCTTTGTCACGTTGACAAAGTGTCTGACCAGCATCTGCACAGCATGCATACAGAGTACGTTACGGTGCAGTATCTGAGGGCGGCAGGAATTCACCAGGCAAATCGTTCTGTTGGCCTGCAAATGAATGAACCAGATGCAACGCTTGCAAGGATCGATCATGCTGATAGTTGCATTCTGTGCATATTGGTAGGGCATTAACCACAGGCGGTGCAGAGCAGATAATCTGCTTTGTTCGGCTGAGTCACTGGCGAAGGAAGGAACGGGTGCCAAGGCCGAACGGCACAAATACCGACTGAAGCAAGTCGTGTTCCCACGAATCATCGTGGTGGCATTCTGTTGCTCAGACTAGCACGACTTCGAGGGAAGCACGTTCTCCAGCAAGCCCAGGATAAACGCCGCACATCAAGTAAGTCGAGGGACAATGCATGGACAAAATCTTTCGACAGAAATATGTGTTGAAATGCAATTTGTCCATTGGGGTATTCTGAGAACCAGAGCCTTCCCAGCATGCTGTGCTCAGCAAGAACTGGTCCCAGAACCAGTGCAAAAGTTAAGGCCAAAATGCTCACGAATATTATCGAGCTAGTGACATTGCTTCTTTAGTTCACGATGCGCCTGAATATCCACTTGGTATTTGGTGAAGATTGCCGAGCGCTGATTTACCAGACACCCCTCAGGCAGCACCTCCCGGTGGTCTGCTTAAGACAGCTGGCGCGGGCTAATAAACAGCACGTGACGGGCCGACGCGCAGCGGGCGCAGCGCCCTCAGTCCAGCTGGCCTGGGCCACCTCCGGCAGCTGGCCAGACAGGGGCAGCGGCCTTTGTGGCAGGCCGAGACTGGACGGCACCGGCCAGCTGTCCGGCCCGGCGCCGGCTAACCCGCCCGACTGTGACAGCATGACCCAAATCTGGCCACCGTCTGGCGGAAAACTATGCCAGCCCTGCCGACTCCCAACTGCCGTGCGAGCCCGATTTGCACTTGAGGGCATGCGGTGCATTCTATCGCATCCCATCAAGAATGCGCTTTGGGCAAATGTCATGTGCATGGGAAGAAAGACGTTGTCTGGCTTGTGGGTGTCCGAATGTACGAGAGCGCATGAACTCAACGTTGTGGGAGCGTTCATCCTTTACCATTTAATGTGTATGCAACTCATTCGCCCTTGAATGAGAGAGGTATGAAATACGTTGTAATGGAATAATTAGTCAGTCCTCGTCCAAGTTGGACGGAAGCCTGAGTTCTGATTATTCCACTTGCGATTCCAGTCCCAAACAATTCGTCCGAAACATTATCCGGTACCAAGTTGAGTTGTATTCGAGCACAGCCGATATTGTGGCTTTTTCCAAATGCACGCTTTTCATTCGGGCTTTTTGCGTATGTCTATACCGTGAATATCTCAGTCGATTTGTTGAGACATTGTACAAAGCTACTGCGCGACAGCGTTCCGACACAGCGTATTCATTCAGAATGGTAATAATTCCAGTGAAGCACAACTATCGACCAGAGCTACCAAGGGGTGACAGGCCTAAACGACAGACGGTAAGACAACAGCGTGTCGGTCAATAGCCGCTCGGATTCGCTGCCGTGGTGGCAGAGGAGACTCGTGGGATTCGAGACAGTTGTGCCCCGTATTCTGCAGCCTTGTCCAGCTCGTCACCACTTGTGACTGCGGGGATGGCTGCAGGTGTGCGTGGCGTGTCGTATTACTTAACACTGCTGGTTGCTCGGGGTGCACCGACAATTGTGGACATTGTTTTATTTATCTTTGTTCCAACGGATACCTGGAGCCTGTTTCGCTGACGTGCATCAGCGTGCCCAACAGGGTTCGGTCGTATCGCGCGATCAACACCGCATTCGAGTGTGCCGCGGCGGCTGGACACGACCGCCAATGCTCGCATCGTGCCGTCCACCGCCGCTGTTGACTTCTTGACCCCGTGTGAAAGTCAGCCGCCCGCCTTACAGCTGCGCCCGCCCGTCCAGAACCGAACGGAGGGTGGGGGGGGGGGGGGGGCGACCCCATTTCTCGACTCCTCGCCGATCCGACCGCGATGAAAGTGACGCTCAGCGCCGTGTTTCGCCCCTGTGACCTTCTTCGCGCACTTTCGCCGAGATCTGCACAATTGGGGTCGCCCCCCGCCCGCCCGCGTGCCACGCGGCCCGGGCCATGTCCAGACCGACGAGAAATCTGACCGGGCACGCGGCAACAGCTAGGTAAACACGCGCCCTGTCGGCGAAAGTGGACGGGGCTGGTGCGCGTGCTGTGTCCGTGTCCCGGAGAAAGTGCGTGCCCCGCCGCGGGGACCGGCCGGGGAGGGGAGGGGGACGGGCGCGCGGCGGATTGAGGTCAAGGTCGGTTTTACTATACGGCGGCGGCGGAGCTCCTTTCACCGGCGTCCGCGTGTCGACTGTGCACGACCAGGAAGCACGGCCGCAGTGCACAGTCTGTGCAGGCTTCCGTGGAGGTCAGTGCCATGAGGCCGCTGCGTGCTGGCAGATGTCGGGAATCCAGCTGTCAGCATTGTCACGAGCGGCTACAGTTGAATCAATTTTTGTGGGGGGGGGGGGGAGGTGGAGGGAAGTAAAGGAGAGTAGCTACTGAGAGATCTGTCTGCCCTCGAAATCAGAAAAAAATCCTGCCTATCCTCAGATTGAAGGTCTTACTCCTATCAGCTGCGGACGTTGGGCAAATGAGTCGCCTGGTCCCGGCGTCGACCCTTGGATCCGCCCCTGGCTCGCGGTGTCGACCCTTGGATCCGCCCCTGGCTCGCGGCGTCGACCCTTTGATCCGCCCCTGGCTCGCGGTGTCAACCCCTGGATCCGCCCCGGACTCGCAGCGTCCTCGTCGGTTGTCGGATCGCCCTCGGAGCAGGGGGCTCATCTCCCAAGGCGTCCTTACGGCCAACCTGTGGAGGTCGCCCTCCCGCATACACGCGGCGGCGAACCCGGAAGGGCTGGCAGCGCCGCTCAAAGTGGGTCAATGGGACTGCCGCCCGCGCGGGGGCGGCGGGGCTGAGCCGGGGCCACCCGGCCCGGCCGCTCGCTGGCGGCGCGCTGCAGCCGAGCAGCCCCGGCCCCGGATGACATTCGGCCCGTGAGGACACCCCCTCGGCGGCCGACGGCGGGGCGCGCCGACCGCAGCCGGACCGAGATAGCAGCGGGGAGCCGCGCCCCGGTCTTCGGATGAGCCCCCCAGCGAGAGCGGCGGCACCCGCTGTCGGCGTCTGCCCCGCGCCCGTCCCGGAAGCTGCGGTCAGCCGGCGGCCGCCGCCGCCCGCCGCGGCGCGCCCTCCGGCGCCGAACACGTGCCCATCTCCTACCCGATGGAAGCCAGATGGTCCACTGGGGGCGGATGGTGTCTCTTTGTGTGGGGTACACAGTGAGCTGGGTCTGCGAAAGCCTTATCTAAAGTCCTGATCTGCAGGCGCGGCAAGGCTTATGAGGTGTTAACCATTATGTTGCCAGAGAAATAATGCGAAATGGATCAGGTGGTTTTAACAGGTCATCAGGTGGACCAGCTTCAGCTCTCAAAAAACAAAATCGTACCAGGAAGACTTTTGAGATCGAAAGGAAATGATCAAGTCGATTCTTTAAAAGTGAGATGCAACGCTTGAAAATCCTCTTTTAAAAAATGCAATGCAATGCGTGCGGGATTGCAAAAACTAACAGCCATGGCTGTCAGGTTTTTCAAAATTGTTCGCTCATAGTCAGTTGGGGCTAAGGAGTTGTTATTTAACGTTGCTTCAGACCTTCGCACATTGTGAGTTGATGTAATTTTTGAGCGCATGTATCACTCATGTGCCACCCCGCCCGGGGTCCGCTGCCTTCCACCAAGCCTGCCACCAAGCTTTACCGCGTTCGCTTCAGATCCAACTACAAGGCATTGACGGGACCGCTAGGATGGGCAGCATTTCAAGGTAGCATTCGCTGTGAATTCACAATAAATCACGTTTCAAATGGTTTCAATCAACACGTCAGGCATGAAATTGTTTTCTTACATTATGCATTGTTTTTCACATTGGCGTTGTCAAAGCAGCAAAGTGGCGAAGTAACTCTGTCGGAGCAAGAAGGTCCGCATCGGCATATGGATGTGGACTGTCCAAAATGTAGCTTGGTACGGATTCGGTGGTATTTGTATGCATATGACATCATATGTATATATGATTGTGGAATCACACCTTATGCGCTATCAGTCGGCCGCTTACCATACCGAGAACACGGTGAGTTGCAAAGCTGAATATTTTTCCACCGCGCTACTTTTCAACGAGATTGTATGTCTGGTGGGTTGAGCTGGTGCTAAAATACAATGGTGCTGCTCGCAATCTGCCCGCTGCTTAATCACAACAGAAGCCTCATTCATTTCAAACAGTATAAGCACATGCATTTAATAACCCTCGGTTGTCACCAAATGCATGTCGCAACTTGGCCGATGTCCCTGAAGCCATGAGCGGCGGTGACGTGGGAGCTATCAGCAGGTACCTAGTTTCAGTGAGGACAGACATCACGATCGCCTTTGTGTAAGCGTCTGCAGCTGTGTACATCCGGCCTTTGCACTTCGGGGGGAAATTACACGTAGCAAAGATTTGTGTAAGGCCCCAGTAGATGTTGGTAGAGATCAGATACAGCATTGAGCTTAAACTCATATTACACAAGCTTGATTCTGCTACCGAGCATGTAGGAAGGTGACCGCTGCTGGATCCCATGGGAACGTAAGTCATCGACCGTAAATATTGGAAATTTCTGTGAGGCACTCCTCTGGGCAGGAAAACGAGCGGCATGAGACGGCAATGTTCACCACCGTGCGTCCGGTAACGTTGCCCACCAGTGGACCTCAACCACGCGTCTGCTGCGACTGTGACGTGTTCAGAGCGAATTCAACAAGCCTTTCACTGAGAAAGGCATTTGCGGAAGGCAAGCCACGTAATGCATTCCTGGATGTATGTGGCGTAGTAAATTGAGCTAAGATGAATGCCACGCGATACTTTGTTTATGTTAATAATGTTTACTTCGGAAAGGCGTCACCTCTACAATACGAGACATGAATCATACAGTTTTGGGACGGTCAAATGCGCACCATTCGCTGTCCAGAGGACATAGAATATGTCCATCATTCGACCTATGGTAAACATAAGAACATCTGCCTCGATCGAGCGCTTATGAATTACAATTGATTGAGCTGAGCATTCAAAAGATAAAAGGGACAGACAAAAAAGTGCCGAATGGGATGAAAGCACCGGGTAAATGAGAACAGGAAATGCGTGGAGTTACTGATCGGATGAGTGCAACTAACTGAATGGACGCGACTCATTGACCGAAATTGTTTGATGTGATAATACCACACCGTTGATGACACACCCTTTCTCTAAACAAACATGCAAAAACCGAATGTATTTAGCATACGAACCGGTTCTTATGGATATCTTGCAGGCATGGGTACAAGTTGCCTGTCCGTATTGATGATAGAGGTTTGAAAAAGTAATTACATGCCTGTAGCTTCCCGATACGACTACAAGTCACTCAGCAAACTCTGCGTTCCTCGATCCAAATGAGCGCCGGTGAAGGTGATGCTGGGAACCTGGTCATCGGATGCACTTCCCTGGTGTCTAAACCTCGGGTCATCGGTCATTGGAACACGTGTCTTCGTCGTGTTACCAGAACTCTGCCGACCAGTGGCATCTGCCATATCTTACCGGAACTCTGCCGACCACTGCCATCTGTCACATCTTACCGGAACTCTGCCGACTAGTGCCATCTGCCACATCTTACCGGAACTCTGCCGACCAGTGCCATCTGTCACATCTTACCGGAACTCTGCTGACCAGTACAAAACATCAAGTTAGTTTTTTGAACAGCTTGCAAGCCAGTGCTCCTCAGATGTGTCGTCGCACACTCCTGACTTGGATTTGTGACAGGGGTATTTTTGTGCAGGAATGCACCCGATATGCACGAGGTATGCACTCGATTTACGACAGCTCCGTATCCAACCAACCACAAACACTGACAATGGTGACTTACAACAGAGCTGAAACACTTAGATGCTCTCTCATTAAGTGTGCGCGCGCGAGGTACACCAGCCCGACATCGTTTCTACACGGCTATGTTGCAAGGTGCAGGGTAAAAGACGGTGTGGCAAAAGAGCAATATGCAAAACATCGCATGCCAAATATCGTTTGAGACCATCGGGAAGCATTACAATCGAACAGAAGGTCCCCAACCAAAGAATGTCATATGAGACAGATAAGTACAATCTAGCGCATTTATATGAGCGCAGTTCCGTTGAGCCTAACCGTCTCATACGAGCCTTTAACTGGATGAGTTTGTCATATGAATCTGGTCACCAACGATCTTTACGCACGATGATCTTCGTCCTGTACGACCTTAACCACCATCACTGCTTGCGTCTGCTAGTTCGAGTTTGTTTGTTGCCTCGTGCCTTTTGTTAGCACTATGCTGCTTTGCCGATTTGACACGCGATCCTTAATAAGCCTCATGGCCCGATCGGCGTAAATGGCGCATGTGAAATTCGTATTAAATATGTGAACGAGATGTAATGATAGTTTTTGCCGGAAATACTTTCGAACTATACTGCACCATTACACATTCCAAATCGTCATGGACTCATCGAGACCGAACAGCAGTGCAATGATTTTCCTCTTACCATGGACAGATGATTGGAAAGTGAGCGATTAATGGAGCTTCCATCTATTGCTGGTCTGCAGTCTGCATTCCCCTGAACACCCATTCGGCACTGTACCGGCCTAACCCGTCTGTCAGTAAATATTGGAAAACGAGCATCGACATATCACCAACCCATTAATACTCGGGTCTTCTGCTAAGGCCGCATTCCTTGACCTCCTTTCAGTGCTGGTTCTGCAGCCGGCCAACGCATAAAGTCCACGATTTCGAATTCTCAACACCCCGAGTACATGTCCTCTTTGCATATGTAGCTGTCAGGGTGTCGGAAGGCCCTGTGCTGCTGACCTGGCCGCCTGGACAGTGCGTACTTGACCTGGCCGCCTGGGCAATGCATACTTGACCTGACAGCCTGGACAGTGCGTACTTGACCTGACCGCCTGGACAATGCGTACTTGACCTGACAGCCTGGACAGTGCGTACTTGACGTGGCCGCCTGGACAGTGCGTGCTTAACCTGACCGCCTGGACAATGCGTACTTGACGTGGCCGCCCGGACACTGCGTACTTGACCTGGCCGCCTGAACAGTGCGTACTTGACCTGGCTACACTGTGCTAGCGCGCACGCATATTGCCGAACGACAGCAGGAATGGTTACATCGATCTGACCGTTGTGAAAGACTCAGAATGGTCATGCAATGTGAATGCCTTCCACATCGATGTGCTTTGACACCAATGCTACGAATACGCTTTCGTGTATCTACCAGCTCATTTTGGTCTTTCACTGCAACCGACATGCAAAGCATCACCAGTCATGGCAGCTACAGGTCTCCTGAATTTGTTGAATGCGATGCAATGATAGGGCTGAAGAGTGTAGCGCATCACAAACTAACGGCATAAAGTGAGCACGTGCTGGATGCGGCGTATTCTGAGCAATGCCGGAACGCCAGACCGATCGTGTAAAGGATCACATTTTCAGATGCGCTCAGTAATGCCAGTGTCGTGCCTAGCACAACTGCAAATGCAAATCTAGGCATTAAAAATACTGACCACTTGGCGACATTTGACAAAGGTTGAGGGCCATGCACTGACGACATTGACGGCAAAGGTTGACGACCATGGCTCACGCTCCATCATAATTCTCCCTGAACTAGAGTACCCCAAAATGATTCTTCTTCTAGAATCGTCATTTTTCTAAACTCACGGTAGAATGAGAGTGCGAAAAACCGTACTTTTCCAGCATGTGACCGGTGCACCTTATCCGGTGGGTCTAGTTGGCAGAAGGCAGGCCCAGATTTCAGGCCCGCTCAGCGCATGGTGAAATGTTGCTCTTGACTTTTTTTCTGTTTTGATGACGCAGTTAATCGTTTAAGATATGAAACATGCTACTGGCTTGCGTAAGTCATCGTAAGTCCCGTAACTTCAACTGCGCCGTCGATTTGAATCATGGGCAGCGCAATCCGTGATTCGAAATCGGCCTCAGCCGCTATTGTTGGTGATTTGCCGAATTGCGGACGGACATTGTCGGTGATTGGCGGCTTGGTGAGCGGACATCGCCGGTGATTGGCGGGCGGCTCCGTTCAAAATTTGGCGGAGGCTGTCTTTGAGGGGTAGGTGCATTGCCCAAAATTCGAATCGGCGTTTCATTCGAAGTTACGGGGCCCACATATAAACTAAATAATGGTGCCGGATGTCGTGAAGTGTGTATGACATTACTAATGCTATCCGATGCGTTCCTGGTGAATATAGGCAGGCAGTTGGTTATTCATACGACTTGCTGCGTGACGTCGTCCACTAATGACGTTGAAAGACATGGAGAGACAGTGTCCACTAACGGCTTATCTAATGACAGGTGATATGCCGACGGTTCTCTGGATTGAACAGAGGTCCAGTGACTTCACCAAGTGAGAGGTTTTAGGGTGGTGTCCTTAACTCTGAACGTAAAGTTCCCAGTACTTTTGTCAGTTTAAGCGTTCGTAGGGCGCCTTAACGTTGGAAGCTGCCCTCAAGAGTGATGAATCCATGGGGGAGGGGTTTTTGGAGATACGTTCATTTTTTGGAGGTGGTAAGAGCTTGAGGTTCTGCTTGTGGCGAAGACAGGTTTTCGCACGGAAGGGGCCATATCGAGCATGGGGACCCTTTCAGCCAAGTGGTCTCATCTCATCGCTATAGGGACTCTTTGTTATTCTAGGGACGTTAGTAGGCTTGGGATCTTACCTTTATGGCACTTGGGCCTGTGTTGGACGTTTCAGAAGCCCTACGGGAGTCTTACGCCGCCAAAATGTACCGGGACGTTCGCCCCTAGGGGCCCCGCCGTTACCTCGGAGGGCCGAAGCTCACAAGCCCTATCTCCCTAGCCCATAAGCCTTATCTCCCTTTGCTGCGTCGCTGGCCGCGGACGCCGCACTGCGTTTGAGTAGCTCCAGGCGCCCAAGGGCGCCTAAGACGTCAAAACAGGCCTCCGAGGCGTATCAGTTGACCTCAATAAAAAATATCGATGCCTGCCAAAACCAAAAAAGGCGTCTTGGCCACGAAGGGGTCCACTGACTGGAAGACCTTCTCGGCCGGACCTGACGTCACTTGCACGAAATCCAGGGCACGCCACTGCTTCTTGGGCAACAGAAAAGAAACCCGGGCCAGAAAAGTGTCTGGAATAAAAAAACAGCCTCCGTAACATGAACAGAGGCCCCTTCGCTGGCAAGGCACCCACACCTGATTTTACTGATATTTGGCATGTCAAATCTGATCACATGGGGTTCGAATATGACAAACATGCAGAATTTTAGCATGCGCCCCGGCGGCCGGCTGAATGCAACGGGCTCGGATGGGCGGAGTTCACTTCGGCCCCCCTGAAATATGAAAAACGAAGAGAGCTTGCAATACCAAATTCGCAGGATAGTTGGCATTTTATATGAACTTATTTGTAATAATTCTTAGGTCTCTGGGGTGACCGTTTTTCTTATTAAACGAGGTCAATCACGCTGAAATTCGAGACTGATATATGAAGTGCCCCCCAGGTCTGCCCACAAACAAGCTTTAGCCCTAGATCTTTTTTCCCAAGCAATACTAATTTATGGTCATATCGGCTCAGTGACCTTGTCTGACCTTAAGAAGGCGAAAACTACTAATAACCTTGGAGATTATTATGATATTTGTATTTCTAATGGGCGTCAACAACTACTACCTTAGGCAACTTGTTTCTTGAGGTAAAATGTCTATCAAAGTCATTTTAGGTCGGTGACTTCTCCTGCCCTTCATTAGCTTAAAATAAAACACCTGTTGACATTTTTATGATCCAGAAATTTAACATAGGCATACAAATTTACTCTTAACACAAGTTTCTAGTAAAACCGTTGTTCAATTTTTACCTTCATTTAATCGCCACTCCTGACCCAGGGTGGGAGGGGGTTTAGTTTAAATCCTTATTTCAATCGTCTCATTGCTTCAGGAATGATTGCAAAGTTGTGTGTGACGTTGCCCAATAAGTACTTCCTTGTCGCATCAGCTTGAAAACTCCCTAAGACGCTGCTCTGCTGAAAGCCTTGGCCCGACTTTGGCCTGTATTTTTGACCTGCTAAAGGTCAGCGGCCTGAAGCGTAATTAATGTGCTACGCGAAGATATCGCTTTTTAATTACCTACAGCTATGTAAAGTTTGGCGTTATCACGCCCTACCATTCGGGAGTTATTCCGAGAAAAACTCAGGAGGGCGTAAACTTGACACTCTTCTCTCCCCTCCCCCCCCCCCCCCCCTCCACCCGAGTGCGTGTTAAATGACAAATACCGGAGCAAGCCAGACGAGGGACTGCAATACCCTCGTTCAGGTGAAGCGGATACTTCATTGCGGATGCATCAGTCACGGCTGTGGTTGCTGTCCCCACGCGGCATTACCGTGGTATTACGCCGAACTCTTCACATTTCTTCCGGTGACACTCCCTCCTTCCCACGGAGCATCAACGGCGCTGAACTCTCGTCGATGACTCGCTCGCGAGTCGTCAATGAGCCGTCAATGACCGCCCCCGATGACTCGCCTTGAACGACGCCAGTCCGCGTCGATGAGTCGCCGTCGACTCACACCAGTCCGACGCGCAGAAGCCCCGCCTCCTCCCCTCCCCCCCCCCCCCCCCGCCCACATGTCACGTTCCTCCTCGTCGGTCTGGTGGCCCGTGCCGAGAACGGTTGCTGACGTCAGCGTGACGTCAGCGACGGAATATCCGGGCCGTCTGGGGCGGCGCAGGCCGCGCCGCCGACACCGTTAGCGCGGCCCGGGCGGCTCTGAATCAGCGCGGAAGTGGCCAGCACGCGCGCGAGTACGCGCCGCCGAGCGTGGGCTTACTGCGAACCAGGTGGGAACGACCGGTCACGGCGCAGTGGCGCGGCGCGCAGCGATTGTCCGAGGCGCGCCGCGGCGCCACGTTCGGGAACTGGGCCGCCGTGCAGCCGGCAGGAGGGCTGGCGGGTCAGCCGTGATCAGCTGCGTATGCTGCCAGGAATGGCGGCTTACTCACGGCAGAGCTTCACGGGACTTGGACGTGAAAGGCGTGATGGTGGCTCGCGGTATGCAGCGGCGGGACGGCGAGGTCGCGAGCTCGGATCGAGTCGGTCGGACTGTCCGGAGCGAAGTGGATTGGCCCAGTCCGCCTGGCGCAGCGATGGCCAGATAGCGCGACCGACCACAGTGGAATCTATCAAGAATGCATTGTCAAGTTGGATGCGGTGGTTGAAGGCGTGCATCAACCATTCAAACTGTGTGTTTTCAGTCTAGTCAGCGGACCGTACAGCGCACAGCGCATGGGACGGCGCGGCTGCTCGAAATACACGTACGCTTCAGATGCCATCCCAGCCGCGGAAGCTGGTTCTATGCGCTGTTGTGGAGTGCCTCAGCCGTCAACGGTCTGCGTACATCTCCTTTATGCCATATACTAAACCGAATAACGTCTGGGAAGAAAGTCAACAGGCTGGATAATTTTTGTCTGAAGTTAAGACGCCGACAAACTGAATTATATGCCAGAGAACTACAGTTATAAGGCATATAGTTACGATTTAATACGCCGCTGACCTATAACAGTCCAGATTTTAAAACGCTACTTACACCTAAGTTTTATGGCCCTGCTTCTCTGCAGCGCGATAACGAATTATCTCAGACAAACAAATACACACAAGCGATCTGAAACAGCACGTTCGGTCTCAAAGCTGCGAACTTCTTATTTTAAATCCACTGACCCTACCAAACCCGGCCAGGGAGTGAGCGGAAGTTCACCAACTACACGGGTCACGTGACTGCACACATCAGGGGCCCATACCGAGACCAGACACCGCACGGCCGTCTGGCGGCGAAGCCAGGGCCACCCAGCGTCATCAGGTCTGCCCGGGGCCCTGTCTCATAAAAGTGTCTAGCAACCAATGATAATCGTGCTCCTCTTTGTTTTTCCTGTTATCCTTCGGTGCCTGCTGCTGCTGTGGTCCGATTGGGGTCGATTGTCTCACGGGTCAATTGTCTCACGGGTCGATTGCTTCACGCCCATCACTGGGTGATAAGGCGAGACAAAGGCCGAAGTGAACAGCTCAAACAGACGATTTCGCGGCCGTGAAGCGAGTTCATGTACTGTGATTATTGTACTAGGGGTGGAATACTCATGCAAAATTTCAGCGTTTCGAAGCTGCACATCAACTTGCTTAGCGACCAACGCTGTCAGCCTTATGCCATCGCTTCATTTCCCCGAGCTCTGATGTGATGAAAACCCCACGGCCTGACCTGCCGGCACATCGAGGGCGTCCATCGTCGCCAGGCAGCAAACATCCCCTTCGGACGCTGATTCTCAGATGTGGCGAAGGCCGCGCCGCCAGGCCTACCATCGCGCTAAGAGCGTCCACCATTGCCGGGCAGCGGGCATCCTCCTCGGGCGCGGATTCTTAGATGTGGTGAGGGTCGCGCCGCCAGGCCTACCATCGCGCTAAGAGCGTCCCCCGTTGCCGGGCAGCGGGCATCCTCTTCGGACCCTGATTCTCTGAAGCGTGGGCCTCAATCAGTTTACGTCGTGCGCTGGGCGATAGGTCAACGTCAGTGGCAGTGACTTGCCTTTGTGTGTTTGCTGTTGAAGCCGGTCCGGCAGCAGGCTAATGGGTCAACCAGCCTTGCTGCAGCAAAGCATCCCTGAATTATTTACAGCAATTCTGGAAATATGTGGCATTCGACGCCCCTGTCTTGTTTGTGCTTCGTCGTAGCTCTGAATAATTCACCAAGATGCAATTTCTAGCAGTTGTATACCCAACATCCCGCTATGTTATCGCGGCCGGCAGCAGTCGACTAAATTGGAAAGGAGGAAGCAGTACGAGATTACGATCACGAGAATTACATTCATGTCACCTGCGAGTTGGTTGCCGAACGCTTGAAGCAAACACCTCATTCGGTCGAAGGCCGCATCTGGTAACATCCCGTGCTGTCGGTTTACACACAGACCTCCGCTGAATGAAGCTGAAGACTTTATCGCTGAACCCTTCCCCTTCGTCCCTGGGGCGCTCCTGGTGGCCTAAGCCCCCCCCCCCCCTCCCTGCAGCACCGTTATCTGACGTGATCCCCGGCCCTGATAAGGAACACTCACTCCCTGATCTTCGCCGGCAGCGGGTCCGAAACAGAGACTTGGCTTCATTTTTCACGTAAACCCTGCGTCAAACGACGTCTGCAGACCGGACACGCCTGGATAAGATCTCCTCCGGCACGGCTCACTTCCTTTCGGCTCTCACTCGCTCTGCCACTGGTGGCCTTGTGGAGTCCACAGTCACAGCTCTTGCTAAAAATGTCTCGAATGGATCATTCTGGGAGGCGCCAGGATGCTGGTTCGTCATCCGGGAGCACTTCAAAGAGGTCGGATGTGACTTCTATCGAATGGTCTCCGCATCTCAACGAGTGCCGACTGCCATCTCGCTCCCACCTCCTGATCCAGGCTTGGTAGGCCCACAACCAGACGACATTGGGATCAAACATCCGTCGGATCAATACAAGCAACGACTAAAAAGACCAGGGGAAAATACCGAGCGAAGTGTTCTCGCGCCGAATTTCAGGCATCAGCATATCGGCGACATCGTGAGATCATGTGCGACACTGTCAGATCACCCGTGTCCCGTTGGAGCATCCGTTACCATCGCAGTATCTCTGACGTTGGTTCATCGATGGCGGTGCCAAATCACCCCTGACCCCCTAGGTCACATGTCCCGTCGATCGCCGATTTGTAACGTCGTTGGACAAGGGCGCAGTTTCACAAAACGAGGGGGGTGCTGAGCAGTGAAAAATGGCCAACCTACCTCAGAATATGCCCACAAGCAGGTTTTTACCCACATTTGGTCCACTTTCTTCCCAAAGTTGAGGTGGGGGGATGCCGCTGCAGCCCCTGACTGAATATGAAGCTACAACGCTGTCGCCAGGTCTGCTGTGACGCCGCCGCGTCGCCGTTGACTCAACTGTCGATGGAGTGACGTCACCAGGGAGGCGCCTAAACGACGGTCCGGCGGCGCCTCCGCGTGAGTCAGCGTCGCAATCGCCACGCTGCGCGCCACGATTGGCGCCGCTGAGTCAGACGGCGGCGCACTGGCGCAGTCGGCTGGCCACGGCTGCTGCCGGAGGCTCGGCTGGGACGCCGTCACTTCGGTGGCGACGAGCGGTCCCGATGCCGCTGGCAGCGGACTGAAAAATGAAGAAAAAACTATGTCTTCCCTGGTCTCATGGCCTTGAGTTGAGAAGTCTTCAAGGCCAGCTAGGTGGAGTGTAAACATGCTGGCCTCCATTGCACGTTGTAGATAAATCCCCAGATAAGACGCAGGAGTTGACGGGTTTCCTCGGCCGGACAGGGCCATGCTATCAGCTGGAATGTTAATGCCATTGTTGGTGCAAACTATGCGTGTGAACCAAAAGCGAGGAGCACGCTTCTGTCAATGAACAGGTATGCTTGAGGCGACGTGGCACGCTTGCAGACTATTAATGGACATGATGCATAGGTGTAAGAATTGGGCGGTTGGTGGCTTAGGCAACGCCCCTTGCGCTGTAGACAAGTGTCAAGCCAGATTTTTGGTCGGAAAGTTGAGTGCAGGACGAGACAACGAAAAATTGCGGCACCTTTTAGCATATCCTTGATATATTACGATGTCTGACACGTACATATATATATATATATATACATATATATATATATATATATATATATATATATATATATATATTATCTTACACCACGATGCTATTACTTTGTAGGAACTTAAAGACATTTAGAGCGCACGATTTATCAGCGCATTGGCAATATGCTGGGTAAGAATAGACAATTTTTTTGTTCTGTTCCATAACATCTCCTCGTTTCCACTCACACGCTGGCACTATCATGGAAGCAGCCGTCATCATCGCCCCCGAGTTGTCCCCGTCGCCCCACCTGCACCCAGCCGCCGCTGGCGGAGGGCGACGCCCCGGCGTTACCCCGTGTCATTGAACCAGACAGACCTCATGGCACGCAGCCGCCGCGCTCGGACCGGTCGATAGGGCGGTGGTCGGCCGTGACCTTCAGACGCGGTCTGTGCCTCGGCGGTCGGTCCAGCAACACAAGGCGGTGCGCCGGCCGGCGGGGGTCACGGCAAGGTCAGCGCCGCCGGCGCGGCGGTCACCGGGCGCCGGCGGTTCGGCCGCTCGCCGCCAGGGGCGCGAGTGCGCCAACACCACTTGCGTGCAAAATAGAGCAGGCTTTGTCACTCATTACTTCGCCGGCGCATCGGCTCGACGATGGCTCAAATATGCCTCGCGGAGTGTATTGGTTCCCAATATGTATATGTCTATGTTCCGCATATTTCGTTCGTGTAGGGTTTGCTAATGCCTCTGTGCGTGTTTGAAATCGTGCAACAATCATGTCTTCTAACAGGGAAGTCAATAACGTACGCTGGGTGCCGTGTCGGTAACGATAATGGCGCGAGCGGGTGCCTATTTTGTGCGCATTTGGTCTGAATAAAATTGCGTCATTCAATATCTGTTGCGCATCAAATCGGACAAACACGAACTCCAGATAGCAAACGAGCTTGTGAGAACGACAGCAATGAAATGGCGCTCAGTGTAATACAGCACGAAACTATCCGTGAGACTTACTGGAACCGCTCGGCCACAAACCCTTTCTGTCCCCACGTGCTACTCCCGCCCCGCCCTCCAGGACGCGGCGCTGTAGCTATGGCAACGGCCGCGCCCTGGCGACCCCGCCCCGTTCCGGGGCTCGTCGCCTCACCAGACGGCTCATAATCCCGCCGTAGTGAGGGCACGTGTCCGGTTGGCGGACCGGACCCCAACCGCACAACTCCATATGAATCCTTCATTTTGTCGGGTGTGTTAACCTCGGTTGGCAGCGGAGGGCCCGACTCGTGCGGTGTGCGCCGCACCGATGTGTACTCAGTGCGGGCGACTGATGTCTGCGCGCGCTGTGGTTGATCAGTTGAAGCTTTGCTCTGCATTGGCCACCGATGTGCGCACAAATTCATTCCAGGTGCATGCGGATCATGCAGGTTGTGCTGGTTCATCGCTCGGCTGATCATAACATTGGTGGTGGAGCGGCTCTCGTTGAAATAGGTGTCGTTTCATAACAAATGAAAACCTGTGAGGAGATTACTAAGCCGACCTTGCACGGGAGAGTTATGTAAGAGTGATCTGTAGCTAATCCGGGTGAGAGGGGGTCACGGAATCTACCTGATATCGGGAGGGGGGGGGGGGGCGGGGGCGCACGAACACGGCATGATCTGGCCGCATTCCTCGAACAACGGGCAGAATCCGCCCCTGGGATTGACAAGTACGCCGGGGTGCTCAACTGACTCCTAGGTCTCTCCTGTGACCAATTAGGTGGACGTCGATTCTTGCATCAGTTGACATTTCCGTAACGGTTTACAACCGGGGTGTTCAAGCTTTCGCCGCAAAATTCTACCGAAAAAAATTACGGTAGAATGGTAGGGATCAGGGCACACGTCGCAAGCTAGCACTTTTTAGCGTGGGCGCGAATCCCAGAAATCCATCTTACCAAGAGGTTCCAACAAAAGCTTAAAAAAACATGGTTTCTGTCTCCCCATTAGTTAGCGTGATTTATGAAGATGGCCGCGCTGCGCAGGCCATATGCCAGTCCTCCGGCCAATTCCACATTATTTTGGGAGCGTATGGACATGAACAAAGTGCATAGCCTGGTAGCCTGTGGCACGGTATGCAGTCGGCCCTGCCGTGTGTGGCCATGAACGCGGACCAAAGTGGTCCCTGTTCACCGATGAAGCCGTCGTGCTGTTAAATTCCAGCGCTTGCCGTCAAGCTCACTCCGTAAGACATTGAAGCTTTTACAATCCCTTCCAATCCTCTTAGTTCTTCTCGTTCTTTGAGCCAGTTATTTCATGTGCTTTTAAAAATTCATCAGTTCCGTTAGCGGCCGAACCTCGCGTCATCTCACACCGTCGAACCTCGCGTTATCTCACACCGTCGGACCCCGCGTTATCTCACGCCGTCGAACCTCGCGTTATCTCACGCCGTCGAACCTCGCGTCATCTCACACTGTCGGACCTCGCGTCATCTCACACTGTCGGACCTCGCGTCATCTCACACTGTCGGACCTCGCGTTGTCTCACACCGTCGAACCTCGCGTCATGTCACACTGTCGGACCTCGCGTTATCTCACACTGTTGGACCTCGTGTCATCTCACACCGTCGAACCTCGCGTCATCTCACACCGCCGAACCTCGCGTCATCTCACACCGCCGAACCTCGTGTTATCTCACACCGCCGAACCTCGCGTCATCTCACACTGTCGGACCTCGCGTCATCTCACACCGTCGAACCTCGCGTTATGTCACACCGTCGAACCTCGCGTTATCTCACACTGTCGGACCTCGTGTCATCTCACACCGTCGAACCTCGCGTCATCTCACACTGTCGAACCTCGCGTCATCTCACACTGTCGGACCTCACGTTATCTCACACCGTCGAACCTCGTGTCATCTCACACCGTCGAACCTTGCGTTATCTCACATCGTCATGTCAAGTGACCGATATTGGCAAAGGCTCGATGTATCTGGCCATGCTGCAACTTGCTACAGGCACGCCTTTAAAGGAATATACGAATCAGAACGGTGAAGGTAATGCCGGTGTTGCCAGCGTAACTACCAACGTTGAACAGCATTTATTCAGTGAGTCGGTTAGCCGCAATGCAAATGTGTTACGTACCAAGCGCAATAATGCCATCATCATTATCAACAAGTATTACGTAAATGTACGAAATTACGTCCCTTAGGCCACGTGCCGCGGTCCGTGTCATAACGCATACGTTACCAGCAAAGGCCCATCCAGGTAAGGCCCCTCCCCACAGGGAGGGAGGGGGGGGGGGGCACACGGTCCGAATGCTGTAACGATCCCCTACAGCCAAGCCTGAAGAGGAAAAGTTCCCATCTTTTTCTGTCCTGGGTGCGAGACAGTGGCAGCAGCCAGGTGACCCTTGCTTGAATACGCCCCGGATTATCAGTACTTCTGGCTAGATAACCGCCACGAGGCGCAGCCAGCACAGCCTTGAATGATTTTCGCCTGAGAAAAGTTCCTTGGAAAGCCATCAGCCTTGCTGAGAGCTCATCGCGTGCAACTTTTGCTAGCTCAGCTTCGGATTGCCTCCTTGAAGCTCCTTAAAATGTTAGGCTTTCTTTGGCAGCCCGTAATAATCCAGTGACCTAATTCCAACATACCTCAGGCCTCCGCTGTCTTCTTATGACCGCTGAAGCCGCCAAAACGTCTTAAATTTTCATATTCAGTTTCAACCAAAGTTTTATTTCTGCTCATTCTAAAAAATGTCAGTCATTATCACAGGCAGGGGCACAGCTTTGCAAAACAAGTTGGGGGGGGGGGGGGGCACTGAGCATTGACAAATCATTCAACTTTTCCTTAAAAGAGGTTAAGAGGCTGTTTTCTCTCCAGATTGGCCCATTTTCTCCCTTGATTGGGGGGGGGGGGGGAGTGAAGCTTCCCCTCTATTTGAAAAGAAGCCTACATTCCTGTACAAAATGTCAAATTGATCAATTTTCTTGGCAGGCCTCAAGCACTAATTGTCTGGGGTCAGCATATGGGACGCTGCCGGCAGACAGGTGACACTTATACTTTTTTATTTGATTGCTATACATTTTGTACTCTTATGGTTGGCTTGGGAGGTAAATCTGGCTGCAAGCGGCGTGTTACAATCACGTCAGACTGATCAGGATTTCGCCAATGCATTTTCATGCAATGACAATTCGCCAATGTAATTCTCGCACAATGTTCACGTTCATAATGGTTGCTATGGTTGCTATGGTCGCTATGGTTGTCCAATGCGTTTTATGGTTGTATAGTACATGAGTTTGAAGTGGGATACGGTTGCGCACCACAGACAATAGCATATTCACAAAGTCGCCGCTGGTGGCACACGCCCCGCTCCCTAAAAGTTAATTGTATGCATTCTTGTGTGTGTGAATTAATGTTGACAATCATCGAATGTAAACACGTAATAAAGAACGGCGTGGGGCATGCTGTGTTGTTGTTTTTTGTCGTTCAAGAAGCTAGCCGTCCGGGCCGCGCCAGTGTGAGTTTTTGCTGAAATCACGGGAGACTATGATTTACGACACCATGTCGGAAGGGAGACTGCAAGTCGCCTTCGCCGATCTGGAAAACAGAAGTCTTTTACATACCATCATGAAGCCTTTCTTTTAAATTAGCGACCACCACGTTTATGCAACCTAGTTCAACACTTAATAAAGGACATTAATTCCGCACCAGTAACCGTTGTCGCAATAACTCACAGTCCGCCGAAATCGTCCCAATCAACCAAACCTCCGCTGCGCGCTCTGCACCGACAATGCCCCATTACGCAAGCTTCGACCGACGCAGTACAGGAGGAGGGGGAGAGGCGGATCAGAGCCGTCCTCTGAACGCGACCCGCGCGGTGCGAACGTCCGCAGGGGGGGGGGGGGGGCGAAGGTCGCCAGATCGCATTCCGCGGCGCGCCGGCAGTGCTCTCGGACGCGGAGAGGTTTGCCGAGCTCCCGCCGGGAGCCAGTTGATCCACGGGAGGGCGCTCAGGTACCAGGAGCGCGCCGCGCCGATCTGGAAGGACATCTGGCCTGGCCTCACGTGGACGCAGCAGGCACCCAGGCCCAGCGCAGCCACAGCGAGCTTACGTCGGCAAAACGCGGCTAATAGAGTCGTACGTGTACGATCCGCCCCGCGATCGAAGTAGACCGACGAAGACTTGGTCCCTCCGCCAGACGGCGTCTCGCATTGGCCAAGCTCCTGCTGTCCTGATCGACCGCCGCTGCTTTGGACGTCCAGACATGGCGCCGTGAATGATATCGCCCCTCCCCGGCCGTCCGCCTCCCCCCCCCTCCGTCGGGCGACGTTGGCGGCTGACGAAACCCAGGCCTCCGTGCTCCGCCGCGACCTTGGAGGGGTTACCCGACCTTGGATGGGCGCTGCTGCCTGCCAGAGCGTCTGGAGGCGCCAGGGCTCGCCGCCGCCGCACCAGGGCGCTGTATCGGTGCGGAGTCTCGTGATGGTCACGTAGATGTACGCTTTGCGCTGCGCGTCAGTTCTGAGAGAAGTTAATGCGTAGCGGATGCGTTTGCAAGGCTAACTTGCTTGCTTGCTTTCGGATGAACGCTTGCTATGACCCCAAAGGTTGTCCGCGACTGCCAGGAAGAAAAATACGTACGAAGAAAATTTCAAAGAAAAATATAAGAAATCATTCAAAGAAAATACGCACGCAGATCACCGCAAGCAGCATCAATTGCCTAAAAAAGGCCGGCGACGCACCGCATCGCCGCGGTTGCCGTACGAGCAGCATGAGGGCGAACTGGCACGTGCGCCCAAGTTCCGTTTCAAACCTCCGACCATCCACCATCCGGAGCAGCGAGGATGCACGCGATGCAGGGCAGAAGACGTACCGACCCATCCGGCCCAGCCCAGCCACTGCCGCGGGGCCCAGCCTACACCGTATCCGGGGGCGTTAGCGTCACCCCTCCCCTGCCCCTCGGGGTCGGTTCAGTTCAAGCGGCCAACGTGTCGGCCACGGGCGCCGACCGCCCGCGGTATTGATCCGGCCGGCGCCTCAGGCGAGATGACCTTTGGCTACGCAAATGCTCCCGAGGCCAGTGCTGACGTCACCGTCGCCATGAGATTCAAGGTCAGCGCGGCTGCCAACGCCGCGGGCAGTGGCGCGCGCGGTCGGCGGCGGCGGGGTGAGCGACCTCGGTCGACGAGAACGGCCGCGGGCGCCGAGGCGTCTTCCTGTTGTGCCCACGGCCAGGGCGGCGGAGTGGGGGCAAGAGTTCAGCAGTCTGAAGGCCACAGGATGCCTGCTTCCCTCAATTGCCCTCCCGTCGTGTCTGCTTAATCGGACCGGAAATGAGTTCGTTTGTCTTCGCGGCCTGGACACAGGGTCCACCCGCTGGGCGCTAGTTAAGGCGTTAGTAGCTCCTGAATCCCTGTGTAGTGAAGCTTCATGTTCCCCGAATGCTGAACGCAATCCGCCCGTGCTGGACATCCTGGTGGCACACCTGTGCATTGTAAATTGCTCGAGCGGGACGCCATTAAGGGTGTAATATCGACCTGCCCGCTCGACCACACGATATGGGCCTTTGTCCACCCCACTACGCATCGCAGCCATGGTGCATAGGCGCATGGAAAGGTAAGAACTTGCACCGTATGCGGCGGTCACAAATCGATTGTCTTCCTTGTTTACAGCCGTTTTCCAGCTCGACACGTCCGGGGACGAGTTTCGACCGACGGTCGTGTCTGTCGCTGATGTCGATCGCCGCCCCAGACTGCCGCGCTGGCACCGCCCCTGGCTGAAGGTCAATGTGTCATCGTACCCGGCGGGCGCCGTGTGCCCCTGACTCACATGGCGGCGGCGGCGCCGGCCGAGGTCGGGGAACTCGGCCGACGACCGGCGGCAGAGCCGCGGGGAGAGCGCCGGGGGAGAGTGGGCCGGGAGAGAGGGCGTCGGGGGAGAGGGCGCCGCAGGGGAGAGAGCGCCGCCGGAGAGAGGGCACCGCCAGTGGAGAGGGCGCCGCCGGGGAGAGGGCCCCGTCTGGGAGAGAGTGCCGCCGGAGAGAGGGCACCGCCAGTGGAGAGGGCGCCGCCGGGGAGAGGGCCCCGTCTGGGAGAGAGTGCCGCCGGAGAGAGGGCACCGCCGGAGGAGAGGGCGCCGCAGGGGAGAGGGCCCCGTCTGGGAGAGAGTGCCGCCGGAGAGAGGGCACCGCCGGGGAGAGGGCACCGCCAGTGAAGAGGGCGCCGCCGGGGAGAGGGCGCCGCCGGAGAGAGGGCACCGCCGGGGAGAGGGCACCGCCACCGGGGAGAGGGCGCCGCCGGGAGAGAGGGCACCGCCGGGGAGAGGGCACCGCCAGTGAAGAGGGCGCCGTCGGGGAGACGGCGCCGCCGGAGAGAGGGCACCGCCGGAGAGAGGGCACCGCCAGTGAAGAGGGCGCCGCCGGGGAGAGGGCGCCGCCGGAGAGAGGGCGCCGCCGGAGGAGAGGGCTCCGTCTGGGAGAGAATGCCTCCGGGGAGAGGGCGCTTTGGCGGCAGAGGGCAAGCAGGGAGTATTGTGAGAAGAAGAGGGCGCACACAGAAAATATTCTGAGAGGGGAGAAGACCCAAGCAGGAAACGTTCTGAGCGGAGAGAGACCAGACAATGAACGTTGTGAACGACAATAACGTCGGCGGGTAATATTCTGACAGTGGATACACGGGTGAAAGACGTTCTGGGCAGAGAGAGAGCATAGAGAGTTTCAAGAGGAGGACGGAGGAGAGCATAACAGAAAGGTGGTTCTTGGAAGAGGGACAGAGGCGGGAGGCGTTCTAAACAGGCTGCAGGCAGGAGGGGCCTCTGGTAACTGAAAAGTTCGGAACGGAGGGAGGCCCTGATTGGGGACAGGGGTGTAAGAGGAGAGTAGGAGGTGCAGGGCAGTGCAAAGCAGAGGCGGACAGCACAAGGACAGGGCAGACTGCGGAAGCACACAGCTCATACCTCCTAAAACGGACCGCCATTTTCATCAATCCTGTTCTTGCCATCCCCAGACCCAATGTTGAATTTACAGCGTCCATGGCCGCGCAGCGTTATGACAAGAGCCTTTCCCGAACCCGAACTGTCCATAAAATGTCTATGCTTGGACAGCAAATAAGCTTGCGTAATGGAGAGGGGTTTCGAGATTGGGCAGCAAGTGCATGGAACATGGCTATATTGCGGAAGTTCGGACAACGCTGTACAAAAAGCTCCATAGGTGTAGCGAGTGCAGCATTAGCACGTGGCTCGGATGGAGTGTCAGTTTGGCTCCTACCGAAGGTAGTCCAGAATAATTTTCCAACAACAACAACAAAATTGAAATAAGGATTACCGCTAGCTGCATTGCCTTGGGTCGGGTGTGAACGTCAGATCGAGGCCAAAACCAAACTGCTTTACTACTGGAAAACTTGATTAGTTATTCTAGTTTTGATTAGTAGTTTTGACGCTCATTTCGGAATCCTAGATCCCAGCGATGTCCAAATATGTCTTGTTTTTGTTTAAGAAAGATCAGAGAAATGCCACTAACCCAAAACGACCACCATCAACATTTTGCTTTAAGGATCATGCCGCCTTGGGTAGTACTTTGTGCCGATTGTAAATCACAACATGAATGAAATCTTGAGGATCTTTGGTCAATGCCTTAAAAAGGTCTAATAAGGTCACTAACCTTATATGAGCCCTAGTGCCATTTTGCTTGTCAGAGGCATCTAGGTTGAAGCTGGTTGCGTGGGAGGACTGAGAGCACTTAGGACACCGATCTGGAGTTCGACCTTGTTTTCCCCTGCCTGACCCCAAAGTTGACCCAAAATTTTGCGGAAGTGGGTTCACATGCCCGCCCTGCGAATCTCCTGTCTCTAGCTTTCTTTCTGAGATATCAGGCTTAAGTTTGAGATATGAGGTATGGGGTCGAATCGACCCTGTCCCACACGGGAGCGCGACGTGATATCTGAATACCGACGCAGCCGATCACCTGCACGCATGTGAACTGGACGAGTCTTGAGGTCCTCGGCGAAGCTGACGATAGAATACAAGCGGAAAAGAAAAGCCGTGGGTGTCTAGGGTAATGGGAAATTGGAAAGTGTTGGAAAAAGGAGGAGCATACAAATCATCAGAGAGCTGTTTCGACCGAAAAATGTTCGGTCAAAAATTTCAAACGCGGTCATAGCTTTCAGTGATCATCTTTGTCGTGCTTCTTTTCCACAGAATGCTACGAACCTTCACCCTTCCCTAAAAAGTGTGCAACTGAAGTGCGCTCAAGGGTAAAGCGAAGGTAGATGTCATAATAGTCACGGCAGGGAGTGAACGCAGAGAGACTGAATATACACAGAGATTTGACGCAGAAAGGCTGAATACGCAGAGACTAAGCGCAAAGAGGCTGAATGCGCAGAGACTGTGAACTGGGCCATACCACACTAAAACGGCATAGTCACGGCCCACACACTTCACGGCAGTTAAATTCATGGCGCCCACGCGCTTCAGCAGCCCGCGCTGCAGATGATGCCGGTTACGGCTATTTGTATTCCCGTCTTGTATTCCCGTCCTTCCCCAGCAGCCTCCCCTCCTCCCCGGCTTCGCGAGGCTGTGTCCTCTTCCGATCGGATCTCCACGCCTGGGCGGCGCGTCCGACCGAGACTTGACGAGGCCGTTGGCTCGCGGGCCGCCGCCCTCACCGGCACGCACACGCACGCGGCACTCGAGGCCACGCCCATTGTGAGCGCGAGTCAACGGCCGCTGGGAGGAGCGCCGAGCCGGCACGCCGCGAGTCATGGATCACCGGGGGTAACGATCGCAGGCGAGGGCCACTACCTGACCGCGCCGCTCAACATTTGCCTTGTCATCGCCTTCATGGCGAACGCGGCCCCAGGCGCCAGGCAGAAGAGAGCGCAGGCAAGTGACGCGAGATGCGTGACTCGCGGCCTGTGGGAAAGCTCAGAAATGATGCGGCAAAGCTGCGCGTTCAGCTCGTGCACCGATGTGACCCCCCTGAGCCTTGGTGTGCCGATCGCAGTGCTGGTACGACTGATCGCAAATCTGACACGTGCCGACGCAGGTCGAGCACGTGAGTCACGGTGATGTGTCATGACTGCTGTCTTCACAGCGTCTATCCAGCATCGCGCTAAGTGGCGTGACTCCGGAATGTGTTTGTGCTTGGTTGCCAGGGCTACGAGGAATGCGGGCGCCACCTGTTCTCCAGCCAAGCAGAGGAATGCGAATATATATCATTTTGGTGACCGATTGATTAAGGAGTTCGGATGTCCGGTTGACTGTTTAGAGGGCCCTTGCCAGCCTGCTGGTTTCAGGTCGCCAGATTCATCCACCACAAGCGGTGAGCCAATCACATGCCGTTATTGGCACAGACTACCGAGACTATGATTATCTGTTGTTGTTTGACCAAACCGTTTCCACCTCTTGCTGGCTAACGGATCCGCCGAAAGGCAACCAGCACGTCTGGTGTCGGGTCCTATCGACTTGTTCTTGCACCAGGTATGATCATTAGCCACTCCTTCAGCACTTGTATCTCCAGTACATTAACCCGCGAGTATGCAGTGCCCTCTGTCCGTGACCAAGCGGCGACGTCATCACATTCACGCTCCGCAGAACGCTATCATCACTCTAAACCCTACCTCACAAGACTCAGCAGAATGATTCAGACTTCGGGCGAAACCCGCTTCTCAACTCCGGTCAAAGTACTGTCGGTATTCTACCATGAAATGAATCGGACGCTGGTCCCAGGCCGGCCACAAAAACCCGTCCGCGATCACACAAACCCGTCTGGAACCATACAAAGCCACCGGGGATGCCCACTCACCGCGCCGTCGCGGGCAGACGGCACAACTAGGACACACACTCTGGGCTCGGCAAGAACGGCGGCTAGACGCCTTTTTGCGCAGTTTTTTGGTGGCCGTTTTTGCGCGACTCTCTGCAGTTGGCTTACGCTGGTGACCGGTCGATACCACGTGGTTAGCCGAGCTGCAGACAGGTTTTTGTTGAGGCAGTTTACCGGCTGGTATCGACCGACGGAAGTTTTTTGAGAGGGGCTTACCGGTTTTTGGGCTCGTTTTTAGCTGATTGTGATGTTGTCTCTGCTGGCACGCTACTGAGCTCAAATAAAGTTCGCATGGATGGCGAGGAATGTCAGCGGTCAGTAGTTTACACGCATACCAGTGGGATAATACAGTGTGTGCTAACCGAGACTCCCCACTTCGGAAGCGTCATCACTGACGACAGCTTCAGCGTCAATGTAAAGTCGAATAGCAGCGCGCCTTCGGTGTAAAATCACCTGTCAAACTTTCTTGCAAGCCCTGGTCTGCAGGCGCAAGGAGCGTTATGCGACTACACATCAGGTAACAATCGCGTTCATCTGCTGGGAGGGCCCTGCAGGACAGACTCGGTGTGTTATCGCTCAAGGTCATGTGTCACGCCTCTTCCGGCGGAGCTGCGCCCCTCAGCCCGCGGTCACGTCGCGCCCAGCGGACACCCCGTGCTCGCGGACACCTCGCGCTCAACGGACACCCCGCGCCCAGCGGACACCCCGCGCTCAGCGGACACCCCGCGTCCAGCGGAAACCCCGCGCTCACGGACACCCCGCGCCCACGGACACCCCGCGCCCACGGACAGCGTCGAGCGGACACCCCGTGTCCAGCGGACACCCTGCGCCCCGTGGACACACCGCGACCACGGACACCACGTCCAGCGGACACCCCGCATTCACAGACACTCCGCATCCAGTGGACACCCCGCATCCAGCGGACACCCCGCGCCCACGGACACCTCGCGTCCAGCGGACACCTCGCGTCCAGCGGACACCTCGCGCTAGACAGATACCCCGCGCCCAGGGGACACCCCGCGTCCAGCGGGCATCCCACGTCCAGACGATGTCCCGCACCCGGCGGATACCCCGCTCCAGGCAGACACCGTGCACCCACAGACACCCCACGTCCAGCGGACACCCCGCATCCGGTGGTCCGCGTAAGTACCTCGCCACAGGGACGCTGACTCGAGTCATCGGGACCTGACTCCAGACACTGAGCCTAACTAGGGTCGCCGAACGCTGACTAGAGCCACATTCGAGTTACCCCGCGCTGACTGCGGTGTACGAGGCGGCGACTCGAGTCACATGGTGACGATGCTGATCCGCGGTTGCCGACTCGAGTTACTTTCTCGCCAGCCGGTGACTCGGTCGGTCGCCGTGCAGCCCAGGGACACCGGTAGCCATGGCGACGGCGGCGGCCCTGGCAGCTCCAGGGCGGGCAGCGCTGGGCTCCGTCCTCCGTCCTGCAGCGAGCGGCCGCCAACGGCGAAGGTCACAGGAGCGCGGCGGCCACAAGTGAATCCGGCGCCCGGCAGAGCACGGGGTTCGTCGAAGGTCACAACGGCGAAGGTCACAGGAGCGCGGTGGCCACAAGTGAACCCGGCGCCCGGCAGAGCACGGGGTTCGTCGAAGGTCACAACGGCGAAGGTCACAGGGGCGCGGTGGCCACAAGTGAACCCGGCGCCCGGCAGAGCGCGGGGTTCGTCGAAGGTCACAACAGCGAAGGTCACAGGAGCGCGGTGGCCACAAGTGAACCCGGCGCCCGGCAGAGCGCGGAGTTCGTCGAAGGTCACAACGGCGAAGGTCACAGGAGCGCGGTGGCCACAAGTGAACCCGTCGCCCGGCAGAGCGCGGGGTTCGTCGTCACGACGACTGTCAGCGCGAGTGAGCGCGCCCAGGTGACGTCATCCCCGACTGAGTGTGAATGAATGCCAGGAGGCTCGTCGTTCATACCAAGGGTTTGCTGAACAGCACGACCGAGTTTGATTTCCGGTGAGATTTCGAGCTTGAGAGCGACTTTAGTCTGGCGTCAAAATATTCACACGGGTGCAGTGTATGCGTCCCCTGTTACCTCGGTCACGCGAAATGTCTCAGGTCGGCTTCAAGTTTCGGTCAATAGCGGATTCAAGCCGAGGTGTTGTATGGACGAGCTTAAGACTGAGCAGGGAACCATTAGGAACTGGAGTAGGCTGTTGGCTTGATTTTCACTCGGAGCCCGATCGCGCTGACTTTGTTTGGCGATTAGCCTGCTCGGTTGTGACCCAGGTGGACGTTGATTGACGTGTTCAGCAGTGCTTTGAAACCGATACAAGCCGATGATCAAACGAGTGGGAACGATGCAAAATCAGGTATGGACCGGGCGACTTCGCAAAGGAAGCACACCCGACCAAAAGCTGACATGATTCCTGTGCGTACGAGCCCAAAGAAAAACCAAGCAGAGAATGAGCCCGATTAAATCCGGAGAAAGTCTCTCAATTTAGACGATTCACAGCCCACGTGAAAGTTAAGGAACAACCAAGATTTCCCGTTGATAAAAAAGAGAAGTTTAACTAGTAAAAAAATCTGAATTTAAGTCTTGCCCAGGTGGCAAATGCGAGCAAGCTGAAAACGACATCATACAAGAGCATGAGCAGGATCTGAGTCCGACTTACCGAACAAAAACAGTCACGACATCCTCATGTGAGCGTCGTATCGTAGTGGAGAATGGCAGGCGGGTCGCAGCGACCGAGGGATAACAGTAGCTCATGGCAATATCACAGTCTGTATAGCTATTCTGAAACTGTTTCATTGGACACCAAACATGTTACTCGGCATTTCCGGACTTACAAGTTATTTCCGGACTACGTTCGGGACGAACTCGTCTTTAACGCGACTGCGCCATGGGGTGACCTTAAAGTCCCGCGGGAAAAGGTCGGTGGGATTTGCCTTTGTCGCGTTATCAGTTACAATGACTATGGAATTTCAATGACAATATTAGACACCTTCCATTGTTTGGTACCCTTTTGCATTTGGAGCATTTTCGACTTCGATGCGCCACGCGCCACATAAGACCTCGACTCTGACATAGTATGTCCAATGTGGACATTAGATGATGGCCATTCTGACAACCAGCAATCTTGGTAAAGTTAAGCACTTCGTTTATTTTTTTAGATTTGTTGTCACCAGATTAAATGCCGTTTATTCATTATGATAACGATATAAAATTATGACAGCAAAACCTGTGGAAGTTGGACTCCTAAGGGTTTTGCCTGTTTTCAGCGCTTTCAACAGATTCCTGTTGTCCTGTCCATGCACGCTTTAAGTCATATCAGTATCGCTCCAAAAGTTGACGTTCATGACATTAGGAAATCATACTCCATTCACGTTTACGGCTGCTTCGTCTTGATCTGCATGCCACACTGATCCCCGTCAATCTGGAGGATCGCTACAAACAACACAAAACAAAACAAAACAACCTTACAAGAATATTGCTTTGAGGAGATGGGACGGACAAGAAGTAAGCCTGAATGTAAGAAGTGAAGTAAGAAGTAAGAAGTAAGCCTGAAGTAAGAAGTAAGCCTGGAGTAAGAAGTAAGCCTGAAGTAAGCCTGAGAAGTAAGCCTAAAGTACACCTGAATAGAGGGAAAATGGAGGAAAAACCTGGTGGCAACTGTGTTGAGTTATGTTGCGTCAGGTTTGTTTGGCATCACGTCATCCACTGTAAGTCCTCACGCTTGCAAAAAGTGCAAGCACGTTGTTGTTGCACTTCCCATAATCTATATAGTGCCATTTCATTCACGTTCTTAAGATTTGGCATCATTTTCTTCAAGCTGATGGAACCGGGCCCAATCCCCAGTATATAAAGACATGGTGCCTCTCGTTATCATAATGAATAAAAGGCATCAAATCTGGTCACGACAAAACTCGTAACTATTTGTTTTCCATGGCTGCTTTGTGGGCTTAGTCAGCAGCAGACAACAGTTTTTGACAAACAAGGCAATGCAACGGTCGCGTGACACGGCACAGTTGCACGGGCAAGAGCGGGGAACTGTTGTTTGATCTTCCACATACGATCGGGCAGGCCGAAAGTGGAGTGACAACACTGTGACCACAGTAACAACAGTATGTGAAGTGAAACGTATTTTCATCAAAGTAATTCTCTCTGGGCGGTTGGGTCGGGTGCAATCCGTTTGAATTGCGTACCGTGGCGCCAACACGGCCATTACCTGCGCTGACCTTCAACGGTGACTGTTCTCCGTGACCTGACGTTTTCTCAATCCACAACAAAGTCAACAATGCTTGTAAATCGGCCAGAGCCAACATAAATTTACATGAACATAACGTAGGTACAGGGGTGTAGTCACCTATTCAGTTGGGGGAGGGGGGGGGGGGGCTTCCCCCAACATGGGTTTAAGCTCCACAGCTTTGGGAAGAAAGTGAACAAAGTTCGAGGAGAACCCTGTTTGTTGCCATATTTTGGGGACAGCTTGAGTCATTTTTCGCTGTTCAGCCACACGAACTCATTTTGCGAAACTACGCCCACCGTTAGCAGCCTGCGTAAAAG
This sequence comes from Pollicipes pollicipes, assembly GCF_011947565.3. Taxonomy (NCBI): domain Eukaryota; kingdom Metazoa; phylum Arthropoda; class Thecostraca; order Pollicipedomorpha; family Pollicipedidae; genus Pollicipes; species Pollicipes pollicipes. The sequence goes on from NW_023596818.1 coordinate 18,720,003, forward strand.
GATCCAAAATTCGACCACCAAAATCCAGTCGACCGTTCGGCCTAGTTATGACATCCCCCTTGGCAATGACGGAATGTATGGACTGGCCGGGTTCGGAGCGCGCACTTCTGGTGGACCAAGCTGTTCTGTCCGTCGCGGTCGGAGCGGCCGATGGCGTGCGATTTGTTTCATTCTGAGAAGCCTGGCGCCACACTGGGACTGGGCTTGGTTTTAAAAATGAAATGTCATATTAGTTGCGAATATTAGCCAAGCATCTGACAAACAGAAAACAATATGAGGCAATAAGTGGATGCTATTTTCCGTCTTATATCCCACATGGCGATAAGATGGACACGACGGACAGGAATTGACTGTTGCAAGGGACTTTCTTACGGCCTCGTGGCCACCATGCATGCAGAGCGAAAAGACAACCGCATTCTAAATTTTTCAAGGCTCCATTTCTCACAGGTGCATTCAGTAGAGTTCGCCTGGTCGTTCCGATACGCTGTAAAGACCCAAGCTTCGCAGTTCAGCTCCATTTCTCACAGGTGCATTCAGTAGAGTTCGCTTCGTCGTTCCGATACGCAGTAAAGACCCAAGCTTCGCAGTTCACATATGTATCATCTCTCACATCAATTGCTTCACTACGCCCATTACAAACGTTTCCAGAATGGGTCCGGATCTTCTCCTACGCCTCTGTCCAAAACTGCGCACAGCCACACAAGCTGTTTTTTTCGTCCTCGCTTATCGACTATTCGAAGTGCGCAGCAACGGCGGTCCTATGGTGCGCAGCCACAGCCGTCCTACGGTGCGCAGGGACAGCGGTCCTATGGCGCGAAGCGACAGCGGTCCTATGGTGCGCAGGGACAGCAGTCCTATGGTGCGCAGCGACAGCGGTCCTATGGTGCGCAGCCACAGCCGTCCTACGGTGTGCAGGGACGGCGGTCCTATGGCGCGAAGCGACAGCGGTCCTATGGTGCGCAGCAACAGCAGCCCTATGGTGCACAGCGACAGCCGTCCTATGGTGCTCAGCGGCACCACTGCCGCTGCCGGCCGCCCACGCCGCTCGTCCCTCTGCGGAGAAGCCTCCTGCGTCGTTCCCGACGGTGCACCGCGGTCGGAGCGATGCCGTTGTTCGACCCGTCCCGCCTGGCTGCGCGCTCTGATGACGTCACTGCCGCCATTTCCGGAAAGTGGGAGCGGGGCGGCCGGTCACCTGGCGCGAAGGCTCTGATTCTCAGAGACCAGGAGACCACCCGGGGGGGGGGGGGCAGTATATATATATATATATATATATATATATATATATATATATCAGGAGACTGCTTTGAGGGAACGGGTGGATAAGCTTGGGAGGCCAGAGAGATCTCTTTTGAGATGTGGGAGACCGCTCCAGGGAGACAGCTCAGAGGACCCAGGTAGAGAGTTGGATGAGACGAGAGAGACCGCTCAGGGGACCAGGGAGAGCGCCTGTTGGGGCTAGGCAAGTTCTTGCCCAGACTGCTGTCCGGACATGGAGTTCGTTCACCGAACTCAGCAGCTGATTGCCCAACAGGCGAAAGTTGTACACCGCCACACGCACATACCAGGCTCAGTGCGGGCAGCATGCGTGAGTTCCCGATCCACGTGTTTTACATTCATGACGCTCGGGACGGGCTTGGCCGCCCGCTCAGCACTAATACCGAAGCAGATGTCGACAGATGGGAACGATGATCATGCGCAAAGCCTTTTGCGTTCGGAAAACTGGTTATCCGCGGTTACGAGGAGCAGTCCGGAGAGGCGCGATGCGGGGGTCCGATAAAGTGACGATAAAAAGGAGGGCGGGGACGGCCAACGCCGCTCTGTTGGTGAGCAAACCTCCACGTATTTCGTGTGATGGCCTGCATTGCATGCTGAGTTGTTACAGCGCATCATGGCCCTTGTGTAAGGTGACAGAGGTCGTCTTGTTCCTGGAGATATAACTTGACGTTATGCATGTCGTACGCGTCGGCGTAATCTGGAATTTCGAGACGGAAAAACTGGGCGTTCCAAGACATGGGACGCCCAGAAGGCCCAGCCCATGGCTTTCCATTTAACTGTTGCAAGATTGCCGTAGTGTCATGTGCCTTCACCTTATGGGAAAGAGTTCACTGCACGTAATCCTCATGCGTCGACCACGTGGTTCTCAATCATTTCAAGCACGCGATTCATTCCGAGTACGTTCTCGGAAGATTGCCGGTACCTCCGAGCATGCGCCGGCGGACGCCGCGGCCAGCAGCGGCGATCAGAGAGCCATCAGTGTCTTGATAAGGGAGGCCATGAGGGAGACCTTCCGTGAACAGTTCTCGTTTCAAGGACGGAGGTGCAACAGCGCGCACGTTTTGGACAAATACAAAACAATGCAGCATCTTGTGCTGCAAGTGCCGCAAAACGCGTGCCTTGTGGTAGACGTCACGATGTCATGATGTTTAGATATCACCATTCAGACAAGTGAGACAAGCACCCTGTGTCGACAAGTAGATTGTAGCAAACGGGGAAGCTGTTGGTCACACATCAGCAAACTGTTTGAAGAAGTTTCTCTTATTTTTCTATTGTCTCTGAGCGCTGTGTGTTAAGCTATAACAAATGTCAAATTTAAAAAAAAAATAATGGATCTTTCCTTTTTTGGGTAGGTCTTAACGACTTGTAGAACTAACTGCTCTAACTTAGAAACGTCTCAGAACTAGGTGGCCGACATCTGAAGAGTTAGAGCGGCTAATTCTATCCTATGAGGCGAAAACGTATCACAACAGCATTCATCATTTATTTGAGCATCAGACGTACGACGGTTACACTAAACATTATGTACTCGATGTATTCAAGCTGTACTTAAAGCCCCAATGCGCTTGTGGTGTTCCATGAATTGGTCTATTTCTGTTAGGCAATATTACCGTTTCTGAAAACGCTCGTGGCCTCAATTGCATTTCAAGGGGCGCCCAACGTTTACAGTCAGGTAGCGTAGTGATGATCATGTTGCAAATATCATATGAAACGCCGTCCGCGTTACGTGGAGCACCTAACCTTACCTCAAATGCCAGGTTACGCTAAACGCCTACGACATGCATGCACACGGTGCTTGCCCACATTGCTCGGAGCGCTCCCTCCACGCCGCCGACCACGCGACCCGATGATGTCAGACCGGCTCGGGACCGCAGCCTTCAGCTCAGCAGGGCAAAATGCCGACCCCCGGCCGAAGTGCTGAGCACCGCTCGCCGAACCGGGCTTCGCGGGGCGAGATCGACCGATCTCCGGAAGCTCTCCGCCCGTGGGTGGTGCAAATACCGACCCCGGCCGAAGTGCTGAGCACCGCTCGCCGAACCGGGCTTCGCGGGGCGAGATCGGCCGATCGCCGGAAGCTCTCCGCCCGTGAGTGGTGCAAATACCGACCCCGGCCGAAGTGCTGAGCGCTGCTCGCCGAACCGGGCTTCGTGGAGCGAGATCGGCCGATCTCCGGAAGCTCTCCGCCCGTGAGTGGTGCAAATGCCGACCTCACCTCGCTGCGAGGTCAGCCCACCGGGGCTCTGACCCAGAGCGGTGCGCTCCTGACGTGCGTGCGGGAGACGCGAGGGAGGGGGGGGGGGGGGCGGCAGCTCATCAGCGCCACGGGCTGACGAGGAATCGGCCGGGTTTCCCAGTGAAGCACGCCGCGCCGCGTGGCCGCCAGACCTCGCCACGTAGCATGGGAAAGACCGGTCTGGGAAAGAGCTGGTCACTGCTGTTGGCTCGAAGCCCTGCTCCAGTGGCTTAGATGCCTGGGAATGTAGCGTCGTTGTACTCCACACGGCTGCGGGGGGGGGGGGGAGATTGTATGAAGCGCTGAATCGCCAAACATTCCTTTACACTTCGGACTATTTACATGAAGGGTATGAAGGGTACGTACGTTACCAATTAGTAAATATACTTATAGGTCCCGTCACAGCTGATGTGCATCGTCATTCTTCAAACAGCCACTTAATACGTAGTAGACGTCTGCAGACTTTGGCACTTCGTGAAAAGTGAACCTGCAATTGCTTCGAGCATTGAACACTAGCGAACGTCTGTGAGGAATTTTTGACATGTCTCGCACACTTTCTCGCGGGTAAAGCAGCTTATCCCCGCAGCTTGACGCCACGTAACATTGGCTTGCTCTACGCAAATGTCTGTTGATCATCGGGTTCGGCACCTGGAGTGTGTGCTTTCCAGCTAGGCATGCAGCGCCGGCGAGTACCGCAATACATGTGAGCGTGCCTCGAGATGAAGAACAGCTTCCTCGGGCAGGTGTGGCGGCCAGCTTCATCGCTGTGGCGCTCGTTTCGTGGCGTTTGTACTCTGCATCGACTTGGAACAGATTCATCTGCCTGACAACCAACTCCTTCCATAGCAAATAGACCGTTCTCGTCGTAAGTAACGCCGACGCGTTCAAAGGTCCGGTTGGTCTTATCCGGCTCCACCAATGCCATCTTCCTCCCAGCGTCCTCTCTGTCTTGCCGAGTCGCTGCTTTTAGCTGCTTCCGCTTCCGATCGATCACGGCTGCCGGTTCAGGCCTCCCGCCACCCCATGACAAACGCCGCTTTGTTTGTACACGGTTTTGTTTTATTTATGATGGTACACCAGCACGATATAACCAATCGAGTTCGACGCCTCAGCCACTGCTCTAAGCGGGAGATCTAGTCCATTCTATGTACACAGAGACAGGGGCGGGCGGGCGGGGCGGTCCATGACCGGGTCAGAGGTCTGCCCCCTCCCCACACGCCGCCAGTCACGGCACTTCGGCCGCCACAACTCCTGTAACAAAACCATAAAGCGATATATGTATACAGTGCGAACGACCAAACCGCGACAGCTACGACTTGTGGATTCACCGAGAAGACGACACACACGCACACGCACACACGGCGGGGCCGATCGCTTGCACAGGCGCGCCCGCCGGACAGTGCCGGGACACTGCCGACGGCAGCGCGCCAGAATGAATGCCCTGCAGCCCGGCTGACCCGGGCCACTCCCCGCCTGTACAAAATCACGCGCGCCCGCTGCGCGCTCACAGCACGCGCCTTAAAGCCTCGCGCCGGCCAGCCGCCGGCCGCGCGCCCAACACGTATGCTACACTGGTCCTCCGCCAACACAGCCGCCGCACCTTAACATAAATACGCCGATAATTTTGGTCTCCTCGCGTGCACGCGCGCCGCATATTTGTACTCGCCGACTGGCTCCACTGACCAACAGTTCAAAGACAACAAATGAAAGTGACTCGAGTCGCCCGGTGGGGCGGGACACGCGCCGCTCGCAGCGGCCGACCTTACACCGCCTCCAGCGACACGCGTGGGCTCATCTTCTTGGAGAGGTTGAGCGGCTGGACTTCGGTGAGATCGGTGGGGGCCGCCGCCGGGCTGCTGGCGGGGGGCGGGCTCACGCGCCGCGCATCGGACGGCGACGGGCTGTGGGCCGGCGCCGGCGCCGGTGAGAGCCGCGGCGGCGCGATCGTCACCGGCGCCGGCGACGCGCGCACGTGGTGCGGCGGCATCGGCGGCGCCGCCACGGCCACGTGCGTGGGCTGGCGCGCCGCCGCGCGGTACGGACAGCCGGCCGGCGCGGGCGCCGGTGCCGGCGGCGGTGGCGGAGGCGGCGGGGGCACCGGCGCGCCGCCCAGCCCGGCGTGCATGCTCAGCAGGTGCGCCACAGCCTCGCGCTGTCGGATCTGCTCTGCACTCCAGCCTCGCTGCGGCGGCGCGCCGAGGATGCGGCTCAGCGTGGGCGTGCGCGACGCCTTCTCCTCGTCACCCATCTCATCAGACGACTCGGTCGGCTCGGCGTCGTTCTCGCGGCGCATCCAGCGGAACTTCTTGTGCGGCACGAAGGCTGTCTCGACGAGCGCGCGGCCGCCGGCGTCCGCCACGGCCAGGCTCGGCTTGGAGAGCGCCTGCTTCAGCAGCGGCATGTACTCGTCCGACTCGGCCTTGACGAACGGCTCGCCGCCGCGCTCGTCGAACAGGCTGCGCGGCGACGAGCAGGGGCTGGCCGGCCCGCTGGCCGACGGGCATGGGCTGGCGTCGCGCGCCGCCGGGCTCTCAGCCTTGCGCTTGAGCGGCGGCGGCCGCGGCTGCAGCGCCGCCACCAGGTGCGGGTGCGAGGCGGCCGCCGAGCCGCCGGCCGGCGCGTCCGGCGAGGGCGACGAGTCGGTGTGCCGCCCGGCCGGTGACTGCACGCTGCCCTCCTCGCTGCCCACGTAGCCGGAGCTGAGACTGTGCGGCGAGTGGTTCGTCTCGCGCACGGCGTCGGTCGGCCAGGCAGGCGAGCCGGCCGGCGCCGCCGGCCGCTGCCGCTCCTCGGCCGGCCGCTGCCGCTCCTCCGGCTCCTTCAGCGAGCGGATCATGTCCGAGTGCAGCGTGTTGAGCGTCTTCAGATCGTGCACCTTACGCGCCAGCTGGTCGTACAGGTCGGGCGTCTGCGGATGGTTCTGCGCCAGCACCGCGCGCAGCGCAGCGTCCATCTTGTGGTGGATGCGGCCGATCAGCTCCAGGTTGCGCAGGCCGGGCCGCTCGGTGGTCAGCACCACGCATGCGCAGAACAGGCCAATCTCGGCGTCGCTGAGGCGCAGCGCGTTCAGCTGTTGGGCGAAGCTGAACATGGAGTCGAGCAGGAATTTGGGTTGCGAGCCGGCTGGGAACGCGTCCCGTCGCACCAGCTGACCGTTCAGGCATGCCGCCGTATTCGTCTGCAACAAATGGAGACGACTGTGAGTGTACTGCGCACAAAAACCACTGCCTTCGCAGAAGACACGACACGTCTTATAAGACATCACGTAAATCCCACTTCTGCACTACCCCACATCAGCCCGCTCCTTGTTGCAGCCTGTATCACTCCAGTATCAACACAAAGTCCCCGTTGTGGGGGCACTGCAATCGTCAACGCCGCGGTAAGAGTCCAATAAAGAGTGCAGCCGCCGGTCAGCGTCCGCCCGCCCGCAGTCAAGGTCAGCCCCCCCCCCCGCCCCCTTCCGACAAAGGCGCAGCGACATGGCCGCTGACCTTGGACCTCGCCACTGCAGCGCCGCGACATTCCAGCAGCGCATGGCCCGGGCAGTGATCCACCCCCGGCGGGGAGGGAGACGCGGCGGTGACAGGGGTCGGCCAGCGCCCACCAGCCCTCGAACAGGACCGGCACATCGGCTGACGCCAGTGTCGGCCCGCCGGGTTCGCTTCGAGATTCTTTTATACCGAGAGGGGGACGGGGTCGATTATCGAACATCCCACATGCTGCCTGCACCCGTGGTGTGCGACAAGTAAGGTCACCAGCGCAGCCTCTCGAGGCGTTCGATCGCTGTGAGCAGGCCCCAGCCTGGGAACGGCCCACTACGACATTCCCGGGTGACTGGATGCCGAGGCGCCTCCACGAACACCTCTGCACGTCAGCAGTTGGTCGCCCCACCCCGCCCGTCGTAGGCCACCCCCCCCCCCCCCGTGCAGTCCGCGGTCGCTTCCTGGTCACCACCTGACAGCGCGCGGCCTGAATCGCCGCCCTCGACTTTCCGCGCGGGCCTCGCCGCGGAAACGCTGCAATCGGCGGGATTTTTGCGGGACGTGGGGGGAGGCTATCGCCGAGCGAGGCCACAGGCTATTTCTGCCGCGGCGCGGGGGCACCGCGGCGGGCGCACATGGACGCGGGTGGGGGGCTGTCCGGGTCCGCCGGCGCCCGGGGAGCGCTCCGGCCGCTCTCAGTGCGCGGGCGGCCCAGTTGGCTCGCGCCGGCTCCAGATGTGGTGCGAAGGTCGTGTCGCGGCCCCGCCTGCCAGCCAGCCGCCCAGCCGTGATTGACAGTCCGCAGGTGGTGCCGCACCGTTGCAGGGTGACCTCGAGGTGCTGTTTGCCCCCCCCCCCCTCCCAACCTGCTCGGTGCCAGCGGGAGGCCGAATCGCTCGTGCCTCCGCAGCCTCTGCCGGCCGACCCAGCGCGACGAGGCGACACCACTCCCCGGCCCCGGCCAGCCAGTGCTTGTCAGCCCTCCGTGTTCGCGAAGCGCGGCGCAGCACACCCGCAGCTCGGGCCTAGGCTCACCTTGCTGTCAAACATGCAGGCGAGCCAGACCAGCAGCACCTCGAACACGCTCGACTTGAGCAGAGTGACGCGGTCCTCCTCGGGCAGGCGCAGGAAGCCGGGCAGCTGCTTGGCGAAGTCCACCACGGCTTTGATGTGCGGCCCGAACAGCTGCGAGTCGCGCAAGCGCCCGTCGACGCCGACGATGCGCGGGCTCAGCGGGCACGCCTGCAACGGGAGAGACGGCGGTCAGGTCAGGTCAGGTCAGGTCGAGTCGTGGCCTGTGGACTGGGGTGTCCCATGGCGGTCACTGCAGGGCGGCGCCGGTGGTTGTGGGCTTGGGGGTTGAGCGAAATAGATGTTGCCTTTCTCAGATAGGTCGACACACGTCAGGGAACGTAGGCTGTTTGCACAGGTCACCAAGGGTCAATTCTGGCGACCTGGGATCACACCAGGGGTCAGTTCAGGTCACCTTGAGGTAGTTCAGGACGGGCAGGCCCAAGCAACGCAGCTGCGGCCTGCGCCGGACACACCAACTCTCGCGGCGCCCAGTGATGCCCCCCCCCCCCCGAACTCCTCTCCGATCATCCCCGCCGCCTGCCGTGACTGAAGACGGACGGGGGGCCGCTGGCGGCGCGTAGGCGAGCCGTCGGCGCCGTTTCCGCGAATCGCTGATGCCATCGGCTCGCGAGCCCAAGGTCACCGTCAATCGGCGCGCGGAAATGCCCGCGTTTTGGCGCGCCGGCGCGCCGGCGCCCGCTCAAAGCCCGGCCTGTTTGCAGCCTCAAGGTCCCGGCTGGCCGGTCCTAACGGACCGCCGATGCGCCGGCTCATTGTTTGTTCAGCACGCGGTGACCTTTGGCGCGCGCCCGGCCGCTGCCTCGTCACAGAGCCGCCGTTTTTGTCGCACCGGCCGGCAAACAAGCGCTACAGGCGCTCAGGTGGTGGTCACCCGCCAGAGAAGCCACACTTCCGCGGCCTGCCGCCGCACGAGCACCGCTGAGGGACGGGGGACGGCCGACGGCGGACGGCTGCACGTGCCGGGCGGCCGGCCGGCCCGGGAAGACCCCCGTCTCGGCGGTCGCGCGTCCGGTGCACAGTTTCGCCAAAGCCTCCGTTTCATAAGAGCGCAAGGTTCCCTGAAGGTCACCGCCAGTGAAAACATGTTTACAATTGATCGGTCGGCTAACTGCGCCTGTTGATTCGGCGACTCGCGTATCTTGCGTCGGTCGTTCGGCGTGCGCGCGGCGAACTTTGGCCGCAGGGCAGGCGTCGAGCCGGCGCCGCGCGCCGACGCCGGCTGGCTCGCGTTCATACCGAGCGGCGAGCGCGCGCCGACGCCGCCCGCTCTTTCCGGACGGCCATCGATTGGCTGGCCGACCCGAACCTGCGCATCGACGTCGTCTGCTTTCGTAACGTGACCTTGGCCTTTCCACCGCGTCGCGCGCGATCGATGTCCGCCCGGCACGAAATAGCTCCGCCCGGCGAGCCAGGCTCCGGCGCCGGTGAACCCATGGCAGCGCGCGCCAGACGGGGGACCGGGCCGGGGGCGCGCGCCGCGAGCGGGGTGAACAGAAGGGGGGCGGAGAGGGGGGGGGGGGGCCGACAGCGGCGGCAGCAGCGGACCGTGCGGCTGTGCCTGCCGCTGCCAATGCGGCGACCCTGGGGTCGGCTGAAATAGCCGATCCCAGGACCAGAAATACAGCGGGGACGGAGCCGGAGACGTCCCCGCGGTCGCGTCTCGCCGCCGCTCCAGTCACAAGTGTCACCCAAGGTCAGGCGCGTCTACCCCGCGACCTTGATGCCGTCGCCAGCCTTGGCTGGTTTCCGCCGCATTCAATAGGGGTGCGAAGGGGGGCGGTCGTCTGGCCGGCGCGAGGGGAGCTGTCTGGCGGGCCAGGTGTCCGCGCCGCACCAAAGCCCGGCCGACTTGCGATAATGGTCGTCTGGCCCGCTCTTTGAGCCGCCCGCGCCACTTCGGAGCTCGCGGCCCGACGCCAGACGCAACCACGTGCGCCCCGCACCCCTCCGCCGATCGCGGCGTTTCAGCGTTTTGGCGGACTTATCAGCAGCGCGAAGGTCGCGCGTCAAAGGGGCCCACATGGCAGCCTGCCAAGGTCAGCTGTGACGTCACCGGGGCGGCGGGCGGCGCGTGTTTCGTCACTCGGGACGTCCGGACGGGCGGGGGCGACGGCCGCGCCTCTGCGCGCCTTGACGGGGCCGCCGACAGACCGACTGGCAAGCCGAAGCACGTGCCACCGGCTCCACGCCGGCCGGCCGGCCGCTAGCAGCGCGCCATGGGCGCAGATGGGCGGCCGGGCCGCTACGCCGCTACGTGCCAACGCAGCGCAAGGTCATGAAAGGTCACGTGAGGTCAGGGGTCAAGCGTGGGATGTGCTGAGGTCGTTGGCCCGGCACATGCCTGATGTTGGGGATGGCGGGGCAATTGACGCGGTTACGGGGGAGAGGGGGCAATTGACGCGGTTACGGGGGGAGGGGGCAATGGACGTGGTTACGCAAGAACACGTGTGGAGGCTTCCAGTTGCAACACCGGTTGCGAAATACGGAAGGAAGTCCGTGGTTGCAGAAGACACTGGGGGTTCCTCAGGGACGTTTAGTACCCTGTATACCTAATACGTGCAGCTAAAATTACTGAATGGACCAGTGGCACTTCTCGCCCGTGGAGGGCAGTGACAATTCGCCAATGACTGTCAGCAATAATTCGCATCGATGCAATCAACGTTATCTCAATGCTCATCTCTATGCAGAACCACCCATCATCTCCATCCCCAGCATACCACCGGTGACTGCTCGTAGCCATGAACATCAGCCCCCCCTCCCCCGCCCACAGGCAGCCGGAAGGTACTCACATAGCCGGAGGTATTGTGGCTGTAGCTGGGCGCCTGGCGCGCTGCCTGCAGCATGGCGCCCACCTTGGCCCACGTGAAGTCGCACGACTCCAGGTGCGCCTGCACGATGATGCGGACCAGCTTGCCATCGTCCTCCAGCTCAGAGAGAAAGGCGCGCTCCTGGTACTTCTGGTTCACCGACTGCATGGCCGCCAGGATCTTGGCCTTCTCGCGCTTCGGCACGCGTCCGAACCGGACCGCTGCAAGGAGAGGAGGCGGGCTGTCAGGCATGCACACACGCACACATGACCACCGGCCCGCGCGCTGAGAGTGGACGCACGCAGGGAGCACTATCCGGCGCAACGGTCGGATCCAAGGCGTCCCGCCTCCTCCGAATTCGGTTGATGAGAGGTGGATGTGGAGTCAGACGCGCGCCCCACCTCACAAGCACGCGCGCACACGGCTAACACGCCCGGCCGTCGCAAGAGAGCCACGCCGTCACGCACGCAGTCACGCGCGCACCGACGCTGACGCAGACATCTCACACGACACCGAACCCCACTCCCACACGGGACCGGCCCCGCCGACACCGGTCGGCGCTCCACAGCCGCCACCACTTACACGAGTACCGACTTCCGGTCTGGTCCTGCAGGATGCCTTTGAGGATGGGCAGGTCGTTGGAGATATCCATGGCGGTGGCCGGGCACGGTCACGAGGTCACCGGGTCAAGCGCACGAGCGCCGCGGGCCAGCGTCGCCTGCACTGTGCGGCCGCTCCGCCTCTGCCGCGCCGCGCCGAGCAACTGCGCGCGGCCGCCGCCGCCCGGCCGTCTAACCTTGAAACCGGCGCCGGCGGCCGCGCGCTCGTCAATAGTGGCGCGCGTACGGCGGGGAGACGGCTGCTCGGCCGGCCCGTGTACAATCGCTGACCCAGATTGGCGGGCGGCCGCCCCCTCGCGCACAACTGGGACACCCCCGCAGGTCGCCGAGAAACCGGCGTGTTTGCGAGACCGTGGGAGGCGCGGGGCGGGGCGAGAGGACGGGGGGGGGGGGGGGGGGGTTCGGGGCCGGACAGGCGCCCTTGATGTCGCGGGGTGGCAGGGCCGCGCGTCCTGGTTCGACAGGCCATCCTTCCGGGTTGTCCGGAGGGCGGGACGGAGTGACCGAGGACAGCCGTGCGCCGCGGAAGCGCGCCTGGAGGTCCTCGCACGCCGCGCGCCGCTGCACGACGATGTCTTTGTGTGCCACTGTGCAGTCGCCGGCCGCGCCGACCGTACCGCGGGGCTCGCCGGGCCGTTGGGGGCACAGCCGTTGAGAGCGCGACCGTTGGGAGCACGGCCGCTGGGAGCGCGGCCGTTGGGAGTGCGGCCGTTAAGAGCACGGCCGTTGGGAGTGCGGCAGCTGGGAGCACGGCCGTTGGGAACACGGCTGTTGAGCCTGCAGGCCCGCAGAGCACGGTCTGCACCAAGGGGCAGCCGCCACAACCAGCACGAGGGCGGGAGACGGTCTTGGCACGGCTCCGGCCAGAACGCGGACAAGGACCGGTGCGAGCCCGAGCCAGCCACTCGTCCGCTGGCGCCGCTGCAGCGGTACCCGTCCGCCGTATCGCCTCAGTGCCCTGCACCCGTACCGGCCGTCGCCATCCGGGCTAGCAATATACCTAACGGCCCGCTTCACGGCGGCAGCGGTGACGGGCGCGCGGACCGCACCGAGGTCACAGTTTTTGCCGGCGCCGCGTCCTTCACCGGGCAGCTACCGCCAAGGCAGGCAGGCAGGCAGGCAGGCAGGCAGGCAGGCGGGCGGGCGGGCGGGCGGCGGACGGCCGCTTCCGCGTCGAGGTCAAACACCCCCTCCCTTCCGGGTCGTCCGACGGCCGGCGGAAGGGGCGCGGGGTCAGAGGGGCAGCGGGCCGCCGGGGCACTGGGCGACCGCCACGCCCAGGAAATGGACCCTGCATGAGCGAGCGCATGGGCGGATGCTGCCGCGCGGCTGGGCAAACACCGGAAACAGCGCGGTGCGGGCGCGGCACGGGTGTGAGGACGCCGCACTGACCCCCTCCCGCGCACGCTCGGGTCACCGACTCCACTCACCCTTCTCCGTATATCCCATCGCGCCGCGCTGTCCCGTCCTCTCCGTGTCGCTCGCTCGTCGTCACGCCCCTCCTCTCACACAGCTAACGTGGCGCGGGCGGCGGCCGGCGAGAGCGTCGGACCAGGTGCGACCGTCGCGGCGTCTCGGCACCGTTCCACTGGCGGGACCGGTGCCGCGGCGCCGGTCGCGGCGATCGCGTACGCGGCCCGGCCGTGACGTCACAGAACTGGGGCGCGCGCCGCCGCCGTGACCCCGTAACCCGGGTTCGTTCACCCGGCCGGCCGGCCGGCGCTGAGTCAGAGTCAGAGTCAGAGCCGGGCCGGGCCGGCCGCCGAGTGGCCCATGGCGTGGCTGAGGGGAGGGTGGGGCGGGGTGGGGTGGGGGGCATGGTATGATTCGTGGCTCGGTGGCTCGTAACATGGACGCACTGGGCGGTCCAGCGCGTGCGGTTGGCATCGCCTGGCCGGTCACTCTGAGCGGCTCAGTGGCGGAGTCGCTCAGGGTGCGGTGGCTCCTGTCGTATGGCGCCTGTTGTGAGGCTCAGGGAGTGGTGACTCATACCGCACCATGCCACACCATGGAAGCCACATGGGGCGACATGGTGCGGGAGTGGCGAGATCGAGCCCCGATTTCCTAGTTCGCTGCACGCTCCCGGTGATCAGCAGCAGGTTCAACGGGTCGCTGCAGGATTGGGCAAGGTCACAATCTATCACTTGTCGATAGCAGACCTTCTCTGAGACCGTGTATCTTTGTCAATGGTACACCGTACACTTTTGAGTGCAGTTTCAATTTCGAATGAAAGCCAAAACATATGAAACAAAAATTACTATTTTTCGTCCGACTTGTCGTATTCAGGTGAGTTTTGAACTTGGTGATTACAAAATTTACCATAAATAAGTTTTAAAAATTACTCATAATTCTAAACTCAACTGAAAAAGGCGTATCTTCAGCGACTATTACTGTTTGTTTATTGTCTTTCATTTGAGTTTGGTACTGCAGTCAAGAGTGCGCGGCATGATGCCACACATGGCTTACCGTTAATCCGCCCCGCCGGACACATACACAGCGCCGGTTTATCCGGCTGGACTAATCAGCTGAGCATTCGGTGAACCCCGCCCCTGCGGCGCCGCCCCTTCCAGCCGGGCGCCGGCGCCGCTGGGCCGTCTGACGGGCCAGTCAGGACCGGGATCGGCAGCGGCAGCAGCAGCAGCAGCAGCGGCAACGGTCGCCGGCGGCGGGACAGGTGGCCCGGTCATGACGACGGCGACCGCAGGACCGCCCCTCTCCGGGGACGGGGCGCCGCTAATGACAGGCGGGACGCCCCGTCTCCTCAGTGCACCGCCGACGTAACGGTGCAGCGACGGGGGCTTCGACCTCTCCTGCTGCCGCCGCGCGGCGGAAACCCTTCCCCCTCGGAATGCACGGGGCGGCGGCTATTTCCGGCGCCAGGCCAGGTCACTGACCCGCATCGTCGGAAGTGTGCGCACCTGGGCCGGCGGCGGTGCGGCCGGCGTCACTGGGGTTCCCGTGAGTGGGCGGGCGGCGGGGTACGGGGAACGGCCTCGATAGCCGGGCGCTGACCCGGGCGCCGATCGATCCACCGATCCCCTCCCCTGCAGATATCCGGCGTCGCGGCCGGTCACGTCAGCCACGCTGCATGGGGCAAGCCGTTTGGAAGAGCGCCAGCGGCCTGGCCGGAGACTGATGGGTGCGGCAGGGCTGGCGCGGATGAGTGCGGCAGGATCAGACAGGCGCCGGGTCGCTGAATCCGACTCACCGTCGCGACTCATGCCGACCGTGATGCATTTCTTCAGCCGACAGTACTGACACCGGTTGCGGTTTATCCGCAGGATGGAGCAGTTTTGGTTCTTGGTGCACGGCTTGTACTGGATCTTCTGCTGAATTGAGCGGCGGAAGAACCCCTGAAACCCGATAAAAACGGTCACACACGTGATACAGGACCGGTCGAGCCGCGAGCGTCATGCAAAAAAGGTGCCACAAGACCAGGGACTGCCAGACACCACCACACGACTCCAGGCTCATCCGCCGGGCTCGTGACATGAGACGGACCACGGGGACGGTTGCGTGTGTGAGCCCGACTTTGCCGGCAGGAGATGGGCGGCTTTGGACGGCCGTCTGCCGGGGTGTTTGACCCCGGCCGTCGCCGCGAGACGAGCGGCGCCCCGGCCGGCGCCTCGGCGGTAAAACCGTTCCGCCCGCGCGCGCCGCCGCTAACGGTCCGGACGCAAACAAAAACAGCGTCGGTGGCGCCGCTTCCCACGTCGGCCGCTGCCGGGCGGCGCCGTCGGCCGCCGCGGCGCCGCCCGCCCGACCCAGATCGCGCACGGCGAGGTCAGCCGACAGCGAGAGTGCGCGTGCCGGCCGCGGCGCGCGGCGGCACAGTTCGGCTAACTGGGCTACGCGGCGACCCGGAGCGGCGCGCCGAACTGACCCGCCGTCGACAGGCCGAGTGACCCACACTGACACCCGTGGCGGCGGCGGCGGCGGCGGCCGGGTGCTCTGCACCGGGGCGTCTGTCCGGCCGGCCCGGCCGCCCAGCCCAGCGGCCGACCCTGCGCCGGTGCCGCCCCGGCGCCGCACTGGGCAGCCGCTGGGCGGCGAGCCGGCTGCTGGCTCCTGATCGACTGCGTACACTCAGCGCAATATATCCTGAATCCTGAATCAACGGTACTCAGACTGAAAGGCAACAACGCGACGATGGGCTCCACAATAGTTGACCCGTGCCCAGTACAGACCTGACGCCTGTGGCTAAATCGTTCTACATCAATGCGTGAACGGGCAAGGAAGCTTCGGGGCCTGCAAGACTGCTCGGTGAATCAACAACTGCAGGTTGTACACACGTACTGCGGTAAAAGTGCTAAGTTACTGCAATCGGGCTGGATGTATCACCGCTCAGCTCCCGCTGTTGAACATCGTAAGCCCGACACTACCACAACAATTCCGCCCGACACACCCGGAAATGGCGAGACGCATGAAATGAAGTGGAATCAAATGGTGAGACGCAACCCGGCAAGGACCACTGAATGCACTTTGAGAGGACCACACGGGCGGAGAACGCAAAGCTTCAGCTACAGCGGGATATATCTGACCATCACTTCATCTGAAACATCTGCTGACAGAACATTTCCGGACACGTGCCGACGCCGCCCACCGCCGGACGGCGTCCATCCCGCGGCCTCACTGTCACCCTGTCAACAGCGTAGCGGTCGGCCGAGGGCCCAAGGCTACGCCAGCAAAAAGCCTATGCTAATGACCCCGGCGTGGCCGAGCCCAGCAACGCGATCGCCCGGTGCAAAAACCCCGGCCGGGAACGCGGCTGCGGGCCGCCGGTGGACCGTGTCCGTCACGGACGGCCGCGCGGAGCGGGCGGCTCCCGAGGCGAGGGGCGACGGCGCGGGGCTATTCTGCGCGCGGGAACTGAAGCCCGTAGCTGTCCAGCGGCGTGTGATACCTGCGATACCATTAAGACGGCAGACCGGCGGCCGCGTGGGTCGATGCCCTTGACACTGTTCACCGTCGCCGCCAGCGCGACGCGACGGTGGCGCCGCCACACCCGACGGCGAGACCGGTGGCGCCATCTGCGACCGCACCGAGTCCGGGCCGTCTCGAGCGGGACGGAACAAAGATACACCCGGGCCGTGACCGGACACGGACATTTCACACGAGCGCGGCGCGAGAAAGGAACGGAGACACGGCGCTCAGAGCGTGCACGCCCAGCCGGTCTCGCGGGATGTTCTGATCAATCTTCCCTCCACTACACCGCACGGGCGAGCGCGGCCAGTCCCGACCCGAGCGCGCGGCCGGCGAGCGAGCCGCGGCCGACGGCTCCTCCGCGGCGCCGGTGAACGGCGCCCTTCATGGCCCGGCCGATTCATGGCCAGCGGAGGACACAGTGGCCGGGTTGAACGACTGGGCCGCGCTGGCCTTGGCGGCCGCTCGCCCGCCTCCTGTCGGCGGCGGCTGACGCTGACCCTGACAGGACGGGCGCGCTGCGGCCCTGCAGACCGCCAGCCGGACGCTCCGCAACGCGGAAATACAGCGGCCGGCCGGCGGGAGCCTGGCGACGCGCGAGGGCGGCCCGAGGAAGTGCCGAGCTGAGGCTGGGCGCGCAGCAGTGGAGCTGATGAGACGGTGCGCGAATCAGATGGACTGTTGGTAGCTCCGCCATAGGGATGGGTGGGGACTTGAACCAGCGGTCAAGCCACCCAAATTTGACGGAAGTGAACATCATGCCCATGACGTAGCATGCAAAGAAACATCCAACAACCTCGATGCTCATCCCACCTCGCCATATGCGATCGGGTCGACTTGCTATTTCGGGCACCACTACGGCAACACCTGTTCACGTTGGCTTACGAGCAATCTAGCCTCTCTACCCGAACTATTTCAGCCAAGCGATAGCCCTGAGCACGCACGGCCGTCCGAACACCCGCTAACCCAATGCCGGCAAACCGCTGGCAAGGCTACGTGCCGAGTCTGTTTCGGATTCTCGCCGGCACAGTGAACCAGGAACTGGTCAGCTTGCTCAACAGCACGCCGTTTTCCTCATGGCGGCCAATACTACGAACGGCTGACGCCTCAGCACTTCGCAACACATTCCCGCGAAAACAATGCCGACTCGCCGCAAAAATCGGCCCGTTCATCATTTGCTAGCGCGCTGCCCCCGGCGGGCCGACCAGCAGCGCCATGCAGCCGGCGCACTCGGGGTCGCGGGGCACGCAGCGGTGCCGTCCTGCACATGGTGCCGCATTCCGGCGCGGGCGCCCTGGGGGAGACGGCAGGACACTGACCTTGCATCCTTCACAGGAGTGGACGCCGTAGTGGAAGCCGGATGCCTTGTCTCCACACACCTGGCAGAGCACGGTGGTCCCATCGAAATCTGCAACGGAGGTGGTCAGACGTGAGACGGTGGTGACGGAAGTCCGGGAGCTCTGTCCGCTCGACCATACACAGCAACAGACGACATGTGACCGGGCGATGTGTCCGCTGCCTCCCAATAAAGGCGGAAATCCCATATTTGACAAAAACATTTGGGAGCTACGTGTATGGGATCACGCCCTATTCACAAACATGCACATTTTAGGACGACTCACGAAAGTTTTCTACCGTCAGGACACGTCATCGCTTGGATTAATATATATATATATATATATATATATATATATATATATATATATATATATATATATTTGGGGACGGGGCCCAAAGCGACACGCGTGGAATTCAGAACCTCTTCTTTTGTGGGGCGACAGGTATGATGTCGAATACTGAGGCGGGACGTTCAATCGCGCGAGATCCTGCGAGGACAACAATCCGGTGGGGAGAGATAAACAACGAATGTACTCCAGACAAGCCCCAAACGGCGAGCCCAGTCAGGCAAGTAAAGGTCAGGTCACGCACAGATGTCGAGCTGCCTGGATCTACTTTGAGATAAATTATCGAGAAGAACTTATAGGATCCACACGTTGCCTCATGAGCAAGAAGCAAGACAGCGGTGGCCAGCGTAAGACCAGAGAATACAAAATGCTGGTCTTTGCCGATCAAAACCCCACGCTGGTTTGACCAACAGAGATGCACCGACAAGACATTGATCCAATGTGACACAACAGTTGTGTAATTATGGGCTAAGGTCAGCGCGGCATCGGCCACACCACCTCTCCTCGAAACCAGCAGCCCAAGCACTGCCCTCCCGAAAAAGTCGCCCCAGCAGCTCGGCTGCACCAGCTTTCTGCGTCATTCCCAACCACGATCACACGGAATTTTCCAATCATTCGCGCTCTTCCTGAAGCTTGGCCTCAATGCTGGCGGCGCTCTCAAAGAGGGGGCTACCTCCCCTCTGCTTCAGCGCCAGCGGCGTTCTCAGAGGGGAGCCGATCTATTTCCGGAGCGGCGCAGGCGTTCACCCCTCGTCCGTTTTTGTGCGTGCGTTCACCTGCGTTACGCAGAGGGCGGCCGGCGCCGGCCGTTGAACCGCCATGGGAGGGGGGACAAACATTCACAGCGCTATTACCGCGATCGAACGCGCCTCGCCGACCAAAGCCGCGCCTCTGTGGGGCCGTATCGACCTGCTGGGCCCGGCCAATACATTGCAGCGCCCCGCTGGGCCAGCGGCGAGCGAGTCCAAGCCACGAGGCGCGGATCTGCGTCCGCTGAGAACGACATCTTGATGCGAATGCAGTCCATCACGTACGCATGCCTTCAACTCAGCCGAAGGCAGACGTCTGCACCGAGTGCCAGCCACCGCGTCCTGCTCGTACCTAGGGTGGGCGTGCTGCCGCGGAAGTCCGTCGTCGTGCTGGAGACGTAGCCGGCCGGCTCCGGACTGCACATCCTCTGCCGCACTGTTGCGCCCTCACACGCACCTCAGATCACAGCTCAGAGTCCCCTCCTACACGCCCGTCACCACGCACTCGCACACGGGAGCGGCAGCGCAGCCACTCGCGATAGTGAAAGTCGAAATGAGACTGCATGAAAATTTGCTATCTGCCAGCGTCGAGCCGGGCGGCAGGTGCCGGCGGCGGGCGGCGCGCGCTCCCATTGGTCGAGCCGGTGAGGAAGTCCATTGAACCAGAGGTTAGCCTTGATCTTGGCGGCGCGGCGCGCCGGCCGTCGCCGCGTCAGGTAGTTAGCGCACAGGGACCAAGGCTGCGTCGCCAGGAAGGGATCTGGAGGGCCTTGGACCCGGCGGCGACCGCGCGCCGCCGGGCTCGGGCGCGAACAACCCGTCCAAATATCGCTTCCGGCCGGCGGCACGGCCGCGCGCGGCGCCGAAACAGAAGGTCGTCACCTCGCCTCTTCCTGTTGTGCGCGGGCGGGGGGTGCCCTCGCGCGCGCGGAGGAGGCATCTGTTCCTCCATGGAGGACGCCGCTGGTGGATGTTTGAATTCGGTAGACGGCGTGATCTTCCGGGATGGGTATGAAACCGGGAAATGGGTGGAAACAGGCAGCTAGCTTGTTGTTGAAGACTTATGTTCACTGGACACATTCATTCTGTTTTTTTCCGGGGTGTGGTCTCAAAACACCATTCTGGTACAGGAATATGAACATGAGCGGGTCGATGTTGATGTTTGCGAAATAGAAGGTAAAAGGAAAATACATGGCTAAGCAGATACACAATCGGTTCATAAGGTCCGAAAAGACCCAAGAAAAAGCTAATATTAAATTTCTGTTTCGCGTATTCGTTTATTCACAAGGCAATGAAATAAAGTCACTATTTGAACTGCTAGTTGTCTCCGGCTTCAAATGACTGAAAAGTCAGGAGGTACTGACTGCTTTCTCAAGTGTCAGTCAGGAGGCACCGCTTCCTCAGGAGGCACTTCTTCCCCAGCAGTGCTTGCTCAGGGAAGCACTGCTTCCTCACGAGGCAAATACTCGAAAAATGTATCGGCGGCTTTTAAAACCCCAATTGCTACCCAAATAGAAAACTCCACAGGCTGCATGTCAAGTGTATACCAAACAGTACCAGGCCATACACCCACGACTACTTCAGCACTATTTGTTGACGCCTCGTGCCACGTGCCGCGAGCTGGGGGCCATCTGTCCGCCAGAGCCCCTCTCTCCGATGGCGGCGGCCTCTGCGCGCGTCCGCGCCTCGTGTCGAAATCAAAAGGCGCCCGCCTGCCGTGCAGCGCTCGAGTCTGCAGGGCCGTGTTGCACAAGGTCTGCAGTGGCGCCGCACGTGTGCCCCCGCCCCCTCCCCGCGGGGGGCAAGCGGCCGCGGGGGCTGACAAGGTACGCTGACCGGAGTGGGGAGGAGGGGACACGGGAGGAAAGGACGGGCAGCGGGGTCCCACGAGAGCGACGTCGGATCAGTGTAGGATGACGGTACCACAGACAGAGACGAGGCTCACGACCGAATGACAGACGCGGGACCAGCAGACTGAGAGTGACAAGACTCTGAGCTCCAGCCGTGACGAACCAGCCCCGGGTGACCGGCACGCCACCTCAGACCGGCCGTGGGCCACTGGCGGCGCCGGGCCCACCCGTCGCCCCCACGCCGCCACGCTTCGCACTACGCCGTCTGACGCGCGCTCAGCTTCGGCGTAGTGGCCTGACCTGACCCAGAGTCGGTGCGTCGTTCGGGCGTGGCGTTCGGCGAACCGGCCGGACCGGCGCGGTCGCGGCCGATGCGGCGCACACGGCATGACTCAGGCGGCGCTGGAGCGGCGCGGCCGCGCCGGGAACGCCGCGACCGCGCCGACTTGTCGACGGCCAACATGGCCCAGTCACGGGCGAGCGCGGCCATGTTTCATGACGCACACGGAACAGGTGAGTAGCAGGGAGTGAACACAACATATATTTAGACGGGTGTCATAGAGCTACTTCGTTCTGGGGTTTTCCCGGGTGCGAAAGATCTGACGGCCGTGCTCCGACAGACGCCACAATCGAACAAGCACAGTCTTTTGTCTGTACGCACTGCGCCCGACAGTTGTCCGTTACCACCCGGCAGTGAGATTGTTGAAGCGATGCAAAATAACAGGGTCTTGCCAGCCTAATTCTATCATCACGAGCGCGATCTTGATCGGGTGGCGTTCAGAGACCTCGTGCGTCGATTCGTGGTGAGGAGCGGACATGTAAGCACGTTTCACGACTGGAAACGTTCGCAACCAGCTCGGCGTTTCATAATCCCGCCACCCGCCCGCAAGAGGCTGCCTTCAGGGGCACCCGGAAAACCTTCGCTGACGCTCGGCGATCCGACGTCATTTCCAGCTGTAATCTCACTTTTTAAAGCGGCTCTGTATCGCGCACGGGATCGGCACGACCGTCCAGGGTGACTTTGACGCCCGCTGCCGGCCCGCCCGCCACCCGGCGCCCGCTAACATAGTCCGACCGCCACCCGGTCGCGCTGGGCCGCCACTAATCTGTGGCGGTGGGTCATGCACCCCGAGACGGTCCGACCGCTTGGCCGGCTGTTAATTTGGCGAATGGTGGGCGGAGGCCGCCCAGACCGAAAGACCTATCGAATTCTGCGTTGGGTTGCTGGAGTCCCCGTACGGTGTGCCGGGCTGATGCGCGAGCGTCGTCACTACGGGCAAGTGCCGGGCGTCTCCGCAAAGGGCATTTGAAGAGCACGTAGAAAATAAAAGTTGAATAACCGCGCTCTGGCCAGCCAACTTCCTGAGACCCGCCGCCGCACATAATGGGGTCAATGTCTCTCCTGGCCGCCTGGCGGCGCATGCGCAGTCGCCGCCTTCAGGTTACACAAGGCCGTCAACCCGTGGCCGCCACCAAAAATACCGCCCCGCCAGATGGCGTCCGGACGGCGGCGAAGGAGGAGGGAGGCCGTCCGACAGCTGACGGAGGAATAGGGGACGGGCGGTCACTGGAGAGGGGACATGACGTGAGGAGTCGACGGCACGAGAAATGACAAAATAGGCTGACGGGGCAGAGACGGGGCACGAGGTCAAAAACACTGCGGATGAAAAAGGGAGGGGAAGAGCGAAGGCACAGAAGAAACAAGGAGTGCCGGTGAGAGAACGAGGACCGGGGGGTGCACGCGCTTGACGTGGTGAGGCACGTGGTACAAGAATGACGAAAAACAGCCCACTCGTGACATGCGATGGTCTAAATACACAGGAGTCTAGACGAGCAGGAGCTTCGTTGTTAGGAGGCAATAGGGTGGACACATCCACTCATCGAATTCCAGTGCAGCCATCCCAACGGTCTATACCCAGTTCAAAACTGACGACGGCTCCACCCGGTGGTCGTCCCTGCCCTCCTGCGCTGATCACGCCGGGCGCACAGCCACCGCGCCCGTCTGGAGCGCGGCCGGCGCGCGCTCAAGGCGCTGGGTTCGTTCACTCTCCCTGCTCGGCAGCCAGCCGTGACCGGGCCGCCGGCCGGCAGTTCGACCGCGCGCCGACAGGTGGCACACCCGGAGCCGGACCGTCATGGCGAAGGGCGTATGCGTGAGGCACGGCGCGCCACGAGGGATCATGTGAAGGCGGGTGGACGTGGCTACAGTTATCGAACTACTCGATGGAAACGCGTTCAGAAATACGAAGCAGGATTGTGGCGGCGATTGTGGCCGCGAATTGTTCGGACCCCTTCCGGCCAGGTTGCGTCCACTCCGTTGCTCCCATTGAACCACATTGTGGCTGGCTTTCGGACGCCACAGCTCCTTCGATCATTTGCACTACGGCCGTGTAAGTTCGTACGGAACTTAGCCAGTTGACAACTTAAACCTGAATCGCTGTCAGATCGTGTGCGTTCAGTACGGCCTGGTGCACGTGGTCAATCGACACCGGGGTAATGCCACACCGCGGGTGCCGCACGCGCCTGCCAAAGCGCCGCGCTTTGTCGCGGTACCTCGAATGTCCAGTGCGTCAACACGCCGAGACAAAGGCCGCTCTCCGTGCACGGGGCGAAGCGCCGTCTCGAGCACCGGTCACCGCTCAGGCACCCGCCGTCGGACACAAGGCCGGTTCCTTCGTGCCGATCTCCGCGGGAGGGGGGGGGGGGGGTCGTGACCCCGCCGAGGCCAGCACGGGTCGCTGGCCGGCAAGCGGGCGCTCTCCACGAGCTGACCTTCACCGTCGCCGCGCGGCCGCATCCTTCAACTGGGTCATTGTACCGGCGGCCGGCCGCTAATCGGTATTCAACGCGGCGTCTGGCGGGCCGGCGGCGGCGCCGGCAGGCCGCCGTGACCTCGCTTGACCCCGCCGGCGCGTCACGCCAGCTGACGCTTCCGGAATGGCGCGCCACGGCCGCTAATGGCGCACCATGGACGCCGCCGGAGCGGGGCGTGCACCGTTACTGTGACGGCTACCGACCGCGGCGGGCAGACACCCTGTCTGGCAGACATGCCAGGCGCTCAGACAGGCGGCAAGCAGCGCCCAGACAGCAGGTGAATTAGGGCTCAGGCAGGACACTCCGCAAATACCCGACTACAGGGTACCCTGCCCAGATCACATGATGTGGGGAGGGGTAGGGAATATCCGATCCATTGTCCAACACACATAGGACATATCGTCTCCCAGACAATACAGCCTCATACGCTATGCACAGCCCCTGGCGAGAGCACTTCCTTGCGGTGGCTAGGTCCGTGCATGGGCAAGCACAACCGTTAGTGAAGCGCCCATCTACCGACGCCCGCTCAGCTGGTTAATTACCCAGACGTTGAGCCGCCGGAGCCGGGGGCCCACCCCCCGGCCCCAAGTCGACATATCCCCGCTACATTACCGCCATACCGCATGCTAAACATCTCCACTTCCCGGATGGACCGGTTGGGGCCGCCGTGCCCCTGGCTCTGTGGACGCCCTCTTCGCCGGGGTCCGGGCCTCCCCGCCCACCACAAGGCCCACCCCCACGCGCCGGCAACCGGCGGTCCCACATTGCAGCCAACACTTCCGCAACACAAGTCGCCGGATTGACTCGGTCACGTGGTCACCCGGTGTGGGACTTTCCAGCCGGATCGGACCGGTTACGCTGCGCCGCCGGCGCTGCCAGCGCCCCTAGCGGCGGACAGGCCGAACAGCTGGGTGTTGACCCTGCGGCAACAGCGCCGTCACCGCCACGCGCACGCGGAAGGGGGCGGGTAGAGCGTGGGAGGAGCGACAGAGACGCGGAGCTTGGAGTCCACGCATGCAGTGCAGTCGGCAAGCAAATCCTAGAGAGCGGACAAAGGACACGCGCGGGATCTTGAGCCACGACCCCTCGGTGATCTCCAAACTTAGGTCCCTGCTCGTGAGGGCGAGGGGACGCGGGCACCACGTTCCCCCTGATCCCCACAGCCCGCAGAAGCAAACCCTTTCCCCCGACCTCTGACGAGCCCATTAGACCAGGGCGAAAAACGGAGCGCCAAAACGTTCCGGGCTCCTCCATGGCCACGCCGCCACGCTGGCCAGCGGCGCTGTCGCCTCTTTGCGTCGACGGCGTCTGAGCGGCGGCGCCGCCGTGCCCGGCTCACCGCTGGGGGCCCCGCAGGGTCAGCGCCGGCCGACCCGTGCAGCTAACGGCCGCACGCCGCCAAGGTCACGCAAAGTCACCGCCACATGCGGGGGCGGCGCCCTCAGCGCCCATCCTGGGCCTGCAGGCGCGGGGCACGACCGCACTGAATATTCGCATGGCAAATGAAGGCGGTGAACGGTAGTACTTGCTTTTGACGGTTGGCGTTTTTTGATCAGGTACGCTACTTGGCGTGCAACGGGATACTCGAGCGGTTTCGCTGGAAGGATTGCATCATCTCATTTCAGTATACGGTGGTGGCGCTAGACCGCATCAATACGTAGGGGTGGTGCTATCAACGTTCGCACTGAACTGTTCCAGTACTTTCCAGCTTTGATATTATATAATGCCATGCGATATAATGTCTGCCACGCTGTGATTATGGCTTGCATTTCATAATTGTACGGCGGTAAATCTGACACACATTTCACAGCCACCTGAAAAATGCGCAGACGTACTAGTCAAAGATCCAGCACTACTGGCCTAACAGCGATGGTCGTTTACTGTTCCATCTACCTGCTGCCCCGAAGACTGTCCATGCACCACCTAGCGGTAGCCGCCAGAAGCTGCCGCGCGGCCTTGGGTTGAACGAAAGGTTTTGTCGCTCGCCGCAAGGTGTCTCACCAATCAACTCATCGGACGGACGGAGCCAACAGGAAGCTTGACGAAGCCGGCCGGTCGCCAATGGTTGATGCTACTCTCATTCGTCGGTGACAAAACCGTTTGCTTGAGGATAGGTTCAGCACAGCACGGAAAATCTGCAATTCGCCTTCACTTTAAGCAATCCATAAAACATATAGCAACCAGTGCGGCCGTCTGACAGAAGCCGAGAGGTCACCAATGACACGATCAAAAACGCCATGACCCATCTGGGTGTGCCTCAGTTCCCCCAAGCTCCACTTTACCCTCCACCGCCCCTCTTCCTTAAAGGAGCCAGTGAGGTCCTTCCACGGGCCGAGACACAGCCCCGGACCCGACAACACCACCAGGACAAAAGAAGACAGCTGTGATGGTGCAGCGACGCCATTAACTCCGCCTCAGGAGGGCAGGCGGAGGGGAGCAAGCTCCCAATTCCGGACGGAGTAACATCAAGGCTACGGCCGTTGTTCGGAGCAAAACGTTTCCAATGTCTTTGACGTCTCCTCCACAGCTCGGGCGCGAGGCGGGGGGGGGGGGGCGGCTCTGACCTCCAACCTTGGTGGCCGAGTCCTGAGGCCGGACACGGGAGACGGGCCGACCCGGTCAGCGGCGCGCGGGGGCAACGGCCGGCGAGGTCACGTCACGGCCGCACTTTCACTTTCACTACCGCGTGGCCGCGTAGCGCCGCCAAAGTCAGGGGCGGGTGTGAACGCACGGGCCGCGGCCCCTCTCGGGGGGGGGGGGGCTGACCCAGACTACGACGGATACGATGGAGCCGTGAGAGGGGGGGGGGGGGGTCGTGTTGACACGGAGCCCGCGGGTAAACTAATCGCCGCTTATCCCGTCGGAGAAGCCTTAGTGCAGGGAAAGAAAGCAAATAGCGTCGAATCGTGAAGCCCTTCCGACGGGCACAATAGGCTGGCATGAAAGCTCCCAGAATCAACGGGCCGAGACAAAGCTCATCGCAAACGTGAGGTTAAAGCCGGTCCCAGCATATTCTTTGTCTAATGGCGTCCTCCCCTCTCACGCATGTGCAGCCCTCATAATTTGCTAGAGGCGCGGCTGGCCGGTGCTGTCACCCGCCGCCGTCCCCACCCCTCCGCGATGCAGGACAGACTGGCACCAGCGCCGGCCGGGACCCCCGCCCGATCGTCCTGCCGCCTAGCGGCCGCTGACCCACTTACGCCATACGCGAGTTCATTCACCTGACCCTGAAAATGAGGCCAGCTGGCACCGGCGCCGCCAGGAACGACCGGCGGGAGGTAGCCGGACGGCAGCGTCGACCCGACCCAACCGGTCCAAATGGCTAAATGTAGGAGGAAAATATCGGCAAGTTGACCCAGATCGAGCACAGAACCGAGTTGCACCTGAGAACGCTTCATCCGTGGCATAAACACGAGCGTAACCGGAGAACAAAGTCCGTTGTCACGCTGCTGCAGACGTCCTTGAAAAGGAACGGGTCGAGCGGGTCCAAAAATGCCGTGCAACTCGAGCCGCCGCACGGTCACAACAAGGGTCGCCGCCGCGGGAGTGCCCGGGTCGAAACCAGATCATGGCTTCCCAAGAGCGTGCAAGGTCAGCCGCCGGCGACGAGACAGCGCGGGCCGGTCGCTCCGCCTGGTCATAGGAGCGGCTGGCACGGGGCTATCCGTTATTCACACCAATGCTGTAGCTTAGAGAAACTAGAAAGATGCGGGTGGGGGCAGGCAGCTGTCACCCAAGTGGTTTCATAGTTTCTATACACCACCAAACCGAGGAGGCGGCCGGTATTTATCCCGGTTTCACCCGCAGCCGCTGCTGAGCAATGTCATAAACAACCCGATGTCGCAACCATCTCCGTACTACGGAATGGGGCTATCGTCACAAGTGAAACGCAGCACAGTGACCCGGCGTAGTAAAAAGCTCCGCTCGACGGCCGGACGGCGTCGACGAAAGTAAAAGTTGAAATCGACGAGCAGGGCGACACGGCGTTGGGAGAAAGCTGCCGGAAAGTGAAACTCGGTGCCTCACAATGCATCACCCGGCGCCGGTAACGGTAACATCGATGGCGTAACGCACCCGCAGCCCGACGACACATACTACAAAAGGCAGATGCATGCTGGCCACATCACAATACGCCGCCGGAATTTCGCACCCGCGCTGGGCGAAAAGATGAGAACAGATGCCAATTTGTTGGGAAGAAGCGAGGGAAACTAAGGCGCATCCAGTGCACCCACACACTTCCAACTGGGCGGCCATCCAAAACCTCAGCACAAGGCTTCTCCGTGACGTTAAGACACTCCAGTCCTGCGTAGGACTGGAGTGTCTTAACTTTGAGATTTCAGCTTCGAGGCTTAAGCTCAAGACATGGGCTTTTAGTAAAAGGGTTTAAGAAGCAAATACCTTTACAGTGGGCAGAAATAGTTATTCGCCTAGCAAACCGCCTCTGGCGAAAGCCGCGAAGTCGCTGACACTGACTCGGGCTGAGACCGTGCCTACCTGTCACGATCCCGGGCACGGGGCTGCTGGAGCCGCAGCTGTCCCTCTCCAAATCGAGCAGCATCGCGGCCCGTCGCCGACTAGCGCTATCACAGACCGAGGCGCGGCCGTATCACAGGGGCGGAGTCGAGCTGCCGGTGCCAGCTCCCGGCCAGGACTGCCGGCGGCGTCCTCGGCGCGCGCGCCGCCGTCGTAAGCGCGCCAGTAGTATCGGCCGGGGTCAACGACCGCCGTTCGCCAGCTGATCAATGAGCTGGCGCGCGTTTTTTTGCGCGCGGTTTTTGCACACCTGCGCGCCGCGCAGAGCCCGGCAGCTTTGTGTCGGAGATGTGTCTGGCGGCGGGAAACGGCGCGGCGCGACGAAAAAGCCGCACCGCAGGTCACCCGCTACCGAGGGCTGCGGAAGCCGGCGGGCAAAAACGCCACGAGCCCCCGCAGGCCGTCGCAACCCGGCTCAGCGCGCGGGTGCCCGGCAAAAAGGGGAAAATAGCCAGGAGGAGAGAAAACAAAAACGGTGGCTGTGTCACTGTGAATTAAGCCGGCTGCAATGCACGCAGAAGAAGGCCAGCAAAACAAAGCGATTTGCGAGCGCCACGGATGTGGTCTTTGTTGTTTTTGCCCGGGGCTTTTCTTCGTTAGCGAGGGCAACGAACTCCGTTTTTCTCCCAATGCAAATTATATCGACACCGATCGAGCCGAGGACGGGGTGCCAACAGCCGACAGATGCGACTGCACGGACACCATTGTCCCCAGCTGCTGCGTGCTTGACAGACCGCACCACGCCACCGACACGAATAACTGAGGGTGAAATATTCAAGGGGCGGAACTGAGACGCGCAAGTCAATGCCTTTCAACGGATGCAGCATCGCTCGGATAGAAATGGAAGCAAGCTAACTCGCTGAGCGAGGACCGTGTTTTTCAAAACATGAACCACAACAATGGATATTGAGGACAGATGGATATTTAAAAAAAACACTGGCAAAATGAAATACGAATGTTACATGTGACAAAAATATATTTTCACGGTATCTAAGTCAGCAATACCGCCTTTTACCGCAAGTTATGAATGAGGAGATTTTGAACTTATTTTTACAACTTACCTTTGCAACAATAAGCATATGAACCGTAGATGAAACCTTTCATCTCTTTGAGGGGTCACGTTCCCCACCAGCACATCAACCCCAACGCTAAGAGCATTCGAATGGACCCAGGAAAAATCCTAGTCCACCTCCCGTTCAAATGTGAGATTCGACCCCCAGCAGTTTTGCACGGTTCCACCGCTGTTCTATGTTAATCACATCATCTCCCTCAAAACTCACCAGTGATTGATTTCGGGCTGTTGAAGTCACATTGCTAGTCCATAAATAATTCATGAGTTTCTGCGATATCACAAGCACATCGTCCAACAATCCGCAAATTACGTACAGACACCCAGTTTAGGTGCGGTGCCAAACATACGTCCTGATTCCAGCAGGTAGTAGCCTGTGCCGCAAGACACCGGCGCGCAGCCGAACAGTATACCGGTCATCAATTGTTCCGCTGCCGCCTCCGTCACCAAGCATGCCCCGATCCTTCACCTCCCCTCCACACCTCCGACCGTCCGATGAAAGGCTCCCGCCCGCAAGATGACAGACGGCGCGCAGACGTCGCCCGTCCTCGCGCGTGCCTCCCCTCCCCCCTCCTCTGCCGCCGCGGCGACCGGCCGCGTCGTGTGGCCCATATAGCGCGCGTCGGGAGAGCGGCGCGGCGCGCGCGGCGCCGGCCGCCGCCGGCCCGATTCTGGTGCATTCACCCGGCCGACGCAAAGTCGGCCAGCGGCGGCAGCCTCTGCCCGGGTGCCACCGCTCTCCATCGACCCTGGCGCCGCGACGAGCCGAAAGTGGGTCAGCGCGACCGCGCTGAGGCTAGAGTTCGTTGCACTGTGACGTCACGCGGCCGATTGGGGCCGGGAGCGGGCGTTTCACAAGAGCGGCGCTGTGGGCTCGCGAGCGCGCGCGCCGCCGCTACGGCACGCCAGCCTTGCAACAGAAGGTCCCGGCCGCTGGAAGTGGGTCAGCCGAGCCCGCGCAGAGGCTAGGACGTTGGCCCGCCACCGAATCACCTTCGGAAAATAGGTTGCCGCCGCGGAAACACTTTCCTTGCTGGACGCGAGGAGCGCTGGAGGACAGATAAGGGTCGTTATCGGGGGAGGAATGGACGGCCGGCGTGGCAGAATTTCCCTGAAACCTTTCGCCCTGGGGCAACAGGCAGCTGCGTGAATGCCCAGCTGTACTTTTCGCTAGAGGTGTGCTAACCTCGGGCTCGCGCGGCGCGGCGAGATCTTCCCCAGCTGGCACAGCTAGCGGGCCGTGCTCACCCTGGGCGCAAGGAAAGTTTCCGTCGCGGAGAAACAGTGAAAATGAGGTCGACAGCACGGGGCATTTCGATTTCGGGCTCAGGTGGCGCGCCGCCAGTTACGGCATGGCTGGCAGACGATTTCACTTTTACGACAGTTGAGTGCGGGGAGCAGGGCCTTGTCCGGGCTAACGGATGAGCCCAGGCTGAGACAGGCGTGCTGAGGGTTGACTGGGAGTGCTGAGGTGGTGGGACGAGATGATTATGAAAGATCGGGTGCGAAGGGGGGGGGGGGGAGCCGATGCCAATTGCATCTGTTTGACAGTAGTACAAAGGGGAGGGGCGCTGCATTACTTTGTCTGACATGAATGAAGATGGATAATACTTATCGTCGACCATACTACGGGCTGATGATTTTATTCGGGCACGATAAAATGTGATCAGCGATCAGATGCGTAGAACGCATATTAAAACCTTGCACCTTAATGAAAGAGGTGCCCGCTTAAACACACCGCCGCAGACATACATTTCGGAGATGCGATACGCACATTCAAGGCCCTCTGACCGTCCACGATTGGACGATCAGCCTCGGCTGTGGTGTACGCATGTTAAGTACATTATCGACGTCGTTTTGTCACTAATACCTGCAGCTGGGTGCAGTTAGAGAAGAGGCGACACGGTCCCAGGTGTCCACGACCTCCTCCCCACAGCGGCCTCCCTAGGGGTCCCACGGACTCCCGACGACGAGGTCTCACAGGGCCTCGGAGGGGGGTCTGCCGGACTCTGCCGGCGAGCTCCCGCGGCGCCGATGCCAGGAGGGGAATAGGGGCAAAGCTTGCGGGGGCCTCAGCCCCCATTCAAGGAGGGGGGGGGGGGACGAATGTCGACTACGCCGTCCTCAAGGAGCAGCGGATTCGGGATATGATGCATGGCTCCATAGTTGGATCTACTACGCACGGTGGAGATCACGTCCACACAGCTTCTTTAACCACAGTGCGAAGACACCATGTGTGTGGGACATGTGACACACATGTGTGCGGAGCAGACTCTATAATGTGCACATCCGAGCAACGGGCAGTTAGCCTCCCCAGCATGGAGTTAGAAAACCATCCGTGCAACGATGGCACCCAAACAGCACCGATGGCACCGATGACACCTAAATGGCACCGATGGCACCCAAACAGCCAGCAATCTCGTCTCCACAGCTGAGAAGACCGCATCCTCTCCAATCATAGCCTCAGATCATCCCTCACTCCGCAGCGCCCGGCGCACGACATCCAGCCTGGACACAGCTTCCCTGTGCCGACAGCCGAGGTAGCACCGACACCTTCCAGGGTGACGGGGTCGCGCCGGGAGCCGACGTACCTGCGTGAGGTGGCACCGGCGCAATCGACGGCACCTCTTGCGGGGGTCCAGGGGCCCGCGGAGAGCCGGCCGGGCTGTCCACCGGGCTGAGGCAGCCCTTGACCGCCTCGTGCACGGCCAGGTCGAACTCGGAGCCGGCCAGCGCCGGCGGGAACGCCAACAGCAGGTCCTTCACCGTCATCACGTCCAGCTGAGCCGGTGCCAGGGCGGCGGCTGCTGGCTCAACACAGCTCAGCACGGCCAACAAAACCGAGCGCGAGCGCTCTGTCCGCGCGCCGGTCCGAAGCGAAGCGCAGTCACCGCACGAGGAGCACGGTAGAGCTTACGCAGCCACTGAGTGGCCGACGCCGAGTCCGCAGCTGGCGCCCGACCAGACTCGACTCGCCTCGCCGCCTCCAAAACCCAACTGTATACAAGCCGGCTGCAGCCGCGCAGCAGACACCGGAGCGCACGCCTCCACCTGGGTCCGAAACGGCGACGATTGTGGCGCACTGCGCGCGGCGGCCGGGCAGCGGGCCGCGGTCAGCTGACTCGCCGGGGGCGGTGGAGCGGCGCGGCCGGCACGAAAGCGGCGCGCCGACCCAGCCGCCGGGTCACAAACCCCAGCCGGTCGTACTTTTACCCGGCACCCTTTCGCTTTCGTCTGCGTGGCGGCGCGTCGGGCGGTGGCCTCGGCCCACGCCGGGCCGTTGACCGCTCCCCCCACTGGAGGGGGGGGGGGGGCGGCCTAGATGGCCTCGCCTTCCCGCCGGCTTATCCTCGGTAGTGCGGAGAAAAAGTGCGCAACAGGGAATACACGGTATGCCTACCAGGGATAGCCTAAGGTCTACGATCCCGGGATCTAGCGGTCTGCTCTTTGGTAGCGTGGAGAGTCCAGGGAAAAGCCTTCCTTTTTGCTTTATCCAAGGCCCTGGAACCACGGCTTTAACGGCCACGGCAAACGGCTAACACCCACAACGGAAATTGTAGACCAAACCGCGCTATGACTACGTCTGTGCTCGACCAAGTGGTACTGGTGAGTATTACTACTGTCATCGTCAGGGATCCTGGCTATTTACTTAATTAGGTCTGTGAATTCATCTGTTCGCAGCATCATACAAGAGCTAATACTTAAGCATCACAGCGCCAGGTGTCTACTTTTCAGGGCGGGACACTTCTTGGCATTATGACATCCTATTACCATTACATCTCTGCCCGCCTGTTAATCGGAAAGTAATTTCAGTAAGAAATCTGTGGTAGTATGCAAAAGGAGACGGCACTTGTTTGCCGCCATCATGCAGGCACATCGAAAATGTTTAAAATGAAACGTTGAAAATGATTAAATAACGAGAGCGGCTTTACAGGTTGAAAATCTCAGCACCACAGTGACTGTGACAGTTTGGCCTGGGGCACAAGCAAGGCCATTTGAGACATTGATAGAGCACATACGGGCAACTCAGCATAAGAAGTCAATGTATTGGGCGTCTCCCGTAAAGGATTCTTTTCACATACATCAAATTTTGTTTGTCACACTAATTCAGTTTACAAGATCAAAACTAAAGTATTCCCATGCCCGCAGCTAAATTAACAAGCTTTATCAAAACACTGTCGCATTTGCTAAATTTGCTTGCTTGCTAATTTGGTTCCATGTTGCAGAGCAGGCACCTCCTCCAAATTTGTATTGATTTCACTAATTACCCAAAAATTTCCCGCCCCTGAAACGTTTCATCAATATGATCTACTTTAACGCCAGCTCAAAGTCAATTTGAATAAATCACATTTAAACCTATCTCTAATCTATCCTTCGATCAGTTTCACGAACTTCCGTGCATAAATCCTGTTCCATCTTTGCTCCAGTTCGTTTAAGCACTCTCTAATGACGGAACAAGCGGGCAGCGATCTTCGACAGCGAACGTCACTTCCACATCAAATGTATCAAACATGGCCAAGTAGTTTCACGTTAACATCCACCTACGAAATATGCCGATCTCTCTCTCTCTCTCTCTCTCTCTCTCTCTCTCTCTCTCTCTCTCTCTCTCTCTCTCTCTCTCTCTCTCTCTCTCTCTCTCTCTCTCTCTCTCTCTCTCTCTCTCTCTCTCTCTCCTCTCTCTCTCTCTCTCTCTCTCTCTCTCCCCCTCTCTCTCTCTCTCTCTCTCTCTCTCTCCTTCCCATCCCCCTCTCTCCGCCCCACCCTCTGCCCTCCTTGGGGCCTCCTCCTTACGCCAGCATCCCTCCTCCCTACGCGCAGGGGCCGGCCGGCAGGGGCCGCCCGCCGCCGGTGTTTTCACTTTTGCCCAGCGCTGACCCAGTGCCACGGTTTCCCAGGCGCGGCCGCTGACCCGCGCCAGCGTACTTTTACTCGCGCGCGCGCCGGCCGCGCCACTTTCGGTTTCCGCCGCGCCGCCGCCGCCGCGTACGGAGAGCGTACCGTAGAGCGGCGGCCGCGGAGGCGGGCGTGGCCTGCGGTCGCCGAGGAACCGGCTGCCGGGGCGCGGGAAGCGGGCGGGGTACGGTGGGGAGACCGCCGCGCGCTGGTACGGTGGACGAGTAGGTACGCTTCGCGCGTGGGGATATCATATCGCCTGTCGGGGTTATTTAGAGCATGATGAGTCCTGCGATGTGCGCTGCGCGGAAAGATCCGGCAGTCTGAAGAGGACAGCTGAGTGGAGAGAGAGTGGAGCTTGTGAGAGGGAAGGGTGACTGTCGGGGTGGAGAAAAGATGAAACGGTGGCTGGGTGGCTGGTTGGTTTGATGGTGGTGAGATCAACCGTCGGGCGTGTGGTGGTCGGTCGATACCCCGGGTGCTGGAGGCGAAGCGGTCGGATCACTCACACAACTCGGAACGGATACGAGCTGCGAGCTATACGCGAGATATGAGCCGGTCGGAAATCCGTCGCCCTTTTCTGCTTCTGACCTATGGGGCCCTGATGACAGTGACTGGAGCCTTTGGGCGCACCGGCACCAGCAAACATGATCATTTGTCGGCAGCTACAAGACTTTGAGACCCTTAACAACGCCCAAAAGCGGTCGCAAGCCTTGGACGGAGAAGTAGGAAATGGTGGAGACCAACAGTGCGTTACCTTGAAGGACCCCTCCCTCTCTCCTAACACAGGACATGGGCAAATTCGTCCCGAGGACAACAGCGAATCCTATTTACGGACCTGATTTGGGTCAACGAATAAATACCGAGGTCGCGTATCCTTGACGAAGATGTATGCAACGCTTGCTGGCTCTCGGCTCGAGGCTGCGCACATATCTAAGTGGTTCATGGCCTGGGCAGGGCGCACGCAGGCGCACGCACAACGCCGCCGTCCAGGGTCATCCGGTGTGCGCACGCACCCGCGGCGGAGCCTCGGTCCTCGCGCTGAAGGCCTCCCACCGCTCCGAGACGCCCCCCCCCCCCCCCCCCACCAACACCCACGCCGAGGCCTCGGTCGCTGTTATCGGTTGTTTCTAGGCCGGGGGGCTTCCGCCGCTGCGGAGCACCACTGTGTGAATAGTCGGAGCGTCGTCTGTCCCTCTCGCAGCCCTCGAGCAGGCCGGGCACTCTCGCCGCTGTTCAACGTGGTCCTCTCCACGAGGTGACAGCTCACCGCTGCCTCCTCATCCTGTTCCGAGACAGTGTTTTCGTTCCTGCTCCCGCTATTCCAGCAGTCGTGTTCTCTGATCCAGTCTCCCTGTTCCTGTTCTGGCCGCGCTGCCCCGTTCTCCGCGTTCCCTGTGGCCCTGGCCACCACGCGCGCCGTCCAAGCGACTTCCGTCGACTCCCCGGCCCTTTTCACGGTCCGATCTCACCCAGGGAGCCGGCGTCTCCCACTGCGCCCGAGATGCTCGCCTCCCCTGTGTCATCGCCCCTCCTTATAAATAAAGCACACTGTCCCAGATACCAGAATAAACACCGTGCGTGCGAGTGCGTGCGGGAATACCGCCACCCGCGCCCGCCGCCGGGCTAATTGTGCCCGCGCAGCAGACGTGGCACGTGCGGCACGTCCTGATGAAGCACGTGGCGTGCCGCGTCCTCCGCCACCGTGGCAGCCAGTCTGCCGCGTGCTATTACGCCTGTTCAGTGTTCGTCACGTTAGGAGAGCGTCGTGAATGTTTAAAGAGCCCGCGTGCGTGTGCAGTCGGACCCCGGCGGAGCTACGCCCAAAAGTAGCGACCAAATGAGCAGCTGCAGCTGCAAGTGTTCGCCTCGCTTGCATGCCCGGTTGGCTTGGTACGCCAGACTGCGGGAGACACCCAGGTGTCCGCGCCGTGCAGCGACAGAAACATCGAAACTGGGCCAGCATGCACTTGTTGGCGGATGTTTGGAGGCCGTTCCGTTCCGCCGAGCTGATCCATTTCTGGGGCGACCATGAACCCGACGCCAGCTGCGACCAAGCCCCTACAGGCCTGGAGAGGCCGCCGGCTTGACTCACGGACGCGGCGTCAGGCAACGGAAATGACGCACCTGTCCGAGGCATTTCGCGTTACAGCTAATGCATTATCAGAAGACAGAGGGTTTAACCCCAACAGATAAGATGGGGTTGATGAGTCAGAAGTACAATACCGGTTTCCGCTTTTTTAACCTCAACGTGAGCCGTTCTCGTGAATGCTTTCCTTTGCAATCGATTGAGGTCGTGAACACGGGTGGCGACGACCTTCCAGACGTGAATGCAACGCCAGACCAGCACACATGGTGTCGTACGACTGGCCAACTGCCTATTCGGTGCAAATATCTCGGCGTAACAGCGGCTAGCAGCGCACATCCGACGCGGTTCTGCTGCTGGCTCGCCCAAAACACCCAGACTTGTAGCAGGTTAAGGACGCTTGTCCGCCCTATTCCCAAGGGCTGTCTGACAACTTTAAAGGTGTCGGTGGCCTCAGTCGTGCAGACCCACCCAGCCACGTGACTTCAATCGTGCCGCGACTGACCTCCGGCTGACCTCCGGCCGCGCTGACCGGTCAGCGGGTCAGGCGAAGGTCACGACGCTGCCGACCGGCCGACCTTCGCGCCGACGGTGCCCCCCTCTCCCCCCCCCCGAGTCGCCGTATGAACGCGTGACCAGGTCAGACAGGCTCACCTCCGCGCCCGTGACGTTGGAGGGGGGGGGGGGCTTCGGCGGGAACAGGGGGGGGGGGGAGAGAAGTGAGGGAGAACAGCCATCTCCCAGTTGGATATACTTCACAACATTGCTTTATTTAGCGAACTTTGAGAGGATCCCTGTCCCTATTTGGAAGTTTCCACATCCCACGCGCTGCTCACGCAGGTATACCAACTTGATCTGACCCGTCAGAACGTAGGGGCCATGCGCATCGCTGCCAAAAGAGCGAGTCACCCGTACCAGATACACAAAGGCTGAAGCTCTGAGCGAGAATGCTTGTGATCTTTTACCTCGTCCTCCAACCGCAGTTGCGGGCTTGTTTATGCCTGTCAGACTGCATTCTTGAGCCAGTACATGGCGTGACGGTCGCGGAACTTTCTACCTAGCACTGCAGCACAATACAGCTGATCCAGGTGCGTGCCAAGTTCTTCAGTTAGCAAACAAGACTTTCTAACGCCCCAAAACTGACATAACACGTCACGTACTGTACTCTGATCCCCCACCCGCCTGCTCCACGATCATCTCAACCCGACCGCGACAGGCAGAAGTCGTGCGCGCCACCAGACACGTGCCTGCCCCCGATCCTCAGCCAGACTCCGGCCGGGGTGCCCAGACCCGCGGCCGCGGCCACCTCTCGGCCAGATGGACCCGAGGACCGGTCCGGCCGGGCCGTGACCCAGATCCGGCCGCAGTTCGTCAACCCCGCGCGTGACGTAACCGGTCACGTGACGCAAGCGGCGGGCGCCGACAATGAAAACGAGGACGGGGACGGGCCGGCCGGCGGCGGTACCAGGCCCGGTACGACTGCGGTACGGCCGCGGTACGGCGGTGTGGCGGCAAGGGACACGAAATGACGCGGCACAAGGGCACACACCTCGAAGTGGACCCGCGATGCGCGCAGGACTGATCCGGAACAGCACCGGGTCAGTTCTCAAAAGTAAAAGTGTGCCCCGGTGATGGGAGCCGTCGCTTGCCTAACACAGGCAGGCGGAAGTCGGTCCACTCGTATAGTGAGATGCGCCAAGGCCACAGGCAGGCATTACACAGGTCACTACGAGATAGCACGGAGCAGAGGACGCAACAGCGGCCAGCGGTCGTTGAAAGTTCCTCCGCCATACAGTGGACTAAAGGTTGGATTCAAGCGCTTTTCTACAATTTGTAAGCAATGCGCTTATTTTCCAGATCAAACTAATACGTGTAGCCTATCAATAAAACACACGTTACAAGGCTATGGCGTTCTAGCGCAGGCGCCGTCGACTATTTGCGTCGCTGGGTCTGGCCAGTTCGGCGACCCGTGGCGCAATTGTTCACCGAACTAAGGGGGTGGGCACGGCGTGCAAAATGCCGGATTCGGCGTAACGGTGAGCCGGGGTGAAGGTATCAGGGCCCGCGTCACACGGATCGGCCGAGTTTGCCAGGTGATAATCCCCTATCACGGCTTGTATGCCGTTGTGAAATATCCTCCTGAAGACCATCTTGGGCGTTTGTTCGTGAGAAGCAGGGAATATGATAGAACGGGATTGGGGACGATAACGGGTAAATGTTGCCGTAAATCAACGTGAAAGTCGCCGTCACCTCAGGCGTGAACTGTCACATCACGAGAGCCGTTTTCCTTGGGTGGTTCTTAAAAGCAGAGGAAAGGAATGACAAAATTCACACACATAGGCTGTATAATATATATATATATATATATATATATATATATATATATATATATATATATATATGTACATATATCGCTTACCATGTTGAAATGTAAAAAATTGAAAGTGTACTAAACAGCCTTATCGTACTACAAAGACGGTGTTTTGATGAATAATTTCTAAACTGTGCGGAACTTTTGACCCGTCATTCATAATTCGTCTGCCTTAATTAAAGAGACCGAACTCGTCGACCCCTGGCTAAAAACACCAAGCGGTGTAGCTTCCCCTGCTGATTCACGTGCTATCTTTTCCTGGCGCCGCCCATTTATTTGTGCATTTTTTATCTGATACGGAAGAATGAGAGGCTAATGTCACGTAAGGATACTGGCGGCATGGCAGCAATTTCAACCGCACTTGCGCAGAACATAATTTTCAATACTTTCCCGGCGACGCAAGCCCAGAACCGTGGAGAGAGCAGTGAAGATGGAGACTTTTGTCCGCTATCAGTAAAATTTATATCTGAAACCCTTGGAAATGAGTTTTTGAATCACAATTTTCGCTACGTTTTGCAACGTTCGAAGCTCTTAAACATAGGATGACTCCCAGGTCCTCATTAAGCTCGCGCTCGCTTCAAATAGGAGACTTTGCTCCGCGATCTTGCGTCCAGACCCTCACCGCCAGACGGTCCCGTGTCCCCAGCAGGGCGCCGCCGCCTGACCCCCCGCTCGCATGCGCTTGCACAGTGCACATCGGCCCAGCGATGGCGCAGTTAGGCGTATTGGGAACTGCGGATGGGGACGGACATGGTCCTCCGTCGCGTTTCTCTGCTCGGCCGTTGCGTAACGTCGCGTCCCCGGCGACGAGGAGGTCCGTTTCACGGGAGGAGGATCTCTCCCGCGGCGGGTTTCTCTCCGAGGTGGCGGTAACCCCTTTCACCGAACTGGCCCGGATCGCCGACGCGCTGTCGACTTTGCGCAACGCGCGGACGTTGACCGTCCTCGTGTGTACCAACAACAGGGCCATTGTGGCCACGGCCGACCCGCGAGCTGAATGCATCGAGGGCTCCTCCTCGCTTCCCAGCGGCATCAGGCGCCCGACCTGACGTCGTTCGCCTGCCATTGTTTCTGGTGGCGCGGGGGAGACGGCCCGGTGGCAGGCGCAGCACCCCGGTCGCAGCGCGCACCACGCACACCGCTGACATCCAGTGACGTCGCACGCTGCCTGAGGGCCCTTGAGCTCCGAGTGCCCCTTGCAAAACGGCCAGACCGTTCATTCGTGCAACGTCTTCGTCGTCTCCTCTGTCGGACTTGCGCAAGAGCGTCGCCTACACCTTTTGACTCCGACGGCCTGGCGGCTGGCCGCCGCCGACCCACGTAGCACCGTCCGCGGTGAAAGTAAAACCGGCAAGCGGTGTACGCGTGACGTCTGCGCTCCACTTGGAGTGCATTCACACCGCTGCCCTTGTTCCAGATCGTATTTTGAGTCAGAGCCGCTGGCACTAGCTGCACGCACAGCTGAGGGAGGTGCGGTGGATACATTTGTAGGGGGGGGGGGGGACGGGACATGTTACGGAAAAGTTAGCGACTTTTAGGCAACGCGAAACGAGCGAAATCCTATTCGTGAGTCACGCTCAAAGGTGGACGTGACGGAGTGTCAGAGGGCGTGACACACCTTCGGTGAAAAATTTCATCTGCAAGTCTATGAAAAAACCAAAAGTTGTGCAACGACTTGAATGGTTACTTGATCGTTACATTCACCATCTTTACCGCTCGTAAGTTCAACGGGACGGACATGCTACACCATGCGACATTTAACTGCGATACCGCACACGTGATGCAATGATACAGCACGCAAGGAGCCTGCTGGCCTGGCGAGTCATTCTACCACAGGTGGAGCAGCTGGACTGTGGATGGAGTGGCTGGACGAATGTGCTGCGTGCATATGCAGTCGATGCTCGTCCGGGCTCCCCACTTCGACTGTGTCTGCAGACATTAATACCGGTCGCACGCGGGCCCTTCCGCTTTCAAACCGGTGTGGTTTGAAATTGGCTCATTCGTTCATTCGCTCATTCTATATTCAGTGGTGTAAACTTGGCCTGTCCGTTTATGCGTTCATTCATTCTATATTCACATACGATTTCCGCTGAAGTTTTAGTTCAAACCTCGACACATTTCGCATCTCTTGGTTACGCGCACGGCCCCGGTCGCACCACCGGAGGTTTGTGGGCTATCACCGGTTATAAGCCCACACACAAACACAGACGCGGACTGCGCGTCTGGTCCCGCGTCCAATGTCATTCCGAGTGCCGTATGACGTGCTGCACGAGTCGGCACTCGGTGATGATCGGGGGGGGGGGGGGAG
The DNA here is from genome assembly GCF_011947565.3 of Pollicipes pollicipes. Lineage (NCBI taxonomy): Eukaryota > Metazoa > Arthropoda > Thecostraca > Pollicipedomorpha > Pollicipedidae > Pollicipes > Pollicipes pollicipes. Next base: position 18,760,799 of record NW_023596818.1, read on the forward strand.
GGGGGGGGGGGGGCAGGAGTCGGCCCGCAGGACCGCTCTGATGCAAAGTCGCTGCCTGAAGCCATCCACCACGACCTTCGACTGTTTTAGACATGAGATATTGTCATGTTTGGAGAGCTGCCGGCGGGGTCCAGCACGTGGCACCGGCTCCCTCAGCAGCACACCCACCACCATATCCTGTTTGGGGAGGGGGCAAGGTCCGTTTCGGGTCATTACTCAATGTGCTGCCAGCTGTACTTGACTTAAGCGCAGGTTGCAGAGTACTACCCAACATTTGCACCACAGGGCAAATTTTAGTTTTTTTAGCACTCAGATGAGATATGGCTCCGCTGATCTCCCCATAGATACGTCCTTTTGATTCCAGCACACAAGCTCACTGGAACAAAAATATGCGCTTGCTGATCCCGCGAAGGACAGCCATCAAGCTAAAAAAACAACTGGAGAAGAGTCCAGATTTTGAGCAAGACTGATGGCCACGGTATCAAAGTTGTCGGCCTAATGATCCCAAAAAACAAAACAAAAAACAAACAAAACAAACAAACACGTCGTAACGTATGTCGCCAGTTATACGACGCGTTGAGCCGTTCGTTGACTACCTTTACCGGAAAAGTGCTGCCATTCACGTAGTAATAGCATTGCTCACGCAAGTAACCATACGATGAGCGTTCGATTCGGGCTTTCGTCGGTTTAAGGTTTTTCCTCAAAAGCTCAATCGTCATTCAAAAAGAGTCATTTTTGCCCACTTTTTCCACCGGACTCCTTGATCGCCACTACCAAAAAAGCATATTTCCTCCCACGATATTTCGTTTAGTCTTATCCACAGGCGGCCAGCGTGTTTGCTCAGCAGACTGTGGCTGATCGGCTACTGTCGTAAATCGTACGCATCGTTATTGTTACTTATTTCAGTAAGGACGCGCTATTCGAAACTCTCCAACCCAGCGAATCATTTTGTGATTAGGCGCCAGCGCGTGGGAACAGCTCAGCCGGTCGTCGGTAGCTTCAGCGCCTCGCCGATCGACAGCGCCAGCGCCCCGCCGGTCGGCAGCTCCGGCGCCTCGCCGGTCGGCAGCTCCAGCGCCTCGCCGGTCAGCAGCTCCAGCGCCTCGCCGATCGGCTGCTCCAGCACCTCGCCGATCGGCAGCTTCAGCGCCTCGCAGGTCGGCAGCTCCAGTGCCTCACCGGTCGACAGCTCCAGCGTCTCGCCGGTCGGTAGACCTGGCGCCTCACCGGTCGACAGTCCTGGCGCCCCACCGGTCGGCAGCGCCAGCGCCTCGCCGCCATCCACGCACCGAATACGCTGAGTCGTTCGTACTAGTCGGCCGCCGCCTGAGGTTCGACCCGGCCGCCATGTCAAAAGCAAACAAGATTGAATGCCTGTTTACAATTTTGTTCGGGCTTCTTTCCTGAATAATCTGTCACAGGCCCCGACAGCACCGCGTCCAGTCTGTCCAGTCTGTCCAGTCTGCTCAGCCAGACCGGGGCCGGGCAGTCCCCGCCCGCCGCTGTCCACGACTCTCCCAGTCCAGTTTCAGCTCGCCGGACCCCCAGGCAGGCCATCTCGTTTCGTCGGTGTTGTTACTACGCCGCGAGAAAGCTGGCGTCCGACGGAGGATAGCTACTGATCTGCCCCGGCGGAGCCCCGGCGGACGAGCATGCAGGCAGAAAGGTCTATGGCTGGGCAGGCAGAAAGATCTATGCCTGGGCGGGCATACAGATCTATGACTGGGCAGGCAGACAGGCCTATGGCTACGCCCAAAGACAGATCTATGGCTGGGTAGGCAGACAGATCTATGGCTGAGTAGACGAAGTGCGTGTTCGGGAAGACGCACATGTATCCAAAATGCAGGCATGCAACACACAGGTATAAAATGTAAAAATGTCTACAAGTCGACACGGGCATGCCCGTGTATGTCCGAATAGCCAGGAATCCGGTATGTTTGTATCCGGACCGACAGACGGGTACGTATCCGGACCGATAGTCATGCCTAGATCCGGGCAGAGTTCCGTGTCGAGGTCAACAGGCAGGCCAGCGGGCCCGTGTCCGGGCGGACAGGCGGACAGCGACTGTCCGGACAAGCATGCCGTTGTCGCCTGTCCCCGGCTAAGGATGCTGCGTCGGCTGGTCCGAACCGCGTAACGCCCACCCACAGGGCTCACATCCCCACAACAGAACACGTGAGAACTGATCGCACAGTCCCCAGGGCAAAGCACCTACGTCGTAGTGTTTGGCTGGTGTCTCCTCGTACACCCACGCGAAACGCAAATCCATGCAATGAAAGCCTGCGCGCTGTCGGTTGTCACTGGAGACCACAACATGTGCCTCATACTGTCGGTTGTCACTGGAGACCACAACATGTGCCTCATACTGTCGGTTGTCACTGGAGACCACAACATGTGCCTCATACTGTCGGTTGTCACTGGAGACCACAACATGTGCCTCATACATTCCGTAGTTGTGTGTGTGTGTGTGTGTGTCAAGCCATGCATAGACCGACTGCAGGAGAGATTCTGTGGTCAGTTTATATCCAACGCCAAACACGATCAGGCAAGCGACCTTTGGTGGAATCTTGAGCGAAATCGTCACGGACGCAGAGAGGAACTACGATAACGGAGGTTGACGTCGATTCGCATGTCGTCTTGACAAACAGGACGACGGCGGGGATCAAGTGTCGACAGACAGAACGACGCACGAGCGTACGCTGAATGCAGTATAATTTCAAGGCGGAGCATTCATGTGCACTGCCAAATGTCACCGAAACTCTCACGCCGCACCAGCGGGAGCATGCAATCGAGTATCTTTTCGTTACAACAGGCACGAGTCAAGCTGCTACAGCCCGCCATGCGGATCAGAGCAGCGGCGAAAGTGACGGGTCCCACCAAACTATCTTGCATGCAGGCTGTCAAGCGATTGCACTTCTTGTCGTGATCTGGAGCAGGCGAGCGAGGCGGGGTCGCTGACACGGCTCCGAGCGCGAACGGGAGCTGGCGCCGCGCCAGGTGATACAGCGGGGAGACGAGAGGCCGGCGCGCCGAGTACGCCGGCACCGAGTCTGTGCCCTGCGGCTACCGAGCGAGGGGCGGGAAAGTGGCGCCGACCACGTGGACGGCCGAGCTCTCGCTGGCGACTGACCGGGGCTGTTTCCGGGGGAAAACAGTGCATCAACATCGCGCCTGTTTTCAGACGAGCGTTTTGCGCCGGCGCCGAAACACCAGACAATGTCCCGGGGCGGGGCCGATAAGCCAAAGCCAGAGTGCGTTATCAGTACCTCTGATCCGCCGGCGGGAACTTTCGCCGCAGTATTTGCTGTGGCGTTAGGAGCATGAGGTCACCACTCCGCGGACTCCCTCCCCCTCCTCCCAACGACGGAGGCGCCGAGACGCACCCCCGGCCGGCCCTCTACCCACCGCCGCGGGCGGCCCGAGGGGTCGCTGTCCATGGCACATGGCGCCGCCCTAATTACGCGGGGCTGGGGCGTTGCACCACGAAGGCGCCCCTGGACCGCCGGGTCGACAGTACCCCCCCCCCCCCCCCGCCCCCGGCGTTCCGCCACTGCGCCAGCTGAGCGCGCGCGCCCGAGCACACGAGCGGCGATTGAGCAAGGCCGGTGACGTCATTGGTGACCCATTTCCCGGCCGTCCGTTCGTTCACCCCTGCCCTTGTTCCAATATTTTTATCAGTGCCGTCGGCGGTCGCCTGGTTAGCGGGGTGGTGTCCCTGCACGCCGCGGGCGGCGCCACCGTCGCGCCATTGCGGCAGTACGCGAGTCGCAGGAAGGCTGGTCGTCGAACCGGCCTCGATTCATTGTCACACGAAAGGTCAGCGCGCCCCGATAAGACAGCGCGACAGACCGGGGAGGGGGGGGGGGGCTCGCCCCCCTCGCGTGCGATGTTGGCGAATCGGGGACGACGGTGCCGAGCGCTGCTCAGTGACGTCAGAGGCCAACGACCGATAGAGTGGTCGCCGACGGAGGGGGCGGGGTGGGGAGCTGTTGACCTAGCTGTTGATACAGTTATCCGACGGGGCGGTGACGGCGGTGAGGGGACGGGTCACTGGCCGGTCTGTAACGTCGAGTGTGAAGGGGATTTAACCGTTATCACAGACCTGCGATTGGTCGAAGGCAGGCAACCGGTTTAGCAGGCCCAGATTCATGTGCAACGGTGCAACAATGCAGGCTCTACTGCATAATGAACGTATCCACAGGCGTGTTTTTGTGTTAATATGTGGTTACGGTGCAAAAATGAATCACTGAGCAATGCAGTGATGGCGAGACTGGCCATCATCGACGCCCTGAAGGCTGCACCTCGCATGCCTTGGAACATAACGGCCGGGACAAGTCAACGAACTGAGACTGAACAGCTGCGCCGAATGACGACACTTGCCATGCAAAATTGCACACGTGCAGCATCGGTGCGCGGCGCGGCAGAGGAGCGCTCCTGCCCATTCGCACACGGCACAAGCTCCTATACACAACAATTCACGAGGGTATCATTGGAATAGTGCTGCCAACTCGACGAGAACGGTTTAGGACGTTGCTCAGCTGATTGGAGCGTTGACCCGCGACTGCACTCAGACAGGTGTTCGCGTCCGTTCACCGGACTGGGGTTTCTCCTGTCTTTGCCACAATTGGCGCAGCCATTGGGACATAAGGACCGCAGTCGATAACCTCACATCGTTGTGAAACGAACAAACAGATGCGATTCATCACACCATCCCAAGAAATTCACGCCTCGCTGGGACAGCTCTGCGCGAGGACGAGCACTGGAGGCGCGTAAAAAAACAATCAAGAACGACGCACAACGTACTCGTGTGTACACGCGACACGATTCATTTGCCACTTTCCTTCTGACACTGGCCACGCACGGCGGAAAACAACAACCGACCATGAACCACGTTGGGAAATCCTCGTTTCCTCGTCACTTTCATTTGATCCAAATTTCACCTGTGTGGTGGCTCTCTAACTAGCCAACCCCAGCTAGACCGGACAGCACTAGAGCCACGGCCAAGCATTGCAAATGCGGCGCCCGCCCCCCCCCCCCCCCCCCCCCAGAAAACCGCAACGCCGCACACAAGTAACATGACAGCAGCGGCGGGCAACGAACGGTGACGTCAACGGGTCACCGCCCCCCCCCCCCCACTCCTCTCCCGGTAGGTCGGACCGTTACGCGGGCCGAGGGGGGGGGGCAGTCAGGTGGTAGCGCCAACGGAACAACACAGAATGGTGGCACGACTGTGGCCTTGACTTCGGTCAAAAACCCGGCCCGCTCACCGCGATGGGAAAGCGGTGTGACGCGAGCGACCGCCACCCCCCCCCCCCCCCTCGATGCCAATGTACCGCACTCGCAGGGCTGGCCAGCATTCGCTGCATCGTGCACGGTCTGCCAGAATCCCGGCGCAATTAATCCCAAGGATGACCTTTTTGCAACGCGGACGCGGGTCACTCTCACGGCTCGGTTACGGCAGGTCAGCACGGCAAACGGCGCACGCTGACCTGACGGGCCGACGAACCGCACCCGACGTGACGCCACGGCTTTTCCAGAGCTGTCACGCTCGGCGGGTGACGTCATAGCGTCACGGAATTCGCGTCACGGTAACGAGAGATTACTTTACCGACCAATCACGGCTTCGCTGTCGGGACCGACTGACGCGGTGAAGCAGCGTAACTTACACTGCAGACGAGCCTCCGTTGGCTGAGCCGAACTTTCTAGGCAAAGTCAGTATGTACAGTATAGTAAGTTCCCTCGCAGTCAACAGGATTTGAAAGAATGCAAAACTTCACAGCCGCATTGAGGGAGACGCAGATCGAATACTCCCGCTAACAAACGTTTGGGACGGGACACAGGCAGCGCAACAGAGCCTTTGCGCAGCGTTTTTGTCTACTTTACAACACAAACCGCGTGTTAAATAGATGAATTTGATGTTCTTGACGGCGTCCCCCACTGTAAATAGGGGCGAGTGGTGCGACGCTGGCATACGGACCGTTGCTTCGCCGCGGCTCGCGGGCTATCACGCGGAACAATGTCAAAGCAGTTGGAAAGCAAACGAATAGTCAGTTCAATTCGCTCGATCCTTTACAACCAACCAGTCGTTACCTGCCGCTTCTGCGCATCGACACAAGCCAAAGTCGTCCTGACCATTTTTCCTTCTTCGTTTCCCATATCTGCTTATGACACTGCGAGTTTGATTCGTCTTCACATAGCCAGCGATCTTCCCACACAAAATCAGCCCTTGGTACCTTTCAATGCATTTTCGAAACCCCAAACATCTGCTCAGGTTGAATTCAGAGGCAGGTGCACACATGCCGGACAGCGAATCCATGGCACATCCGGAAACGACGTCAGGACCAATCAACGCACTGACAGCGAAGACTTCAGGCGGGTCTTGATGGTGACGAACTGGTGGTGATATGCCGTTAGACAGTGAAGACTCCAGGCGGGTCTTGATGGTAACGAACTGGTGGTGATATGCTGTTAGACAGCGAAGACTCCTGGCGGGTCTTGATGGTAACGAACTGGTGGTGATATGCCGTTAGACAGTGAATACTTCAGGCGGGTCTTGATGGTAACGAACTGGTGGTGATGTGCCGTTAGACAGCGAAGACTCCAGGCGGGTCTTGATGGTAACGAACTGGTGGTGATATGCCGTTAGACCAACAAATCCTGATGTCAACGCACACACGTGCAGGGAACATGACTTCTATTTACGGTGAGTCGCTACACAGACCTGTTGACCCAGTACCCCATGCACACGTACCGGTACCGGAGCAAATGCATATTCGCCACCAAAGAAAAAAAATCGTGAATCTATAGCGTTAAAATTTAGAGACGAGAGAGCTAATAATCTCAAAGCCTTTAAAGAAACAGGGATGTTCTTTCCTATTCAGTTGGGGGCTCCATACCGCCTCTCCCCCGCGACTTCGACACGGAAAATTAGGCCCCGGCCAAAGCCGGGGCCAAAGCCCGATTCTTTCAGCTATTTGCGACAGGTTCAGCATTCTTTCATGCTTGTCCCACCAACTCAATTCACGAAACTACACCGCTGAAAGGAAGGTATCACCATCCAACGCCACAAGCCACTCAGAAACCCCCGAACAAGACGCACAGTTTTTGAGCGTCACAGCTTTCGCAAAATGGCGGCTACCTATATAGTTCTGGAGTGTAGATCGCGAAATGTCGGCCACGCGGCGCCACCAGCCTGTGACCTTCCGCGCCGGGGATGGCGGCTGTGACATCACAGTCTGACCGCGATGCCGGTTAGTCCTCTCTGACCCACATGGCTGGGTTTTCCTGGCGCTTTTTAGTAGCCCGGCCGATGACGCTGCGCGGGTGGGCTCGGCCCCACCCGGGCGCTGTGCCCACGCCGACACCGGCCGGCGCGGAGCGGGGCGATAGTGGGAACATGACGGGTCCCCCGCGTGGCAATCAGGGGCAGGGTTGCTCTGTGCCGTTTGTCCTTTGTTTCTCGTTAATAAATGATGACCGTAATACTGATGATGTACTGCCCGCTGCTTGACTGCTTCCCATTTGTGGAGCACTTGCCAAGTGCGGAAATAGAAGCCAGCTAATTAACTGACACTTTCCAAAGCGCTGCTCCAACGGCTGACGAGACCACGTACCTAACAGAGATGGGCATCACTAACATTGTACGCATGCACGTTTTTTAAAACTTCTGATGGTACTGATGCCGTTCACGAAAACACAACAGGAAGCACTTATGTCGGCATATCTCGTTCCATCGGTCCGGAAGCCGTCGCTTCACTCTCGCCCCGGGCGACAGCACCGCGTTCGCCGCCGATTTCTACGGTTTCCATGGTAACCTTGCTCCCGATTTCCGAGCGGGCGACGCGCCGTTTCGCCGCGGCGCCAGCGAAAGTGGTCGGTGAACCCTGGCGAGGCGCGAGCGAAGGTGGTCGGCGACCCCCGCGGTACGCGCCGGCCGCGGGCGCTGCCCACGAAAAGAAACAGCTTGCGGGCTCGTTGAGCCGGGCCAGGCGACGAATGACTTTTTGTGGCCGCTGACGGCACTCGTCCACCGAGCGTCTGGCCGAGGCGTGATGCTTTTGCTTTCTAGTTTCTCCCGGTGAGCCGGCCGCGGAAGGTGAGGGGGCACGAAAGGGAAGGGCATTGCCCCGTGTGGCGGCCGCGCAGCAGCGGGGCGGCGTGGTGACACGACACGCGTGTGTCTCAGGCACGCTGCTCTGGAGGCAGCGGGCGGCACGGCGGCTAGCGGGAGTTTCAACCTCGGCCCAAATCAAACGGCGGCACAGCTAGCGAGGTCGGTAACATATTCAAGATAACTATAGGCCATTCTGTGTATTGCAGACCCTGCAAGCTGGTCTATTGCTGCTTGTTCAGCAGCAATAAACCAGCTATTTATGCCTTTTCACTGACTTAGTAAATATGCAACTGAGCAAATACTCTTGTCTAACTGGCATGCATCATGCCTTCTTTAATATTCTGGCATGGATCACCGCTATGTTTCGTGTGCCAAGCATCGCACACAGCAGCCTATCCAGAAATTGAGACAGAAACACCATTTGTCCACCGGATCACGTGCGGCCGCAAGGTCACGGCCTCTCGCATTAATGCTGGGCTCACGCAGTAGCAGGCGTTAGGGAACACTGAACAACGTCCACTTCATAGGTCATTGCACCCGCTTGTCACCAGTATCAGTATGACGGTGATCCTTGCAATCAAGGTCGACATGTCGCTCAAACATGACGTGAGTTACCCTGTAAAAAAACAACGTTTGTGCTAGTTTTCCGCATATGGGTGGATCAGAAACGCCCACGATCCTATTCCGAGGAAATTCACAATGCAACTGTGGTGCAAAATGGACTATAACCGAAAAAAGCAACGCTCATTACACGAAAGGTTCATAATTCTCGGATAGCATCTAATAAAAGTCACAACAAAACGTGCGATTCACGCACCCGAGCAAGAAAACACAGGAAAATGTTTAGGGATGACAGTTGTTTGTACAGCCTGAGTGCCTCCAGCCAAAGGGCACGTTCGGTGGTCGCCATCTGCACTTCACGACAGCCGCCAGAACATCCGGCTGCGATTGGGCGCGGCCGAAAGTGAGTCAACACCGTCACTAAATGAACGCGCGCCGGTGGCTGCATGTCACGTAGGTCATTTTTGACGCTTATGAAGAAACCTTAAGGCTACAGACAATAGCAGGTGCCACCACGCGAGGGGCATACGCCCGTAAGAGGATCGCTCGCAGCTACCCACTGAGCTCACAGCACAGCTCTTCGCCGACCTGCTCCCCGAGAAAAACTGATATGGTCGCGAATTGGGATTCGGGATTCAGCATCGGCTTTTTGCTCCCAATGTGTTCGATACGTTTTTGCACCCACAATAGTTTTTAGACTCCGTACAGAGGCAGGTACCGGTCTGCTCAACAACAGTTTTAATCGCACGGTTCTTGGGAATGTAAATAATAACTACTGGCAGGGGTCCATTCGGAAATTTTAACGTCTTCATATTCTATATGCACCAGTTTGCAAAAACTTTTCTTAAAGGACAGGGATCAGCATTGCTTCCCTAACATTGTACAGTTGTAACCTACAAGAACAACCAAGGTAGCTGCCGTAACCAACGGAGAAACAGCGCCCTGACGGATGCTATACCGGCAGAAAATACCTTCCCCCTACCGCAAAAATTACCTGCAACGTTCCTCCTAGATTCTCGCAAAAAACGACTCCCGGCTCTTCGACCGGGCGCCAGCAGTTGCTTTCTGGCCAGCGCAGGCTAGCCCCCTCACTCAGCCACCCACTAACGACAGCTCTGCACGGATGCCAGGACGAGAGAAGGGGTTCAATTCACCCGAAATTTATAGAAAACTAAGTTCCAAACCACGGTGGCGCACGGAAGAATAACAGGCAAAACGACCCGAGCCCCTCCCCGTGACCCACGCCAGCCTGGCTCGTTCGTCGGCGGCCGAGGACATCGACATCGGGGCTGTCCAGGCTCGCGCGAGCCATTACCGGGCGTCGACTCCGGCGACCGACGTGACCCGGGCAGCCGCCGACGCCGACGGTCGGCGCGGGAGGGGGGGGGGGTCGATGAAAGGTCGCCCGGTCGGGGTCGGCGCACTCCATCCGGGTCAGTTGTGAAAGGAATCGCTCGGGTGTCTAGCCGTGGCGGGCCCGCCGCCACTGCCGCCGGCGTCCGGAGGTCAGAGGTCAGAGGGGTCAGAGCCGGGAGCGATGACCCAAACCAGTCATTGTAGGACGGAACACGTTCACTGACGACGCTCCTTCCTTCCGATTTCAAATCGTGCGCTATCATAGATAAGTAATGAAATAAATATCCAGAAAAAATAATGATGACTATTCACATTTTACGACTATCTTCCAGCGTACGTACACATCAGAGCAGCTTGAGATAACAAACACCGAATATGGTATGAAAATTGAATAGTCAGTGACCAAATTTTTGTAATAATAATGGTCTAATGATCTGAGAGCTAAAATGGCAGCCAGCTGTAGTGTGCAATGGAAGGTGAAATTGAAATTGTGAGAATACGGTTGACAGTGGAACAGAGCCTAAGCATGGTCAATAGTTACATACACATTCAGCCACATTCGTGTACGCGTCCCCAGTGCCAGAGCTCCACCACGGGTCGGAAGTCAGGGATACATTCCCGGCTTTTAGGAAACATCTTTCCACGCAACGCACGTGGGGGAACTGTTGAATTCCAGGACGTGGTGATACCCTCTGTGGTGAATACCATGCCTCGGTGTATAAGCATGTCCACAGACACCTTGTGCGCTTGAAGTTCGCAAAATGCAAATAGATCCACCCGGAAGGCTTGAATCTCAACCTCCATATTCAAGCTCATGCAAAAGCAAACATGCTGAGCCAGCTGCAAATGTAACGCGTTCTCGGGAGGTTTTTTTACATATATAGGGGCACACCCTGCCCACAACAGCTTGGTCTTGTCGATTCTCCGCAGGCGTATCAAAAAACAGCCAAACAATCGCATCTTGGGAAAGTATTGCACAGCATTAAATAGAACCCACCAGTCACGTCCGTCCGACCGGACAGAAAGACGAGCATCGACAAGCGGATGACTAAACAGCAGAGGTGCGACGCACATCAATGCATGCACCTTGTATGCATCGCCGGTAGCTTTGGAGAGGCCGCGTGGCCTAATAGGGGGAATACCTATACTGTTCATGGCCTAAATCCACGAACAGAAAACACCCTTATTGTATCAATTTGAGCTATTTACATTCAGGCCAGTGACGTTCGCCACCAGATTTAACGTCTGGGCTTGCAGGCACTGATACTGACGCCTTTTCATGTAATGTCATACAGGTTAGCAAGTATAACAATCCACGTGTGTGGGTTTTTAACATAATTTATTCAATACTCTTAACGTCCTTTCGTCAGTCAAAATGTTGTCAACTGAGTGCCGCCGTGAGCACTTAGCAATCCGCAGTTAAGCTCAGCCCAGCACGTTTCTCTTGTCTACATTTGCCTGGGCACAATTAATTTTTTCAAGTCAATGTGTACGTTGATTGCTTCTTCCTTGGCTCTTCCATTACTATTTCAGCCATGCCGTTATTGTCCTTCCGTGGGCGCTGGGCATTCTCAACGCCCGAGTCTGTGGGTCGAGGAAGACTCCGCCGGTCTGACAGCCATCTGTTGACCATATTGGGGACTATACATTTCTAGATGGCACCACTCTCGAAAACAACTCACACCAGGTGGCAGCACGCACCGCGCACGAGAATTCCAGTTCGGAGACCATTCCGATGACCTTCAACTTGAATCTGCCAATGGCGCGGACGGTCATAAATCACCGAGCGCTAGGAGGGGCGGGGTACTTTGAGTCAGATCAAACAAAGGGATGCACTAAGCGCTGCAGCATTGCGCGGCCCTGCAGTGCGAAGGCTATGCGGAAACCCAAACCGCGAACTGCCATGATGACCTAGTGCTGATGGGATTCGATAACAACAGGAAACAGTAACGTTTTCAACTGGTGTCACGAAGAAGCATGCAAATCATGTGGACGCGTACCAAGTCTCAGGTGTGCAGTCTCCGACGTCGCGTAACCAGGTGGACGTGAGCTGTGACGCAGTTTTTGTTTCTCTGAGAGATAATGGTCTGCTATTTCCTGCATTGTCTCCAGTACTCCCCAGGCTCAAAGCTATGATCCTCTCCTTTCTTGTCCTGGCTTTCTGCTCTGTCCGCTGCTTAGCGCACTGAGTGGAGCATCGGCGAGATGTAGCCACCCGCTAGGCCGTTTGACAAAGGTGGCAAAGCGGGCCACCGCACCACCCGTGCCACGCTCGAGGCTCCTGCACTTTCCGAAGTCTGACGCGGCGCCACGTGCGTGTGCAGTATCTGGAGGATGGAATGCACACCATCACAGGACATGCTTATTTGTTTTTTATCCTTGCTATCCAGTGGTGGGTCCAGAATTTCGTTAGGGTAGCAGCCGTGCAACATTGTGCCCCTCCCCTGGAGCTTGGGGCCGCTCCATAAGTCTTTGGAGGCCTGCCATTCCATTTTATGATATTCATGCTCAGTTTTTCATTAGGAAAACCATCTGTCTGTACGTGGCTCTAGAAATCCTACGGCCAAGTGTTTCGGAAAACATAAGTCAAAAGGAGGTCGAAGTTGAGTGCTAAATGCCATCCAAATCCATCAAAATCATAAAATATTAAATAACAAGACAAGCACGACACTTGATCGCACCCTTGGTGGCAGCCGGCCGGTTCCCGGCGACAAGTTGGCTGGTCGATGTGATCAGCTGTCGGTAAATGACTAATGAAGAGTTCGTGTTGTACTATATGAGGGAGTATTAAACATGTCAGCTCTTCAAACGGTGTTAAGCATGTGATGCTCAATTAAAATGTTCGTGAAAAGTTTCGCAACCAACGGAAATAAAACATACTACGTCAGCGGCGTGTAGCATTAGCTTAGGCGATTGCATGTACAACTTCAACGGAACATATGTGGCGGCTGCTGCCCGCGGCTTAACTAAACCGCTAAGGGAAATCCTCATCGGGTACATATCAGACTTCTGTATGAAGCAGTCCAGCCAGGCTTGTAAACGCGGGCAGACGAACTAACATGATTGACGGAGGCGCTGGCGCTCGCAAACACAAGCGGGGCTTTCCCCAAGAGGGTAACGTCCTTATAATCTTATGAGAAAAGCCAAGACGAATGTGGGGGGCCCTGTGCCACTGAGAGTGCTCGGACAGGTTAACAAAAAGGGCGCCGACAAGGGTGTAGGGTTTCCGCAAAGGAGAGCAAATGGAAAGAGCTCTAGACCAATGCAGAGGGCCCCTGAGCATCGAGTGCCTCAGTAAATTTACTTATAAGGCCCACAACAACAGCATAGGGCCATCTGGGCAAGAGGAAAGAGCCAGAGACCGATGTGAAAGGCCCCGGACCGACCCTGAGTACCCTGGCAAGTTAACACATAAGGCTCCTGGCGATAGCGTAGAGCCTTTCGGGCGAAAGCCTAAGGCACGAGTGGAAAGAGTTCGTGGCAGGCCATTGGTCTATCAAGAGTGCCCCGTTAGATAGCTTAGGGACCCGGCACCAGCGTCGGGCCCTCGGAGCAAATGTGAGGAAACCAAGGGCAACACGGAAGGCTTTTCAACGATCGGAGTACCGGGCACGTAGACCTACAGGGTACCCGGCAACAGCGTAGGGCCTCAGGACAGCGCAGTGAGTCCTCAAGCCTCCCCAAACCACCATCCTCCGAATCAGCGAAACAATTGTCGGCTTTTTTTGCTTGTGGCCCTTTCTGGTTACTTTCCGGGCCAAAGACGTTCATTTTCGCGTTTTGTGTTAAAACTTGAGTCTGTTCGGACGGTTATGGACCCTGCGGACTTTATGGGCCTCTTCAGGTCCCAAGAAGGGGCGGGCCTTCTGAGCGTAGAGCCCCGTGCCCTCTCGGGATGAGTCACGCCCACGACCACAGCTGAGATTGACCGGTTGGAGCGACGGCACTCTTTTGACCACCGCATTTAAAACTGTCAAATCACTCGGAGCTGATCCCTCGCACATCATGCATCAGCAGAATACAGAGAGCTTCTCCTCAGCTCATGCTGACCTTCCCCCTCCGCCCAAGTGGTCACACAGACGGTACCATAGCCCCTTCCATCTCCACACGTGGCGTCCAGGCCCTCTCCGGTGGCCCACGTTCTCACACGTGCACGCTCCTCTGCCGGGGGCCCCGCTGTCTCCGGCGCGGTGCAGCGCAGGGGCGTGACCTGCAGGGCAGATGAAGCTCCTAGCAGGGCAGATCCAGCTCCCAGCAGGGTGCTAGCACCCCTCCTATCTAACGGCTAAAGGCGGCTTCTATATCCACCGAACAAGCGAACACACCGCAGTTCAACGCGTCGTTCGTCGCTTAAGGTTGTCGTATTTCGATCAAGATCGGCCGAGGCAGACGACGGCCTCCTGGCGCCGCCTCTGCGACCTCGCGCAGACCAGCGGAGGCGGCGCTGCCACGTATTTATACCTGCCCTTGAACCTCAGCGGGTCCAGCTCTCTCTCTCTCTCTCCCCGAGTGGGGAGGGCGGAGGACGCTGGAACAAGTGGAGCGACACCCGAGCGCGCCCCGGGAGGCGGTGTGCTCTCCCGCCAGAAATGCCCCCCCCCCCCTCTTCCTCGCCGCCACATCGGCGGCGGAGGACTCCGCCGCGAGCGCACCGGCGCTAGCTCGACGTCGTGTCGTGGACCTTGAGAACACGGCCCGGCGATTCCCAGGGAAGCGAGGTCTCGCAGCCGGATCCGGAGGACGCGACGCCTAAGGCCATAGCTTCTCTACACGGTCTCATGAACCCGTGCACAGGTGCGGGGCCGACGGGTGGCTCGGCGGCACCCCTCCCCCCGCGCACCGGGCCGGGTTCAAGGTCAGGGTGGACGGGAAGGCGGACGGTCCAGCACCCTTGCGCCACCCGCCCGGCACGCCGCTCGTCTCAGCGCGGGGGCCGGCGGGCAGCAGCGGGGAGCGTGCCGACCCACGCTCTAATTACGGGCCCGTGGGAATGGCAGTCGAGTGGGCGTTTTTACGCTTCACTCATTTAAGGTAGGAAGCCGTTAACCAAGTCTCGACCATGAGTTGGTCACCGGCGCAGCCGGCAAGGCTGGAGAGTTACAACGCAACCGACCAGTCGCTGGGGCTACCAGGTATTGTTAGCAGCGCCTGGAAGACTGCGGAATGAGTCTGGTGGGCCATCGAGCGGGACAGTCGGCCAGCGTTCAGAAGCCCAAACAATCGACGTCATTCAACTGCATCTGTCAAACCCGGACTGACAGCTGAGGGCAAACAACAAACCGACGAACGCCTGGGACAACTTACGAAACATTGTCATCTCACTCAAGTACTAGGCCCGTCAAAGCTGAGCACTTCAGCGCCTGGTGTGGGTGCGTAAAAACGGCTCCCGCCCTCGTCACGCCGGCTAACTCCGCTCATGCCTGCGTCTCAGCTGTGCTCCGCTGCGGGTGGAAACCCCGCGCCCACGCTTCCGACCTCGGCCAGGCAGCTGTCGGATGGACGCAACCCGTCCTCACTCCCTTCCCCTCCCCCAGCCCCCAGCCAGTGCGGCCGTTCGTCTGTTACCGTGCGGAGTCACGTGCGGTCCACGCGGTTCACGGTCACCGGTAATGGCCTGACGCAGGCCGCCTGCCATCTGGCGTCCGCGGCGGGAACTTGTGACGCTCGCCGGCGGTGCCACTGTCCGCGTCGCCGGCTGGGCGGCCGGGGTCAGACTGGGTCAGCTGCGAGAGGTCGTGACCGGTTGACAGCCTCTGGCCAATGGGGATAGCCTTTGTATCGCGCTTGCGATGCGAACCACAAGCGTGTAGCGATCAGAAGTTATGAGGGACATACCGGGCTGGTAGGATCATCACCAACATGGCATCTGTCTCCTTCAAGGCTGTGCAGGAACTACTGCCGTAGACACGGATCTTGCATTCCACGATCGCCATGCCGGTAAAACCAGGTTTGAGTTCACGGCCAACGTAATTTTAGCATCGTGGCTTCGGACTCTGAACATACACACTTAGCCCATGCATCTGGCGTGTCTCGATGGACTCGCCGCAGACAACAGCGAGCGGCCGGCGCCCGCTCGTGGATACAACGCGCGAGGTGGCAGGAGCACCGCCGAGTTGCCCGCTGGGTCCGCAGCCATCGGACAGGACTACCGCGGCTTTATTTAGTCTCCTGCGGTACCTCGCTCAGCTGTATGCACCACACCAGACCAGACGGGGAGGGGCAGCGGACACGCAATAAACAGCGACACGCGAAAAAGCGGCGGCAACGGCGGCAAAAACGCCGTTGAGCCGACGAGGGGAGTTTTTGCCGGCGGCGCGCGGTCCATGTGGGAGCGTGTGTGACCGACACTGGGAGTTTCAAGGGCACGGCCAGGCCAACAGACCGGGCGCTATGTATGCGGGCTCCGGATCACCGGGGGGGGGGGGGGGGGGGGGGGGAGGGGAGGGGGGGTGACACGAACCTGGCAGAGCGACAGTGCCCGGCCAGCGAGCGAGCGTCAGGTTCCGACCGATCCGGGCGAGCCCACCGCCGTTCCATGGCAAACAAGCGCAAAGTTTTGCCCACAGTGTCGTTACACAGTCCAAGGCTAAACCGGCTTTAGCTTCCTTTCGATATGTTGGTAGGAATATGCTTCAACGCATCACAGATCGCCTCAAAGATCAGCTGTCAAGGCTAGCACATCGCCTCAACCGTCAGCTATGAAGACAGGCTGGCTGCTGGTGAGGACAGGCCGGCTGCTGGTAGGTCGCGTTCACCAGTCATGTCCGCCCGTCAGCCAGTCCGCCAGGGCGGGGCGGCGGTGCTGACGTCAGAGGCGGCCGTTTGGACCGACGAACGACTGAAGCGAGGTCGGCGCTGGCGGAAGAGGCGCCGTCTGGCAGCGCCCATCTGGCAGCTCTTGACGACCGTGTCCAGGTTGGCGCGGCCGCGCGCCAGCCTGGCCAGATTTGGACGAGGTCATTACTGCCCTCAGCTACTATACCTGAGGCCGCATGCCTGGCGCATGGGCTACGCCGCAAACGAGCTCATTAAGTGAGTCCGTGTTTTGGATTGTTACAACCAAATCAGTTTAGCGAATCACGTTTTTATATTTTATTCCCTACCCAGCGCGGAAGACTCATGCACGTTTGTTTGCACTATTACACCTGAATAGGATCACCTCTTCGGGTCTCGCCGCATCCTAGCCTGAAACCCTGTGATAGGAATGCCCAAAATGGAATTCAATCAATAACTCGACACTTGGTTGTTCGAATTGTGCCTTACCTGTTCCGAACTCAGAATAACATGCATGCTGCCACCAGCCACCCCGTGAAAGAGCTGCAGAGGATGCCGGCAACGGTGCGCCGTTTGTTACCAGCCGGTGGATGGCACGGCCTGAGTCGGTGCACGGCCCCTCCCGCACCTCCCGGCACTTCGGAACAGACGTGCACCTGTGCCGAATCAGCGCAGTATCTTCAACATGTCGAACACGTCGTCTGCGCGATGTAAACGGACTATCCCAGAAGCGGAGTTCTTCTGAGGAGCAAAAAGTTGCCACCCTGGCTAAGCATTACGCACCACTAACGCCTGATTCGCTAGAATCCATCAGTCTCTGATCTTCAAAAAACAATTTTTTTCGACAGACTTCTGATCAACACCATGCTTCATTCCCCGATCTGTGCCATCCCCCGCGAGCCAACGCTCGTTCAACCGCACGGGCGTGAGTGGCGAATGTGGCGTGGAATTGGCGACTCCATTCTCACGGAAACCTTCACACAGTGCTATCGACGAAGCCATCTTTTGAAGACGTGGCTGTTGGGGGACTCTCGTTCTGGCAGCTTTGCCACGCCGACTTTGCTCAGCATTGACCAACCGTGCGCGTACATTCTTCTGTCCAGAAATTGGGTATGTCCACCTGGTAGTCCGCGGCACATCCATCATCATCGCGCCACCGAGTCCCACTTCCCTCCGAGTCCCACTATCATCCCCCGGGGCAGTGCCTCATCACCCAGCGCACCACCATCCCTCGAGTCAGCGCCTATCACCCAGCGCACCACCATCCCTCGAGTCAGCGCCTATCACCCAGCGCCCCACCATCCCCTGAATCAGCGTCTCGTAACCCAGCGCCCCACCATCCCTCGGGTCAAAGCCTCATCACCCAGCACCCAAGCATACCACGAGGCAGTGCCTCATCACCCAGCACCCCACCATCCCCTGAATCAGCGTCTCGTAATCCAGCCCCCGACCAGAACCCCGCCCCACTATCTCCAGAGCCAGCGTGTGGTGGACAACCGCCCCACCATCCCCTGAGCCAGAACCTGGTAGGCAACCGCCCCACCAGGATCCCGCCCCACCATCCCCTGATCCAGCGTCTGGCAGACAACCGCCCCACTTATCTCCTAACCCGTCGCCCCGGCCGCCTCACCGCCACCACTTGCTAACCCAGCGGGCCACCGGTGGGCCGACCTACCGTCTGCTGACCCAGCGCCGCCCCCTCCCCTCCCCCACCGGCGGCATCTGTCAGCTGACGGCCTCGCTCCCCTCGGCGCCGCCGGCTGGATCGATGCTACGAGTTCCCTGACCTACGACAATCCGGGGAGGAGGGGGGCGGGGGACTCTCCAGGCGAGCGGACCAGAGTGACGGCCCCACGCGCTTGCATCAGTTGTTGATCCGCGCCTTGGCGCGGCCGCGTCTGCAACAGTTGTTGACCTGCCTTCCAGACGGGGCCGCGAGAACTGGGGATGGGCTGAATGTCAGCAAGATGCATGGTTGTTAAGCCACGGCGGAATATGGAGTGTGACTTTGTTCGACACATCTAACTAGTCGAATCTCTGTCAGGCATTTTCTTCAAATATAATTGATAACCTCTCTCACCATGAGCAAATTATAGCTACCTGACATGAATTGCTAGCAAGCAGCGAAGGGACGGAAAACGCTCAAATAACGCGTTTAATGCTTCTAAGGTTAGAGACCTTTCTTGCTCTTCCCTCCCGCTTTTTAATGAGTCACATTCACCAATGCTCTCTCGCTCTCTTTTTGCCGGGCATTCATCTTGCATTCCGACATCTCCCGGTTCCCATCGCCCTCTCGCTGCCCGCTCTCTGCCCCGGCGAGCCGCAGCATCCCGGCTCGAATGACACTCCCTCCCGTCCCCGTCCCCCCCCCCCCGGCCCTGCCCCGGCACGCATCGATAGTGCGTACGTTGACCCAGTGCGTGTGTGTGTCTGGGTGCGCGGGTGTGTGCGCGCGCGCGAGAGGGGTGGCCGGCCGCCGTCTAGACTCCAGACAGCGGCCGATCGATATACGCGCGACGGCGCTGCCCGACGTCGAAAAACCGCCGGTTTCGCTCATTTGAAGGGGCTCGACGACCGGCTCAATACGGGCCGCGGGCCGCGCCGCGTGCGGCCTTTTTTTACCGGCAGATGGCCGCGGGGCAGACGGTGGCGGTGCGGGCCGTGAGACGGTGCGACGACGGCGAGGCCCGGCGCGCCACCGCCGATGGCGGCGTCCGAGGCAAAGGAGAGGCGCCAATGCATGCTCTGTGACGGCTCTCTGCCCCACCGACGGGACACAAGCAATCTCGTCCGGGTGTGGCCGTGCCTCCTCCGCCGGCTGCCACTACAAACACGCGCAGGGTCACGCTCTGAGGACGGTGGGTGGGAGGTGGGGGGGGGGGGGGGGAGGGGGAGCGCGGTTGCACCGTTCGCCGCCTGTTTACGCGTGAACCAAGGTCGCCAGATATATCACTGTCAGGAGCGAGTGTACGTTGGTCACAGCACGGTCGCAGCGCTGCGCTGGGTCGGACATGCCGGATGAGGGCCGGGCAGCCGCGGCGGCCGCCGTGGACGGCACGGTGTTCGTGTGGCGGCGCAGTATACCGAGCCAGGGACAGACTGCTTGTGAGGCTGGAATGCGATAGGCATCGACGTCTGCTATTCAGTATTCAAATTAGTGACACATTGTATGCAGTGATTTGATGCAAGCTTGGACAAGCAACTGCACGTGGGACGCCGTGCATCCTAGTTAATTAACAGAATCCATCACGAGGAAGCAGTGCCATCTAAATAATCCTCCAGGGACGTCAAACAGCTAAACAATACTTGACGCAGTATTACAGAGCATACCCCTTCGAAAAGACACACGCAACAAATGAAAAAGTCACCCTGGTATTCGTTTGCGCATAATCACCCTTGCATCTGTGGCATTTATGCACATTGTCCTAATAAAGTTATTGGCAGTGACCGTCGCCAACGCCATCGGAGAGCCAACCAATCCTACACTCAGCAATCGCACAACCAAACCTTTCGTCTATCGTTACCAAAACCCATCGGCGCCGGTTTCACACATTTCGCAACGTTTGCACCAACTGAGACGGTGCCCGACGTAAATGTTTGCTTTCGAATGCGGAGGTGATCCTCTCGACTGCCGATAGTGCTCCAGCCCAGGGAAGGAAAGGGGGGTTCTGTCGCGCAAGCCACGGTAAATTTGGGTGAGCGGGCGGACTTGTGCAGCGCCTGCCGCCCGCCAGGGGTCATTCAAAGGGCACAGTGACAAGGTCGATGACACCCCGGCGGCGGGACGCCTGCGCGCATGCGCCGCACGGCGAGAAAGGGTGACTGCGGGCGGCGCAAATCGATGCGCGAGCGGCGGGCCGGGCGACGCGGGCGGGTCACGTGACAGAGTCGGTCATGGCGGTGACCCCTGACCTCTAGCGTGCCCGGGGGCGGACGGTAAACGGCCAAGCCAAGAACTGCACGTGATCGACCAAGAGACAAAACCTGATGAAGGGGTGGGGGACCAATTTGGGCCCTTGTTTTGACACCTACCGACATCACTGCTTCGTTGCTGACACCCCGCCGAGCGAAACACCGACAAATATCCGTCAAGCCCTGACACGGAGCACGAGAAACATGAGACCAGCTGTCCATCACAAAAGTGTTGACAAGTTACGTTTGAGCTGCAACGCACATTACACCAAAAGCAGGCAGCAAAAGCATCCCACATTTGCTCAGATGTGGAGCAACATGAACGCAGGGCTCAGCTGAACACAGGGCTCAGCTAAACACAGGGCTCAGCTCGCGCCACGCTGTTGTCGTTCCGCGTCAAGCTCCTGCCTCTTGCGCCGTCAGTCGGACTGCTGGTGAACAAAGCCGCGCCACGTACGCCGCTTACCGGTCAAAGACTTGTCGTAAATTTCGGCGGATGGGCTCGAGCGACGCGAGGCCCGAGTCGGGCCCTCATCTGCTGTCGCGGATCGAGATAATGGGCCAGAGATACTGCCTCGGAAGCGCTCGGCAGACTTTGTGCGTTCGCTAACCCTGCAATCGGTTAGGGGTCGACACCCGCCGGGGAGCGTTTGAATCGGCCTACAACGGGCGTGAGGCCTCGTCCGCACCGCCTTGGCAGTCATCGGCGCCCGTGTTTGACGAACACTATCCGCAGCATCAGAAAGTACACCATCATCCGTTGACGGCCGCACTATCCTGCAGCAGTAACGTATGCTTCATTCGAGACAAGGTACGCTCGTCAGGTGACGAGGCACTTTGCCTCCCGCTTATTCATTGCAACACCAATCGACATCAATTATGGCCCCACATGCCCGTCTGGGCGTCCCTGTTTATCCACCTTATGATCAGGGTAAAGAGTTCGATGTCTGCTCGTAATTCAAGCGTTAAGTGGTTGGTCGAATCTCGTTGGTCGAATCTTGCTTACGTACGCACGGGAGCATATGTGACACCTCACGGCATACTCACGGCTAGGACACGTGTCACCAGATGCAATGCAGCTAAATGATATGCAATGGGATGTAAATGCCAAACGCAGATAAAATCGCAAAAACTCGCTCACAACCACACCAATAAAAGCCGATTTGAACGGCTGCATCATGAGGTGGCTATATTTGAACATTTTATGACGCTAACAGGTTCATCCGCAGTCAAGCTTTTCCATAAATGAAGCAATCCCTCATGTTTTCTTGCCGTCTGCAAGGCACAGGCAGGCTAATCCGCTGCCCTGGACACGCATCACTTGTGTGGCAGGCCCATGAGCCACCTGACAAGCTCTGCTTGGTAAGCACCTGTTCCTGATCCACTGATAGCCGTGCTAACTATCCCCAACACATCCAGGAACTTACAAAAACACCGCCATCTCGCGGAACTCGAGCCGGAGCTCAATCCCAGTGCCCAGATTCCCCGTACGGAAGAGGTGTGCATGTCTAATGCTTGAGGCAGGTCTAATGGAGCCGCGCATCATCGGCATACATCACGCATGTGCGTGCGCGCGCGTGCGTGATCGCGTGACTGGACACGCGCCGGCCCGGCGTTTGGACATCTGCGTACATTCAGCATTGCTGGCTGTTTGTGGCAGGCCGGCAAGATGCAGGATTAATCCGGACAAATCTCGTCATACGTGGACGTCCTGCCATTCTGGTGCCGGCGCCCTTGGCACTGGCAAGTATCAAAGCGAGAACATGTTGAGTCCACAACTTGCACGCTCGCTGTAGGATCAACTTTCGCCCAGATGGCGTTTCGCATCGAAATGAGTGACAGCGGCAACCTGATAGGTTCCCGAGCTGAAGTGCATTCCCAAGTTCCTGGCCGTATATGAGATGATGGATGGCATCTTCCCGACCGGGCAGCGCGGTCAGCGCGCGTCAGACGCTTACAACGTCGGCTCATAGATGGCGGTGGCGGCGGCGGGTGCGGCGCCAGCTCCGCAGCCGGCAACCGGCTCCAAATGCGTCATATCTGGGTTAAGTTCAAGGTCGTGCGAATTCAAGGCCGTCCACTTGGACGCTTCCTAGCGGTGGGCGCGGAACCAGCACAAAGGAGGGTGCCTCACCGGCAGACGACTGCGGGTGGCGGGGGGCGATAGGCGAGGGGGAGGCTGCACGCGGCATACACGGCGACCGCGCCGACGCGTGCCGTCCAGCGCCGTATCGCGTATCGCGTCCACACGCCGTGACGCGGCAACAGCAAGTGTGTCCGGCGTCAGACTGTCGAGCCGCCGGCGTCAGGCGGCGGCCTTCGGGCCCGGGCGCGCCCTGTGCGTCACTTTGGCCACGCCATCGCCACTCAAGGGTAACTGATCAATGATCCGGACATACCGGCAGAGATAACGCATCACCACGTGGGCCAGCTTGTGACGACCTGGCCTGGCGCGTGGGGATGCCCCGGTGGAGCGTGTGAATCGCTCGCTGCATCGCTGGCCATACGCGCCATATAGCCGGTTTGGCCCGCATGGGAACGAACTAACCGACGTCGAAATGAAGGTTAGCTTTACAAGGACATCCCGGTGCCTGCCTTCCTGCCTTTGTACTGACGTGGGGCTGTGATGCTTACTTGTTTGACGCGCACCAGGATATACATCCATGGACTCGTGACCTTAAGCGAAAGACGGCCTGTTTGGAAAACAGACATCTGGTAAATGTGACCTTGGAGGTGAAAACCACGCCGAGGCCTATCCTTTAAACGCACTACCCTGCTTAAATCAGGGTTCGTCACATAATTCCCTACAGCAGTGTTAATAGAAATGCTCCCGACAGCTGGCCGTAATTTGCGCTGGACTTCTCCTGCAGCCCGAGCGGGGCCTGGGTGACATGCGCGCCCCACGTCAGCCCGTGCGGGGCCTGCGCGACATGTGCGTCCCACGTCAGCCCGAGCAGGGGCCTGCGCGACATGCGCGTCCCACGCCAGCCCGAGCGGGACCTGGGCGGCGTGCGCACCCCCCGTTGCCACCCCGCCCATGAAGCAGCCAGCGAGACGGCGGCGGCCGTTCGGACGGCCCTGAAACATTTGATATCCCGCCAACTTGACAACGCGCCGGCCGTCGGCGGCGCGCCGCGGCCGCGCCCCGTCCGGCCCAGCCCAGTGCCCTCCACGCGGCTCGGCAGACATCGCCGGCACCAGCGCAGCCTTGGAGCGGCGCGTCCAAGGTTGCGCCATGATAACCGCGCGATAGGCGCGCGCGTTCATTTCGCGCTGTTCTGGCCATACCCACCCGCTCGCTTCCCTTCACTTCCCCCAACCCCTCGCGGCAGTCGAGGGCGCAGCGACCCCACGCGCAGATAATTCATGTCGGCGGGCGGGGCGCACGCATGGTGCGTGGGGCGCGGCGGCGGCGGCGGAAAGGGGTAAGTAGTGCGCTCAGAGGGAGGGGGACGGCCGTTGCCCCCGTGCCGCTGGATCAATGCAGCGGCGGGGAAGGGTGCGGTCGCGCCCCAGCTGATCCGGCGCCGCCGACACCGGCCGGAGGGAACGACCGTGCTGGGGGTCGCTCGACAGGGACTCGCTGGGGGCCAATGGGCTTCGACAGGCCAGGGTAGATAGGCAGGGGACAACCGGGTTGTAGCCGATGGGGGATGCCTTTTTTGCTCGCTGAACTGCCGATAACTGAGCCGGATGACTAGGTTCAGCAGACGTGTGCCTGGATCCCCTATATATACCGGGATCCGACCACGGGATCCCATCAACACGGAAGCGTAGGGCATCCTGAATCCACCCTTGGGATCCGGGCACGTACCTGCTGGGATGGAGCTGCGGGGCAGGCAAAGATCGGGCTGCGGACGGTCCAGCGCCAGACCATGCCGGGCTGGATGCCGCTGTCCGGCACGGAAAGCCCAAAGATCGTTCAAGGTTGGTGCAGCTTTCCGGGAGACTAGCTTTTGAAGAGAAAAGCAGGATAATACGACAGATAACTTTGTGACCGAGGAATTAGCGCGCATTATGAAAGATGGGTGGATAACCGAGTCTCCTGGGTGGAGGATAATCTTAGTTTTCCAGGAATGGGTGTAGGACGATAGCGGTTTTCAAAATTAAACGCCAATGGCATTTGATTGACGTCATTGCATGAAGCTCTTATAGCGCACACGCGAGAATACTGTCACGCTTTTATGCCGCGGGGGGAGCCCCGTAAACTAAGCCAAACCATAACTGATAAAGTACTAGCTCTGTACTCTGTTTCTTTCCACGAACGAGGTTCAGAGTATACATACACTTCACAGACATCGCACAAGTCGCCTGAAAACTTTGGTTCTTTTCAAATATTTGCACATCTTGCGGTTAACCGTATCACAAAATGTGCAGTTGGATCTGTCGACGGTGGAACTAGTTCACGAGATACCTGCGCTTGTCACGCACGCGCCGCCGAGCGACGCCCCTTGCGCTCGCGGCCAATCGAGACTTCACCGGGGCCGGCCACATCCCAGCCCAGGTGATCCCGACTCGCCCCTAATAGTCCAGCACCGCCTACAGCACGTACTTTAAAGGAGCGCTCGCCTTGAAACGAACGCCTTCGTTCTGGGCCACCACGCCAAATTTCCAGAGCCCCGCGGCGACCGGAGCTTGAATCCGGGCGCGGAGGGTGACCTCCAACAGAAGGACACGGGGGCGGCGGGGAGGGTCAAAGGCTCCCTCACCTTGAGAGCCAGCAGAAGCAAAGGTCAGGCGTGTTTAAAGTGTCAAACGGCGCGTCGGCCTCGGCGCAATCCCTTCACTGCGCCGCCCCCGCCGTCCGAGCTGACCAGGAAGCCGCCTGCCCTCCGCGGCCTCCCAACATGGTAGCGGGGCGGAGCGTGCCGCGAGCCGCGTGAGCAGGCGGCGAATGCGAGCCTCGCTCTCGCAGACGGAAGCCGTGACACGTGGCGCCACACCGTCCAGACTTCTTCACTCACACCGCTCAGCACGCCACTCACAGCTAGTGATGGGAGTGAAGGGTGCTGACGGTGTGGCGCAAGGTGCCATGGTTTCCTTCCCGATAACGACTCTTGCATCCGTCAACTGTTGCTGAGACACAACGGCTACGATCTGGCCGTTTCGTGGAGGCGTCCTACCGCACCAGGCGGCGTCCAGTGTGCGGCCGCATCCCCCTCCTCCCCCTCCGGTGGAGGGACAGCAGGAGCTAGCTCACATGATGGGACACCGCACAAATCAGCGAACAACCCGAGCTCCAGCTGAACACGCTGATGAGCTACGTTTGTCATGCGCTAAGTCATCTTTTCTCTTGTGGGGAGGAGAGAACGCATGACTAGATGCCATGCATTTGCATGCAGTAGCAGCTAAAAGTGGCGGATCTTTTTAAACAGCATTAGCTACTGCCATTTGCCGCAGGACTAATTTGGTATTCGCATCACATGCATTATTCACAACCAGGAAGCGGATCGTACTTGACGCTGGTTAAGCGTAGTACACGAATGAAGCGCGATGGTGCGTCCGCTCACCTTAATCCTGCCATTTCCACCATTTGAACCATTTGTCGACTCACGGTACCAGAGTTTCGCATCAAAAGGTCACTTACATAATAGCAAATCTAATGGGTAGGATGAATTGATGCCAATGACGAGACGGACTTCAGAGCAGGTTTCAAGTCTCATTTGCGACGGGGCTGGGCCGCCCATGCACATATCGTGTTGTGCGTTCAACCCCCCCCCCCCCCTGAGATGCCTCAGATATCTAACCTATCTCTATATTTATGGCTGTAGAGCGTGTGGACTAAATTGGTTATTTGTTCTAGATGGATATCTCATATCATAAAATGTGTCCTCGTGATTCCGCTGATTAATGCAACCCAGAGAAAATATACCTCAGCAAGCAAATCGGATATCACGTCATCGGATCGGATATCATCCCCTGCGAGCAGCCAACAGGGTGCGAGAAAACTAGTCATCAGACTTCTTGCAGACGGGCGCAAACGATTCAAGTGCCATTGCGTCAATCAAAACAGTAGCCACTTCTAAATCGGGAGGTGCTCTGAGCTTGCGCAGGACATTAACGTCGACCCATCCGACAATAAACACACCCGCAACGCCCCAGTCGGCGAGGTTTCACCCAAACGCAGCCCCTGTCCAAGCCGAACACAACCTCAGCCCAAGCCGAACACAGCCCATGTGCAGAACGATCACAGCCCCTGTCCAAGCCGAACACAACCTCAGCCCAAGCCGAACACATCCCATGTACAAACCGAACACAACCTATGTTCAAGCCGAACATAACCCATGTACAAACCGAACACAACCCATGTTCAAGCCAAGCACAGCCCATGTTCAAACCGAACACAGCCCATGCACAAAACGAACACAACCCATGTCCAAGCCGATCACAACCTACGTCCAAGTAGAACATTCCCCAGCGCAAACCGAACGCATCCCCAGTTCGAGCCGAACGCATCCCCGGTTCGAGCCAAACGCCTTGCCAGATCGAGCCGAACGCATGCCTAGTCCTAGCCGAACGCGGCCTCTGCCGCCGCCCGAGGGCAGAGGCCGCTCGCCGCTCGAGCGGGTCGCGCGTGGGCCGGCCGGGAGGCGCGCCGCCGCGCTGGCCCGTCGGCCCCCGGCCTTGGCAGCTCGTAAGTTGCAGCAGTCAACACTGCCGGCCAGGCAAACAAGGGCAGGAGGGCCCGGCGCCTCTTCATCCGCCGCGAGGCCCGGACGAGGAGCCCCTACTCCCGGCCACCGGTCGCCGCCTCGTCACTGAACGTCCTTGCGCATTTCTGGCCACTGTGCGGTATGTGCACTCCCTGTACACTCATGTGCGTTGTCTGATCTGTTCAGTAAAACCTTTACACTGTGCATTCCTGTAGCCGATTGTTGCGCATTTCTGGCCACTGAAACACTTAAGTTTTGTGCACTCTACAATTATACGACTCTGTACAAGCCTGTTCACTGTGCACTTATGAGGACCGTGCAATGTTTACACCGGATAGTCAGGGGCACATGCAGTACGTGCACGGCACGTGGGAGGGGTGAGATTAGATGGGGGGGGGGGGGGCGGGCAGAAGAGGCATCCCTCAACATTTAACCACAACCTTATAGCCCTAGGCGTTGCAGGGAACGGAATAACTCGAAATCGTTTTCCCGCTAACAGAACAATGTACCGCGTCATGTTGCTGTGCAAGCGCAGATATGTACAATGCCTACTCCTCAGCGCTGCGCGTGCGCAGCCCTGTGCACCTAGGCGGCAGTGGAGCCGACAGCAGCATCACCGCAGCGGCTCTTAGCCGCGGCCAGCCAGGGATGCACCTAGCCGTGCACTGATCTGGCCGCCTTTCAGGGGTGCACACGGAGCGTGTTTGTCTGCGTGCTGGCGAGACATTAATCTGACACTCTCTGAACACTCCGGCGTGCAGCGCGAGCCTGCCGGACCCCGCGGAGGACTCGCGTGGCGGCCAACAACACCAATGGCGAAGCGACGGGCTGGAGGCGGGGAATAGTGAAGATGATGGGAGCTGGGGAGGTGGGAGGGGACGGACACGCTACGGGGGAGTCGGATGCACCAGGGGAAATGACGTGTCACGGCATTCGCCTCGTCGACCTCAGAAATGGCGAGGCATGGAAGAGCGCAACATGCCATTCCTCCTCACCCAAGAAACGCTGCGGCAGAAGTAAGCACTACATTCGCGAGCGACGGTCCCTAGTGTGACACCGCACCAAACGTGTTCAGTCCTTCAGCCACAACCACCGACGCTGACGCTTCTTAAAAACACAATTCCTGCAGCAGCTCAAAAAGCGTAACCTGCTTGCCGCACACTTTCTGAGCCAGCAGGGCATGCGAACCGGAGGGAGCCGTGGTTGGAACCGCTGGTGAACAGCGCGCGCTCTTCCTGCCGGCACGGGCGCCACCGCCGCCCGGGGCGCCGCGGCCTTGGCTGCTCGCACTCGATTCAAGGCCGCCGCCCAGGCTTGGAGGTCACCAGTGTCGAACCTCGGTCCGGGCGCCCGCCGAGCGAAGCCGGGCCGGATTCGGTCCAGTGGCGCGTCCAGCGACGACCGGCGGGGCAGACGCGGCCAGGCGCGGAGCCAGACTTTTGGAAACGGGCGTGCATGTAGGCGGAAAGCATGTATGCGATTTTCAAAGATATTTGAGGAAAGGTCAACGCCAGGTTCAAATGTTGCAGAAGCCTGTAGACGGACTTCCTAAGCAGCCATCTTACGCCATTCATTCAAACACCCCACTTCGTTCGAATTCCTCCAAAGAAGTGTTTTCATCTGCCCACCGTGAGCATGCGACTGCTGTGCGCCTAACGCCCCTGGCACCACCTGAGGTCACCACCCACGGTTTGCGTAAGTCGGATCGAGCGATGACTGCTGCAGGATGACTGAGGCAAATCACGTGCCGCGGGTGGCGCGGAATGCACTCTGCAGAGCATGTCATACAAGAAGGTGAAATTGCGATAAACGTCCTATTGCGATGAAGCAAATCTCGAGCCTAGCCCATGCACACGTTGCTGCGATTTTTCCGCGTTTCAGAGGAAGGAAATCATAATCACGGGAGTTGGACATGTCAGGACAGTTCGCTGCAAAATTTGCGTCCGCGACAAGAACATGTTTCATGGTACGTTCACGGGGGGGGGGGGGGAGGGAAAACGCAACTTTTTACCCGATCATTTGCATGCAACACCCCAGAACAAGAGTTTCATTCCCTAAACAGAAGCGGAAACAGGTTCTTCTGCCCTTCCGCCGCCCCTGGTTGCAGAGCAGCTACTTAGCACAGCAGCGCGAGACGCTTCATTGAGAAAAGCACTGGTGAAGTGATCAATAAAGGGGCGAAAAAACGGCCCAACTTGGCCTCGGCGGTCTATATTGGCACTCGTAGCGGCAGCGCCTGCTGTAAAAATAATATCCCAACAAAAACGCACGTAATCTGGTCATAGCCAGCTGCAGACTCACAGTCCCGCCTGAAAACTCCATTCTGTTTGTGGCGAAAGAGTACTTCCAACACGCATCGTGGACTTAGTGAAGTGACATTCCGGGCACTGCGTCAATTGCCAAGTCCTGGAAGATGAAAAGAAACAGTTCATAGTCTGTAAATTTGGTTTGCCGTTTTACATACGCGATGAACGTGACTAAAAACTATACATACTATTGGAGCACCCATCCAAAACGAGCCTTCGTCTCGTTCAGCTCACGTCGAGCAGGAACTGCAGCCGTGTAAGATGCCACGCGTGGGCGTGCTTACTCGGCACACCCCGGAGGCACGTGCTCTCCCCCATCCCTTTCCAAACCGATGGCACGTGTAAATGGTGACGTGACCAAATGTCTACAGTTAAATTTGCCACGTAGACAAGTAAAAATAAGAAGATCGAGAACGTGTTATGCTGTTTTAAGACCAACAAAAATTGCGCGCGTTTGCGGCGCGCTAAGCTAGGTGTTCAGTGGCTTATCTTGTGTCTTGCTCCCCGATTGTCAACTCTCGCGCACGGCACTGATGCTATGCAATTAAAACACAAACCCGACGCTAATTTGGATATCTCTGGGTAAATACTAACTGCTAATCAATGACAACGGTGCTTGAATCTGATATCCATAACGCAATGGTCGAGACACGCCGATGCACTCCTACCAGCCTGCACGCGTGCTTCAAACTGCAAGCGAGCGAAGCAACTTCTTTTGCGATGCGAAATGTTGGTTGACGATCACAAATAAGTGAACACAATATCAATCCAGCTACGGTGCGCCGTCTGTTCTAAAACAGTGTACGAACCCAAGAACATATGCGGTACTCAGCCACGGACAGCTCGTAACGACATCCACCGGGCATGAGACGTCTTCCCGGAGCCTGATGGATCCAGCACCCACCATACAGACTAATGAGTTATGAGCTGCCCCGTTTGGAGAGCTGGTCCGGCGAGACCGTAAACCAAACTTTCCGCATACCAATGGGCAACTGGTTCCTCGCGTGAGAATTTCCGTTCATGTGCTACCAACCTGGCGATGATGATTGGGAGGTTTTACAAACACATCGGCTACGGAGGCTATTTCGCGCTCGGTAATTACGAGCAGCCTGGGCCCTGCGCCATCCCCAAATATAAGTATGTACAAGCAGGCTGCCTTTTTGGCCAGTCGCTCCTAACTACGGTCAGCGATCTTCCTTCCATGATCGACCCTTCCTTCCTCTGCGATCAGTTATTTTGTCCATCCGGCTTTTCTGTAACCCGTCATCTCTCCGTGGTTGTTCCCCGTCAGTATCTGGTGCCTCTGTGGTCCCCCTCTCTCTCTGCACCCATTACAGAGTAGTTACCTTGCTCCCTCCGTACCCAGTCACTTCCATATGGCCTTCCCCCGTGACTTCTCCGCCGGTGACCTTTCTTCGCTCTGCGACCCGCGCCTCCCCGTGACCCCATCTGTGATCCGTCCACTGCCCGTCCAGCCCCACCCCGTCCGCAAGCGGGCCGCCTGGCCCGGCGAGGAGCGTTGTCTTCTGCGCAGCTCCTGTCCTTCCAGTGTCCATGAACCTGGTGCCGTCGACCTTGAGCTCCGGCGAGGGGCGGCGCGCCCAGGGGGGGGGGGGGGGCGGAGGGACGGAATGCACCGAGATCTCGGCCCTCACAGCTGGTATGGGAACGAGTGTAGACCGGGAATGGTGGATGGGAGAGGAGGGGGGGGGGGGGAGGGGCACGCCGACCCCTGGCAATGACCCTGGCGAGGAGGCGAACAGGCGGGGCACGTGGAAAGACGGACGCCGCGTGGCGCACGGGAAGGGCGCCTGGTTCGGGCGAGGTAGCCTTCGAGCTGGAGTTCAGCTCACACTGCCAAATGCTAGCATTATTGACCGCGATGACGGCTACGGACAACTGGAAGGGTAAAGCCCCCGGTTGATCTGGCGCCCGCAGACTTCCGTGACTAGGCAAGTTTGGCGAGAGCTATCTGGAAGACATCGCGCCGGCCGGTCCCGTCGCAGAGGCGGCATCACCCAAGGTCGACTGACAATGTCGGTATCCCAAAGAGCGCGGGCAGAGTGCTGTCTGCCCCTTCCCTGTGTTGACACTAGCACACGGCGGCCTCAAGGGCAAGTCCAGGTGCCTGCATACATAAGGGCGTCTACTGCGGCCGACGGTGAGTATGTCGCCTGTCGCGGGATGCATACCTAAATGGCTGGCTGCACCCCAAGTTCAGCTGAAGACACGCGATTCCGTACTTCGCAACCGGCAATGCATAATCCGCAGAAATGCCGTTGGGGGCCGTACAAGGCCCCGGAAACCCATGCAGCTAGATCGCGGCAGTACTGTCGTCTCTTTTCCCGGAATAAAAACAGTGCAGTTGAAATCCCAGCCATACACCCACACACACACGGTGCCTGGTTCCGCAAAAACTACGCCGAGCTGGGTGGATGTTTGACACGGGAATGTTCAGGGATGACCTCAGGGAAATGTCAGCATTGAGGTCAATGGCCTCATGCGCCGCCAGCTGAAAGGTCACAAGTCCCGACCCTGACTTTTGAGGTAACAGTGTGGTTTCATATCCAAGCGAGTCCTGGCAGGGTCGCGAGCACAGAGACAGGCATGCTCTGGTATGGTGGCGGGCAGAAACTGTATCTGTGTAAAAATAGGAAAATGCACAGCACGCATGTACAAAAGTCGATGCTGTTTCCACGGTAAAAAGGCCACGGCGTCCACTTCCCGGTTCTTTTTTGCCATGTTTTTTGTCAGTCGGTGTCGACAGTTTTTATGTACATTCAAAAAATCGGAAGCGTTGATAATTGCTCCTAGAGTAACGGTTTGTGCCCAATGCATTGCCCTTGGAATTGAACTCCACGCACCCTGGTCACACCGGACCATTCAATCAATGTGCTCCAACTCATAACACTCGCCTGACTTAAAGCAGCAACGGATTCATTGAAAGCTAATCATTGTACAAATACTAACGCTGCCATCGCTGCGTCATATACGTCGGGCTATCTCCAGACAAACAGCGTCTCCTTTACGCGTTAAGCTCGTCTCGCTACACAGGGCAAATCCTCACACCAAAGACATCTGTCAATATCCTCACACTTCAGGCAGCGTCGCCACTCCACGCCACTTCATATGTATCTATGGGCCGCTTCTTGTGCTAATGACCTTGCCTTCTTGCACCAGCCTGCCCCGACCGTCTGCAGCCACGTTTCCAAGCCTGCTCTGACGCAGTATGTGTCGCTGATAAGGTTAAAGGACGGGTGACTGGGCTTCTGCAAAAACGGCCAGACAAGCCGGCAAAAAGTTCAGCCAGCTTTTTCTGCCCAGCCGACCGGCACCCGCGTCGGGCGGCGGCGTGCCGCAGATATGTGTCAGTAGTCGTGTGCCATGGCTGCCAGCAGCGAGAGCAGGGCCGACGCTGTAGCCACGGTGACCCAATCTCTGGGGAAGCCGGGAGAGGGAGGGAAAGTCTCAAGCACCGGGGCGGCAGGCGCAATAAACTCCACGCCGCTCAACAGGTGGGCAATGTAGGGACATTTTTACAGCCCCGATCGGCCGGCTTTAAATGCCTGGCGATATGGTCCTGAACGCGAAGACGAGCCTCGGTCCCGGCCGCGTCTTCGACAGCACGTCATGCCCCACAACTGGTCTTCGCGCTAGCGTGCAATGAGTCCCCAAGCGCCCGTCCACGAGCGTGGCCTGGTGCCGGCCAAACCGGGCCGCGTGCGGTCACGTTAAGTCCCTGATGTCCGCCGGCGGAGTCGTCTTCAGGTGCAAGGCGTTACGCAACGGCTCGTGTGACTGGCTGACGTAAAGCCGCAGTTCCCCGAAGAGCCGCGGCCGTAGACGGCGTTCTGGCAGAACGGCTTCCCCGCACCAGGACTTCCTGTGTCCTCTCGCGTTGCTGTGTGAACCGTGGCTGCCGGCTCAACAGTTACGTGTTGATGGTCGGTCGGCGCGGTTTCCGTTTTGCCAGCGCGGCGAGCTGGCTGGGCACGTCCAAGCGCACGCTCTTGTCTAGCTCTAAATGACTGCATGCATTGAGAGGATAAAAGCCGCCGACTAAGCGTCACATTGGCGTCTTATGAACACGCCTATGTAGGTTATACAAATGAGGTAAATGCACACTTCTAAGTAAAGTGTCTACGTCCCGTGGAATCTTGGATTCATTCTAATGCTGTGACTATGTTTGCGCCCTGCCCATGTTTCACGGGGATAAGCTATGGATAAATACAGATTATGACGAGCGTTTTATTCGCCATCGAGCTTGATTACGTGAAGACCACCAAAAGCATAACTCAACCTCAAGAGTCTAGGTTTGAACGTCATCACAAAACGCTAAGGTACAAAGTTTGTGAAACAGTTAGGTACAGAACGATTTACATGACCTTCCCGGCTTGTATTCGTGACGATTGGACCCGGGAAATTTGTGTACGCTTGTTCTGCCTCCTTTGACGCGCGAAAAATGACTTCTAAGCCGTCATTGACCACCCAACATACCACAATTGAAGGAGGCTCACAAACCTGGCCAACATGCTCCAACTGAAAGCGCCAAAACCAGCCAATCAATGCAACGAGGAAGTCCGGGCGGACTCAATTTCTACAGCTCGCGCCGGGCGCTGCATGAGAAAGGCCCGAGACCACAAGGCCACCGCGGGCAGGAGGCGGGCTTTAATCCGGCCGCTCTGACCTTCGCCGGCTGGGTGCCGCCATGGAGGAGGAAGCGACTGGGCGGAACGCGCGCGACAGGTGCGTTCGCCGGGACCGAGCGCCCGGACAGGTGCGGGAGACGCCCAGGGCTACCGGCGGCGTTCTCCCGCTGATGGGGGACGAACTGTGCCACAGAGGGCTCGTGTGACTCATACTGATGAGGTCAGGTTTCCCTCGGCCGGAGGCGGGTTTGACGAGGACCGTGATGACGGGATTGCCTGGCGGAGGGCGTCTGGCAGATCGGCTCGGAGTGACGCGTGTGCCAACACCATGCGGTGCTGCCATAATCGATCACCACAGGAGACACCACGCGAACTTTAGCTTATTATTGTCCGCTTCCTATAACTCGTGACGGACCAGAACAGACAGACATAACTTTGCATGCACTACATCTCCTGGCATCTTCCTACCCTTTAGAGAGCCTGTTACGTTCTGAACACTGGTTTTCAAGCGTGTTCATCATGCTTTTCACGACTCAGCACACCGACAGCAACGTTCCAGCAAAAATACAACAGTTACCGGCAATTGAAAAAAGACGGAATCTCTGATGGGGCAGTAAAAATCTGCTTTGGCTTTATGCATGAGGAATGAGGTGGCCGGCGGACATACTCCTCACAAATGTGCTTGGCATCGTTTACCCTAAAGCTTCCCTTCAACTACCAGTCAGATCCCTGGGTGGGAAATGCGACATGACACGTACGGCGCCAGCCACACCAGTTTTCATTGAAATTAGCATGATACAAAATTTCGCCATTGCAAGACGCCGTCTCCAGTGGCCGCGTCATGCCAGCTTTTCTCAGGATACTCTCTATCCACGGTCATGTACATACATCAGCGCTGTATGATACAGCACGTGTTGCTCATCAAATGTACACAAATGCCTTTGTGAGAAAGGTTACAGATGAGTGACATCCGCGAGCATGTCATCAGACGGACGAGACAAAATGTCAGGCCGCACTTGACAGCCGCGCCCCGCCAACAATGGGGTCATCGCGAGCACTAGACAAAATAACGCCGCGGTGACGTGCCGCAAGTGTGTTAATGAAGAAGTTCGCGCTGAGCTCAGTGTACTCCAGGTCGCTCAGTTTTAGTCGCCGTTTGGCGGGGCAAATTCGTTACCGACGTGACATTTAACATGAACAGTGGGACGAATGTACTGAATCGATGTTGTTCAGGAAAATGGGTGGAGTCCAGAGACATGGGATAGCAGCAACCCACAATAATGGAGTCACGCATGGTTGCTGCCGCTGGGGAGAGTGACCAGGCGACTGACTGGTAATAGTGATTATGTCCCATTGTCAGCCAACGGGCTAAGTACATCTTTACCTCAATGGTCCTAGACAGGATACTACCACTTCGTCTTCAGGTGCCGGACATATTTAAAAACAAGACGCTCCATTTTCACCTTTCAAAACAACGAGCGTCAAAAGTATCGATATCGGTACGTGGATTGATCGCTGAGCGTGCTGTATTTGTCATGAAGTCCAGCCGTGCACATGTACATTATGATCGTCACGAGCGATACATAAGGCACGTAGTGATGACACTCACCACGCTCTTTCAGGGTCGCAGCAGAACGCGACTGCTCGCCAACGGCGATAGTGCACCTTTATCTTTCTCCGAAAGCTGCTGGCATATCAGCAACTACCAATGAAACCGCACGTGTACAACGGACATTCGCGGTCCGCGGCCACATGACCCTTACGATTACGATCCACGGCGACAATGAGTCCCCAAGAGCCAATGTACAAGAACTCAGCGCCGCCAGCGACCAGCGGCACAAAAAAGACCAAAGACCACGTAAGCAGCTTTCAAAGACAGGCATTCTTACTCCCGCAGACTCACACGGGGGCGGGCAACACGGATGTTTTAAAGGCGTTCCATTCCATTCGTCTCCCACATGTTCGGTGTTGACGTCTGAGAGGCCTGGGGACTTGTGCCGCGTCCCACCCTCTGCTTCGAGACCAGCGGGTTGTGAGTTGTACGCCTGTGGTCCTGATGTCGTCGGTTACCCGCACCGCGATCCCAGTCCGAGACCGGAAACCGGTCGCATCGCTGCTCGCAGCACCTGCTGATCCAGAGCTGAGACAAGCTCGTCCGAGCCGAGACTCGCGTTCCACACGTGAGGCAGCGGTCGGACAGCTCACCGTCATGCCAGCCGGGCACACCACTACGCTACCGGTGCACTGGACCCGTGCCGTGGCGCCGCGCGGTCTGCGACACGGCCGCCGTACGATATGCGACAATGTGCCATGCGGTCCGCGACACGGCCGCCGTACGATATGCGACAATGTGCCATGCGGTCCGCGACACGGCTGCCGTACGATATGCGATAATGTGCCATGCGGTCCGCGACGCGGCTGCCGTACGATATGCCACAATGTGCAATGCGGTCCACGACACGGCTGCCGTGCGATTTG
Organism: Pollicipes pollicipes; assembly: GCF_011947565.3. Lineage (NCBI taxonomy): Eukaryota > Metazoa > Arthropoda > Thecostraca > Pollicipedomorpha > Pollicipedidae > Pollicipes > Pollicipes pollicipes. The sequence goes on from NW_023596818.1 coordinate 18,797,601, forward strand.
CGACAGTGTGTCATGCGGAGCGCGAGCGGTTCCGCACGGCGACAGGGAGTGTCGCCGCGGCTGCAGCCTGGCCCCAGTGACCTGCGACGCGGTGTCGCGGTGCGGGTGACTCCCTGCGACATCACGCGACCCGCCATTCGCAGGGCGTGCCACCTGGATGCCCTCTGAGGAAGTCTTTGAGAAGGAGGGTGTCTCGCAAATGCAGGTACCGGACCCTTCCTACGGTGCCGCTGTTTCTGTGGGGGTCAGCTCTTTCCCTCGCCGAGGTGCTATTCCCAGGCATGAGACCACCCTGCGGCCGCCAGGGCACTGGGTGTGTTCCCAACACCAAGCTCCGTTTGCATAAATCTTACCGCACCCTAATGCGCTGCAGAGCACAGCGGAAACCACGGCCAAAGCTCTGGCGTCGGCAATGAACGTAATGGTGCTCCTTGCAGTTATGAGCTGATTAGGTGCGCCCCAGAGGCGCTGGGGCGGCGCATGGCCTTCATTCCTGTTTTGGACCAGGACTCTTCTGGCGATTGAAATAAATTGGTCGACTGCGCCAATGCCGACAAGTAACAAAAGGAACGGAGCACACTGCGGAATGAGTATGTATACTACGTACCTTTACACTACTGAGCATCGCACCACTGCTTACTCCAAACTTGCCTGATGCACAACACAACTCGGTCCATTCGGGCCAGCTGAGCCTGCATTCAGTCTGCCAGCCGGCATATCCTCGCTTGTCGAAGAAATACGTGCGATGATTTCAATGCCGAATAAGGATACCTTTCCTTCCATTCGAATATTTTTCATACAGGAATGTTTGCGTTCCAGCCTAGGATCCTGTAATCGCGTGAATCCATTTGCAGTACACGTGCAGACTGGCACACGTACGCCACAAAATCGCTTGAGACGCCGCCTCCGTCGCGAACTATCTTTAGAAAGCAAAATGGATTATCATATCCCACGAAACCAAAAACGGTGGTGGCGTGGGGTGTTCATCCAGCTGCACAACATTTCTACCTACAACTCTGCACCACGTTAGTTCACACCGACGTCCCGTGCATAAAATGGGTCGCGAGGTAATGACCTCACAAAACGAGCATGCAACTCAATGCTGTGATTCGTTAGTAATCCATATTCTCCTCAAAAGTAACTTTGAGGCAGATAAGCAGTGATACAAAAGTATAAATCCGGCAACACTAGTTTCTCCGAACCCAATCACATCGCATTTCGTTAATGTATCTCAAATCATAGTGCAGTGCGCTATGCACGACATAGTGTACGCTGAACACTTACACTTAGCGTTCTAGTCACGTCTGCTTTGACTGGTGCTGTAACACCTGCTGCTCGCATTATCGGCGAGCGCGTCACCCGGAGACCCCCCAGGCTACGGATATCATCATCTCATCTCTCACCACCCCATCTCAGGACTCCATCGATGCCCGTGAATCTCGCGAAATGATAACCTATTGCCATCGTTTATCTGAATCTTGAGGCTGGTGACGGTTTAGGTCATGTTGAGCCTGATAAACCGCATTCACCATTATGATTTATGGAGCGAATGAAACCTCCTGTACTTCGGGGAAGTTCTACAACTTTGCCGAGGCAGGTTCCTAATCCAATACACTTCCGAATTTTAACCCAAGTCGTATGAATGTCAAAGGAAGCACATTGGCAGCATAACTCTGGCAGCGCATTTCTAATAACCACCGACTTTCAGAAAGCAACACCAAAGGCCAAGGACGCAGACCCGGCAGAGGCCGGGTTCAGGCCGCCAGGCGACAAGGTACAACGTTCGCGGACTGCTGTCCGGTCCGGGGGTGCAAAGCGCGGGTTCCCACGCTTTGTGGTCAGTGCGCGGAATGCGGGATCCCTTTCCGGTTTATTCGTTGTTTGTAAATCTTGCGTCACCACCCCAGCCAGGCCACTGGACTGGTCACCCATTACTGACCAAGGTCTGGTCTGGTCTGTCCGTCGGCATGAGCCCAAGCCACAACACCAGACCAATCGGCAATCAGCCTCAACGTTTGTCCAATAACGCCTCGCCGGCCAAACCACGGTATGCAATGTGGACATCACCTGGCCGCGCGCGGCTCTGGCTTGGCGCGCCTCCAACCGCCCGCATGCGGTAACGTCCGTGAGACACCATCCGCATACCGCACCTATTCACATCCTATGACCATAGACCGTCCGCGGTTGACAAGATCTCATCCGACCGCGCGCAACACCGGTCTTACACGACGGTCCCCGTGCAACTTCATAAAGCCACTCGCATGCCGCTGACGCACGGCTCCCGTCGAAGCCAACGGCGCGGTGCCCCCCCCCCCCCCCCCGCCCCCCCAACACCATCACCCAGGCGATCCACCTCCACCTGCCCGCAACAACCTGATCCGTGCGCCCAGACAGCCGTCGGTTTGTTTTGCACTGGCGGCGCGCGCAGCCGCCGCCGCCGCCGCCGCCGCCGCCGGAACCTCACCCGGTGAGGACGGTCCCCGCATGATGTCGGCCGTGGCGCGTGACTGCACGCCCCCATCGGCACGAAGCCCCGCAGCGTGGTCAGAAGCTCGAACGCCGACGGGGAGGGGCGACGGCGGCTGCCGCCCACCGCCAGCGCTCGCAGGCGTGCAGCGGGCGCCGGGACTGAGGCATGGGTACGCGAGCCGATGGGACCGCCGAGCGCCTCCGAATCCCAGTTACCCTCGTGCAGGATGGGCGATTTTAGTGTTTTGACGTGCAAAACCACAGAAAAAAGACCGGGATCCTGTGTGAAACGGGATCGGTGTAACACTGGGGATGCGGCTGCAGCCCTGCACTGTCGCCTCGTGTTAGGTGGACGACAGCGGATACATATCCGCCAGCATCCCGCAGTGAGCACGGAAATGCTTTCCATCCAGGGGCATCCAAAGCAGCATAACTCCGAAGGCATGAACAAGGCACCAGGGATGGTGTGTTTGCAAACGATGCATCAACAGTGTTGACGGCGGCCGTCTTCCACGTGCTCCGCCTTCTGCCCCTCGGCGCATGACCTCTGCCCGGTCAGTGGGTCAGACCGGCGCCACGTGTTCAGCCGCACCTGGCCGCACGCTGACCTCGCTCGCCGCGTCACGTGTCGTCAGCGAGCCGACACCTCTCCGCATGCGGATCCCAGACCCTCTCGCGACGTGCTCTCGTCGTTACGAGGCAGACCAGACCTGCAGCACGAATGCCTCACATCCGGCCGATACCGCCCGCGGCGGCGCCGCCTGGCGGTGACCTACCTAGGTCAGGTATAGAGCTGGACGGCTCCTCGACCCGCTCCCGTTTGATGGAGCCGCTCTGCCGGATGCGTGGACGGGCCGGCGCCGCCGGAGCCCGCATCGTCTGCTGCGTTGACGGTGGCGGCGGCGGCGGCGGAGGCGGAGGCGGAGGAGGTGGCGGCGGCGGCGGTGGCGGCGGGCGCATCAACGTAGTTGAAGACACCACGCCCACATCGCCGGCCGCTGCGGCACCTGCCCGACACGACATCTCGGCCACGCGACTCCAACTGGCGGCGCGCCGCGCCATTCACGGGCGCGACATTGAAATCGCCCTACGCTGGCCCCGCTTGGAACGGCGCGCGCCATTGGCCGCCCGGCCGCGCCGCGCCGCCGACCGACCAATCGCGGCGCCGCTTGGAATCGATACGCTTGTAGGGTGAATGCCCGGGTTCCCCTGTCGGTCGACGGCAGACGGCGAGGGGCGGGTGGGCGCCGGGAGCGATGGGGAGGGGGTTGACCCGCTGCCGGTGCCGGCGGCGTTTGGGAGTGACCTAAGGTGGTGGAAGGGTGAGCTGACCAAGCACGATGTGGTCCTGTGCGGGTTCGTCAGGGTCAGGGGTTTTGGGACCACTTATTCCGTGGCCTTGTCCTTGAAATTTCACGCGGTCCTCCCGCGGGTAAATGGCGATGCCCCTTTCCTAGTGCTGCCACCTGTTCGCTAAGGCATGTACTGAAGCTTCGTGTGCGAACCGAGAGGTTTACACAAAGTACGTAGCGAATTCTCAGGAATTCGATCCAAATTCGTACGAGTTCGGAGGAAAATTGAAATTTAGCCCAGCGTGAGCAAATAACCGTTCCATACCTGACTTAGGTTACTACTTTAACCATCTTTCACGATGTCCCGATGCCCATGGGACGCCTGTATTGGAGTAAACGGATGAGCTGATGTTGGCCGCCGCCTTCCGTTTTCTGTCATGCGCGTGGCGGTAACTAATGTACGTAATGACGGCTTAGTAAGGCTTGCGACATAGCCCAGAGACAACGCCTGAAGTAAGGAGCTTGTATTGCTGACCATATCGTTTAAGTACGCTGCACGCGCGCACCTTGCCGTCACTCAGCCGCCAAAGCCACTCGTTCTACAGTTTACATTACTCTTCCCAAATAAGCAGCTGTGCAATAGAAGACTCTTGCTGCAACCGAGGGGGCTGTAATGAAATTTCTGCCATACGAATGTGCTGGATAATGTGTTCACTTGACTATTAAACTCACCCGTCGTCCGTTACATTCACCTTTATGGTGCATGAGTCGAATCAAATCACGTGGAGCGCGTGCGCACGCCTCGAAAACTGGATCTACCGTTACCGTCAGCCCATTCAGCACAGCCCGTTGCCCTCGGTTGGTGTGGCGGGATGCTGTCTGGAAAGCTGTTGCCAAGTTTCTTAGGATCTGCGTAAAGACGTTTCCGTCGAAATGGACGACCTTATGAGGATTTTTTTGCCGAACGTTTGCGATCTCTAGTTGCTGATTACGCTTGTACACATGAATGCGTGTTTTATCTTCATTTACGGCTTGACGACAACGAGATTGAGTAATGGTCCGATATAGTAATGACAAAATAGATTTACTGTTCAATAAATCCAGCCGGATAATAACACCGAACTCCTTGATCCCAGGCAGAATAACAACTTGCGATGTGTACTGGATGTCCACAGATAACTTATGAGAGCTCCGATTTGTCCTCAAGATATCACTGAGCTGCTGATGTTCGTTAAGACGGCCAAGCTTCCGGCTCTGTTGAACAAGATAGCGAAGCGGCCTTCCAGCAATGCCAAGCCATACTCCTCAGGGCATCTGTCTTAAAGATATCCTAGCCCATTGCTTAAGGTATTAGACTGTGATATGGGTTTTGAGAACATACGAATGCTACATATAGTCCAATTGCTTAGAGGCGTCTGTAATTCGATATCATCTGAATAATTACTCACTTGTTATCACATCTTCTTGCGCCTCATCATGATCAAATGTCTACGCCCGAATAACGTCCTAAGTATTTACCTCCGTCTTAACGTGTGCTTGGCAAGCTGATCTGCATACTTGTGTAAAAAGCTTACTGGCTGTCACTGAGTGACTTCAGCTTATTTCTACTTCCAAGTTGTCCTGCAACAATCTCGAGGTGTCCTTCTGGCCAGCGGACCCTGAATCAACTGAAATTTTGGCATTTGCCGCAAAGCCGCAAGTTTCTGGTGGAGTTGTCTATCTCATGAGGCGTTTTCAGCGTAAACCAAACCGGTTGAATGTCTTCAGGTTTTGCATGGTCCAGGGTCTTTGACTCGGTTTCGAAGCCTTTGAAGGCCGTGGGTCTTTCGACCGTGTTGAGGGTTTTCAAAACCCTTCAAACATTGTGTTGACCCATGTGCATATGCTGCGGGAGTCCATGGACCGCCATGAAGCCATGTCTGAATCTGGACATCGCGAGCCTTGCTAGCCAGACTGGCGAGCTCTCACGATATTTAAACATCATTTATTCTCCATGGCAGGTCGTAGATGTTCCGATATTGACTTGAGCCTTTGGTTCGAGCCGATGAGCCCTCCAGGCCTATCCGATCCGATCAGAAAATGATCAGAACCTGCTCATCAGGCCTGTTAAATCGACATTCAGAGACGCCAAAGAGGCTGCAAGATTATCGCGAAATTAAAACAATGCAGGTGTATCCCGCTTTGGCACGAAACCCCAAGTTGCACAGGAAAAGTGTTTGATGGGGTCGTAGAGGAGCACGAAGGGCCCCGCGAGCAAAGAACCGGATGGAGAAGGGCCACTTGAAAGGCTGAAGGGCGCGAAGTGCCGAAGGGCTATCTGTAGGTCACATTAAAGATCCCGGTCTGTAGGGTTGTAATCTCGAAAGTCAGTCAGAGGGCCCTGTCCCACTAAGAGAACCTTGCAACAATCCAGGGTCCTTTTTTCGCCAGAGACCACCAACACGGAACAGCCGAATCCGTCTTGGTCTAGGCCCTGGGGCCATTTCCTCAGCAGGAAAGAGGTCAGTGTCCGCGCTTTGCGTTGGCCCCTGAACCAGTGAGGGGCCACGAGGTATCGATTGAAGGCGTATCACAAGGTCCTACGCTGTAAAGGGTCCCAGAGTCGGCCAGGGGAACGTTCGCTTAACAGGAACATGGACAGAACCCCGAATGCCTCCGGGCTCCTTGCGGCGGCTGGAGCCTGGTAATGATCGTTGGGTTTTCAGGGCGTGCATGCCTCTGTGGCCATGCCTGCCATGCCTCTGCGACTGGGGGTCCCCCGACAACTAAAGGAGATACGAAAACTGGTGATGCGAGTCCATAATGAGACAATGGAAAGGCCCTGCGTCACGCAGAGTACCCAGCACAAAACGAGGGTCCTCCGCCCCATTTCAGCCAAGTGAAGTCAGTCAGATTAAGCTAGCCGAACGTTAAGCCGAAGTGCAGAGCCCAGAGGATCTCCTGCGTCAAGGAGGGGTCCGATGCACGCTGTATCCTTTTAAGAGCCTCCGGAGTAACCAGGAGACCCTGCCCATGTGTCACCAGAGTGACAGCCGGTGGGCACATCGCCCTAGAACGTAATGGCCATTCAGCCCTTGGCAGGGAACAATAATGCGCACCCTAGTTTTCTTCCCAGGTGGACCTGCCCGAAGAAACTCAAGAGGTGTCAGTGTTCAACACGCGCTCGGATGGGGGGTCAAATTGACCTCAGAAGGTTGTTCCAGAATAGTTTCCGAACAGCGCTGTAAAGCCATACCAAATTTTGCATAGCTGCAGATAATTTAATATCGGATCGTCTGGCATCAGAAATTTAGATGCACCTTGCAAGGCCGCTGACCTATGGCGGGTCAAAGTCAGGCCATGGTTTCAGCGAAGGCAATATCCAGGGAATCGTTCAATCTGATCCAACAACGGAGTGTTAGACGAAGCCATACATCTCTGAGATACTTTCTTAGACAACACAACAATAGAATGAACAAATTGCATTGACCTAAGGTCAGGTATGAAGGTTAAACCAAGGTCAAAACCAACCTGTTTTATCACTTAAGCGCTTGCTGCATGGGGTAGCTCCTGGTGCTCATTTCGATTTTATTGATAACAGGAATCGCATTATGCACCTTCCATAGACTTGTTAGATGTCAGATTAGGTCACTCATCTAGAATGACTCAGGTCAACACTTTGTTTTTAGAAACGTACTGCCTAGCGTGATCGTTGTCGCTTATCCAGACGCAAAACTCAAAGCGGTCTTGTATGATTTTGGTCACCATGACCTTTAAAAGGTCAAATAAGGTCACTGACCCTAGGTGAACATGTGACCTCTTGCTTAGAACAGTTATATAGGTTCTAGAGGCCCTTTGGAGACTAACCTGGAATTTAACCTTGTCTGACCTTATTTGACCCGAAGGTCATGACTTGCGAACCTCAAACTTTGACCTAAGTGAGCTTACGTACAGGTAACACACACTGTGAATTTGGTGTCTCTCATTCCCTTAGTTCCTGAGATCTCAGGGGGGTCAAATTGACCCTCCACCCGAGCGACGGGTATCTAACCGGCCACCCGGGCGCGTATTAATGGAGAGGATCGAAGCAAAGCCGAAAATGGAAAAGGCCAACCATGTTGGTCTGAGGACGTCCATCCTTTTACGGAGGCGTCTAGTAAAACAAGTTTTGAGGCTGCGCGCGCACAATCTTAGGAGCAAGAACAACGATGGCCGAAGTGGCAGTTTCCGTAAACTGTGCGATGATGGCCGCTGCATATAACACTGAGCGACGGGGTCGGGTGCGCGAGAACAACTGTCGTGAAGTAATGCCTCCGAAAATCACTTAAAGCCGATTCCTACCGTTCAGCGGTTATCTTGAAGCGTATAATGCACCGTTAAAGATTTGAGGTTGACCTTTGAACGGGTTGATAGTTACAATGCAAAATTACTCGGCCTACCTCCAAGCTATACCAACAAATGGACTGCTCCCCGGATTTGGGGTACTTTCTCCACAAAGCTAGGGGAAGCCCAAGTTGAGGGGTGGGGGTGGGGGGTTGAAGCCTCCCAAGTGAATGGGAAGCAAACAGCACCCCAGATACAAATGCACCAGGTTAGTGTCAATGGCTCACTAGAAGTCGCAGGTGGACCTGCAGTGATAGCATTGTTAGCACTGCATTAAAGGCATCGTCGCAAGCAGCATTGGTTGCATTGTCATCCCCACCACGTTTTGTGAAGTAACGCTGTCTATGTCAGCTGAAATTTGCGGATCAAAACAGGTAAGCGGGGTGACATTGGGCTTAGATCCATTATCTATCGTCCATACTTGAGATGAACTGTATAAAGACAATAAGTTCATGTTACCTGATATATATTCTTATCAGTCATAGAAGATCATAACTATTGCCGGCGACTTTCTCCATTTAGCTTATCTTCCCTAGGTTAACTTCGGTTGGCCTGTTTTAAGTATTTTGTAATCTTGCACCACCGTGCACTCAATACAGATAAATACTTTAGAACGTCTGTTCTTCGACAGACTTGCGTTGTTGGGCGTTTCAGAGGCGTTCAGTGAACGCTAATTACAACTGACATGGCCTCGACAAAGAAGTCATTCGTGATTTGTTAAAGCTACAATCTTTGAATTTCCTTAAAAGATGCGAAGTTGTTAACAACTAAGATACCAAAGATTCCAGTGTCACGCCTTAGTCCGAAAAAAGTCCGAGAAATGTTTTAGCAAAACCCCGGGGCCTTCCCTGGGATCACCTGCCGAGTGAGTGCTAAACTGGGTTCGAAACTCAGGCTTAAAGAGCAGACTTCACTGTGATTAACACTCAGTCAATGATTTCTTCTTAAGTGCCTTGTTTACCGTTATCACCGAAAACGCAAATGAACCCCGGTTGGTCGTTTCGGCTGGTGACCAGACCTGTCCAGTGGCCAGGCATGGCAACCAGTCATTTTTAGACATGTGCTTTTGGAATTGAAACTATCAGTTACTCTGCCCACTCCGTCCCTTTGCTTGCACTCCAAAACGTGTTTCGCTACCATTTGCCTAAGGCTTTATATCAACCTTATGTTCGGGTTGATGTGTTGGAGAGACGTTAGTGTTATTGCCGACGATAACACTCATGCGCCTGTTATCACCTTGCCCGTGCCACATCTCTCGGCAGTGGTGGGTCCAGAAAAAGGTGGGGATGGCAGGGGCACGAGGCCCCGGGCTTGGGCACCGACGGGCCTCAGGCTCCGAAGGGACCTGTTACCAAACGCCCAACGGACGCAGGTTTTTAACACAAACCGCCAACAAAGGGATGTAGCAAAAGTTGGGGCTCCTAGCTCTCGCGAAGAGCCGCAAGATAAAATAAAGGGCCATGAGCAGACACAAAATAGTTCTTCTCTTATTGAGAGGATGGCTGTGGAGGTCCGTGTGAAATTCGGTAAGAAAAAGAACAAAGTTCCTTGATGAAGCGCCGACACTGCCCAGTTATTACACCTAAATTTGACATTTTTTTCTCAGTGATGAGATCGGCAACCGACCAGAAGTTAGCTCCGCAACCGACTAAAAATTGGGGAAGCATCGATGTCTTCCGGGAATTGGAATTTAAAATCTCACAGACGTAATGAATACTGCGAAGTAAATTCTTGCGATCCTTACCGTTATCACTCGACCGGTAACGGAACCTATGCCCCCACAAAAGCCGGATCAAGGTATAGTGATCCTATTTTTAGCATGGTTTGCTATTTAGTACCCTTATCTAACATTCTTGTTGTCGGCTTGCAGGTCATATTTGGCGCAGCGCCAGGAATGTCTTAGCATGCGCCGGGTCGGAGCGTTGGGGTCTTGGCTGGATCTTTTCCTCTGCTAATCGCGATACACAAGGTAAAGCGGAAGACTACCGTTTCATATGCATAACTGGCACGTTGCTGAGCCATCTGTCGGTGTATAGTGGATTATTATTTTTTTCCGATTGTGATTATTCCCTCAAACGCCCTTTAGGAAGCACTCGGTGTCTACATTGGATGCTGCGTGTCACAGTTCAAAGTCATTGGCCAGGGGCCGGGTTTTCTGCCCTCTGTATGCTGTGTGCGGGCTCTGTTTGAGCTTTGTGACACCCGTGGTAGTCAGGGTGCAGGTATATATCATTTAGGTCAATTTTGAAGTGAGTGTTGGTAAGGATCATAAAGCTAATTAGAGTATAATGAATTAATGATGCTTATGTAGTGAAATACATTTGCTTATTATGCTTTTACAGGTATGAAATAATGTTTTGTGAACAGTTTCAATGATGGTTTTATGCACATAATGTCTTAAAATGGTGCTGGTCAGCTGCCGCAAAATGTGGTCACCACAAGCATCTCAAAGTGAAGGATGAGGATAATGTGTGTGTTTGGGGTTATGGGTTTCAAATCATTTGTAATGTCCCTGAGCAGTCAGATAACTAGGTTATGTTAGTAACCTAACTGGTATTGCTGGTAACCTATTGAAGATCATGCAGATTGGAATGAAAAGAGGTAACACAAAGGATGGCCTTTGACAGTTTTTGGAGATAAAAATCTAATCATTTTTGCTCTGTTAATTTAGAGATCATATTTAGCTGCCTGTCAACCAATCATTTACTTTGATGAAATGGCTACCCTTGGCCTGTTGGTATATACCAGCATCATTAGTACTGGGATAGCCTTTTTATTTTCACTTTTTCAGTGATATTAGAAGTGACTTAAGACATAGTCCTGGTCTCATGTTTTAGCACCACGAGGCTAGTGGCATAATATCATGATTAATTTTTAAGGTAGGATGATGTAATCACACTGTTTTCTGATTACTCATGGTGTTTTGTGGTTTGGAGAAGGGAATTAGTGTGGAGTGAGCTCTTGTAAAGCAAAGTATTGTACTAGACCATGGCCTATGCAGTTGTTGTCATTCTTATGGGAAACAGAATTGCTTTTTGCAAACAGCTCTTTGGATTTTAGTATGTGTACCTGTATCACAGGAAATGGTGTGGATCTTTCAACAGCAATATCTGCTATGCAGATCATTGGAAAGCATTTTAGTTTTTTTTGTTGTTGTTCCTTTCAGAATGATTATAATCTTAATTATGCACCTGAAATCAGTAACCCACTTTATCACCAGTCAGCACTGACCAGGCACCTCTCAGTGAAAGTGGCTTTTCCATCCAAAAGTTATATTGGCTGTTGCTCATGTATTCCATGATGTATACATCATGAAACAGGTGTACCATAGTGAGCAGTAGAACACAATTTACTCTTCATTCCTTCATAGATGACTGAACACAGGTAATTGCAATAGCAAATATCTTGCTGTGAATCATCTGTCCATTTTTGCCACTCAAAATATGCTTAGTGCATGGACTGTGATGTTGCGGTATAGGGGTTGCTCCCTGCAGCTTCTCTGAAATTTATGATGCCAATGGATTTGCTCGAAAGCTTCCAAAGGAACCACAGGTCTCCAAATTCTAAACTTAGGTTGAGGTAATGAATAACATGAATTTTGCCTGAATGTTGAACTGTTCAGGAATGCAATTGATGCACATGAGGTATTATGCTTTCCCATTTAAGTGAGATTGAGCCTGACAGGTGGAGTTGGTGAATGACCTCTTCAGTAAGGAGAGGTAACATTCAGCATATTATAGTAAGGAAAGCTCAAGTAAGTCTGTTCCGAATGAAATGACAAATTGTCATCAACCTTCACCAAGTTACAATAGCCAGTGGTGACAGTCATACATTTGCAGCTACAAGTTTGTTTTGGCCTCTGGCCGAGTGAGTTAAAAGCAAAACATTTGAATTATGTGCCCTGTGGCTTAACACCTGCATTTTGCTTCTTTCAAATCTTCAGTGATCTTACATTTGTTAGATCAAATTCAGTCTTATTAAGGAATTTGTCACATGTTATCCAGATAAGCTTGCCCCATTGTTCAAAGAAATGATATAACCACAGATCTGTATGATCAATGGTTTCATTAGTTCTACCTGCTGTGTTTTTGTATTCCCCTTGTCAAATTTAGTATCAGAATATTTCTTTCTCAAGGTTAAAGCCATTTTGCTTTGCATGGTCTCAGGAAAAGAGCTTTACATCATGTTCATGTGAGAACATCAGTGACGGAGTTACCCCTATTGCAAGGGGTCAGAAATGAAATACCCCATTCAGGGTTCCTATGAATATTTTTCTATGTTTTCATTAGGAATAGGTAGCAAGCTGAAACCATTCCAAGCTCTTAGAACTGGTGACACAACATGTGGTCTTAACCAGGTACAGCTCTATTTACCCGCTCTGGATTTTACAAGCATGCAAACAGTTAGCAGTCGTCCCTTTTGTGGGGGCTCAAGCTCAGTTGTGGTATCTCCTGTGTGTATCATTAATCCCTGTTTGTGTCTCAGCTCCACTTAAGTGGAGACCTCTTATTACAAATCATATGATGTTAAGCTACAAATCCACACAATCCACTGTGATGGAATCACTTGTATTTATGTTTCTTATGAACAACTGTGCAACTTGTTCAAAGTTTACTTGTGTTACCATGCAGCTTCACTATTCTTATGGGTACCAGCAAAGGTATTGAAAAGCAATGCTCGCTGATTCAGAAACATCTAGCAAAAATATAACTATTATGCATTATTAGAGTAGCCAAAATAGACTTCAATGCTACAGCATCTTGAAATGCATCATCATCATGCTACTGAACAATATCTGATCATTTGCAGGAGGTGGGGTTGGAAGGAAGTGCAGACAAAAATAGCCAAGCAATGTCAGTTTCATATGATTTTGGTGTGTAGAATATGTGAATGAAAGTGAGATGTTCTGTTACAGTCAGGTGTAGGAAAGGCCCAAGTTTTTCGTGAACCCACTTTGACCTCATTTCTTAGGTTTTAGTGTAATTCAAAACACTGGCTCGAGTCCTGTTGCTTGAATTAGTTGGATGAACAGTTTGAACCAACATTAAGTCATAACTGACACCAAAGACTGAAAGTGGTTGCACTGTCTGGTGGGAATAAATGACAGCATGCATGAAAATATTGTTCAACTAGCTGATCTTTTGTTGGATTCTTATAGCTGATTGCAAATGATGGTTTATGCTAGAGCAATGAGAACAACAGTTATGACAATAACATTATATGTGGGTAATGCATTTGAGAAATGGAGTAACAAATGCTTCCATAGGTGTTCAAACATTTCCAAAATGGTTCAAACATTTCCAAAATGTATTCATTCCAAAAGTTAACACTTCATAAATGAACGTTTGGGGCTTGAAATGATGTAAATGCTTCTTCACACACATGCGCAGGACTGCACTTTGCCTTGCTGAAAACACTTTGGTTTAGGTAGTCAAAAGGCAGTCTAAAACTTGAACAGCTCAGCTGTTTGGCCGATTTGCCTGAATCAAGAGTTATTTATAGTTGATATTTTAAAATTAAAAATTGATTCAAATTACCTTTCAACCTCCAGGGATTTTTGGTCAGGACTGGTTCAATACATGCAAAGTTAAATCAAGCACAAGTCATGCATGTAGCTGTTGCTCCCCCATCTTGGATAACATATTACACCAAGGTGATGAGGTGATGAAGTCTGGGTCCTGCATGAATGGGCCGTATCGTGCCATTGAACAGCACAGGATATTTCCCTTCACAGCCCTGCAGTAAGACTAGCAGTTCGAAGGATGCAGACGCTGGTGGCAGGGCCAGAGTACAGAGAACACGCACCAAAGCCGGAGGTGCAGCCGGAGCAGCGGTGCAGGATGTCGCAATGGGCTCAAAGGGAAAATCAATGCAAGGCCTTATACAGAAAAGGCATTTTAGCGCGCCGCAGACGCGATGCATCGTTAAGCATAGCGTTTCACGTCGCATGCTTTTAATCAGCGTATTGTCAGGCGTCTGTCGCGATCCCTTTATTGTCGCATTTTTTAACGTGGAGGGCCATGCTCCCGTTACTCCCTTAAATGCGCCCCTGGTCCGGTGCATACCGGCCATGAGGATAACAGTGCTTCGGGGAAGCTGCTTAGAATAATTTCCCTGGTTCTAATGGGACGGACAGGTTAGACCCGGTCAGCAAGAGCTGCGCGGGCCCATCCAGAACCGGGGATAAACGGCTGTCACGCACCTATGACCCCCCGACGCGGTCCAGGTGGCGGCAGAGTTGCGTGCGCGCCGTCTAGAGTGGGTGCAGATCTGCCTGTAGCGCCGGCTGGAGTGTGTGCCGATTGGTCCTGGTACCGGCCGGAGAGGGTGCAAATCGGCCTTGGTACCGGCCGGAGTGGGTGCAGATCGGCCCCTGACTCTGGCCGGAGTGGGCGCAGACCGGTCCTGGCACCGGCCGGAGTGGGTGCTGATCGATCTTGACACCGGCCGGAGTGGGTGCAGGTCGGCCCCCCTGACCCTGGCCGGAGTAGGCGCAGACCGGTCCTGACACCGGCCGGAGTTGGTGCAGATCGATCCTGACACCGGCCGGAGTGGATGCAGATCGGCCCGTGGCGTCGGCTGGCGTCACCTCTGACCTTTGGTGGGGGTGAGCGTCTCGCTCGAGCAGCAGCGAACGGCGGAAGCGCTGGTGACAAACACGTACATTGCCCTGTCTCTTTGAAGTTCAGGGAACCTATGGCGACCACCGCTGGGGAGAAGCCTGAGTGGCCTATGCCGGCAGCCGTTAGGGTGTTCGTGGATACCGAAATCGACGTGAGGCGTACCGTCCATAGAGAAAGGAACTTGAGGGATTTTTTTTTATCGAATTTTGCCGTCATTGGTGCGGTTGCTACGGGCTGAGAAACATTTTGCAAGGCGTGCAAATTTTCTTCAGGCCTTTGGGCCCCGAAAGCAGTGCGGTTACCAAGACTGGACCAGATCTGTTCCTGTCTGCCACCATGCCGATGCATGGGCCATGGCGGAATTGAAAGAAGGTGTAACTTACCAACACAGGAAAGCTGTTCTTTATCCTAGCGTGGCACTGATGGATTGCGTGTTCCTAAATTCACCGTTACAAATCCCTTGCGGATCACTCGCATGGACTCAATAGTCGCAGGAAACCAGCATCGACTTTAAAAACAATGAAGCAGAATCATTGCGGATGGACCCCCCGGGAAATCACGTGATTGAGCGACGGACATTGTCATCACCCGTAGCCGCCGCATTGATGCATCGAAAATAGCGCCGGACTCGTCTCAACAGCAATGGCGCCACTAGCTGTTCCGGGAGCTGAGCAGTGACCTTTACAGTGTGCTGGTCATGAGGCGCGGCGTCCACCCCTGTGCCGTGGCCAGTACATACGCTGAAGACCTCGAAACGTTATGCTCTTAAAGATGCTTTGGTATGTTGTAATACACTTATGGATGTTAGGCTCGTGAAGAAGGGATGTCGGTCCTGTCTCCTTTTGTCTGTCGTTACCTTTGTGAATGTAGTTGGATGCAACTACACCCTAAGATTGTGCGTAACATGGCAGTGACGGCCTAGAGCTGACGTTCCAATCTGCTGCAGCGCGCAGCGATGGGCGCCTACCTGAGCCAACCCGTCACCAAAAAGGTGTCTTCCAACGGGCAAAATGACTACCTCAGCTACGGAGAGTCCTCAATGCAAGGATGGCGGGTATCACAAGAGGTGAGGGTTGAGGGAGGACTTGGCTGTATAGCGATTGGTTATGGTTCTTGTGTATGAGGCGCCCCAGACTCCTAGGTGTGCTCAGAACACCTACTGATGTTGGACCTGTGGTGGAATGAAGGCGTCGACCAGTATCTGTTAGTTGTTGTATTGTGATCATGAAACGTGTGATGGTCGTGCTTATTTCAGCACAGAGCTGTTTTCTGGTGGATCTTTTTTGGTCAGCATAATAATACGTTGGTGTAGGGTGACTTTCAGTTTTTTATTTTTGCCGTCGAAATTGGTAGTAAATTTCACTGTCAAGCAACATGATTTCCTGCTTTTAAGACCTGAGTCTAACCTGATCTTTCCCAACCCCTCCCGACCTGACTTGACCTGACCTGACTTGACCTGATCTGACCTGACTTGACCTGACCTGACCTGATATGAGGTGACCCGGTGTAACCATACTTTACCACGCCTGTCCCGACCTGGTATCAAAATGACCGACACGCGCGCCGTTATTTGATCTGACGGTGCCTGCCGGCTGCCCACAGGACGCCCACAACAGCCTGCCAGAGCTGCACCCCGGCTGCGCGCTGTTCGCCGTGTACGACGGCCACGGCGGCCACGAGGTGGCTGCCTACACGGCTCAGACGCTGCCCGGCTGCATCCAGCGCAACCCGCTGTACAGCGCCGGCCAGGTGCGCGAGGGCCTGCGTCAGGCGTTCCTCGACTTCGACGGCACGCTCACCCGGCCGGAGGTGATCGAGAAGCTGAAGGCTATCGCTGGACGCGACGCCGACTCGGGTGAGCGCGCGGCGGCGGCGGCGGCGGCGGGTCGCGGCTGGGCGTGCTGAAGTCGAGCCGCGCGCCCGGTGCTGGTCACTTGAAACCCCCGGAGAGTGTGTCCCCGTTTTAAGCAGGCGATACACGCTTTCATAATTATATGTAACAGGGCATTGCTGCTGTTGAAAGCTGGGGGATCGTTATTTGGGGATCTGGTTTTGCGCTTTCGACTTGTCTAGATATGTCAGCTTGACACGTGATACCCCCTGCTTCATTATTTGGACAGCTCGCTGGCTCCAGCATCACAATAGTCCCAAAGAAAAAACGTGCGATTTTTGTGGCATGCTGCGCCAGCGAGAGATGGTCGGATTAGAAGGAGGCGTGAATGAGCGATCGTGCAGACCGCGCTGTTCTGTGGCCGGTTTTCAGGTTGGACATGTTTGACTTTGCACGACATCCGCCTGACAGCACGACGTCGCCTTGCACACCCGCGAGCGCCGCTTCTAGGGGAGGAAGGCGATTAACTGGGGCGTGCCATGTCCTACTCCCCCAGGCCGGAAGCCGCTGCGTCTCCGTCCCTGTACGGCGAACACCTGCCATTTGTAAACTCCCATGTAAACCAGCGCTCTCATGTAAACCCATGTCCCGACCTTGTTGTGCCAAGACGAGCACAGACGGCGACGGCGCCCTGACCTCGGTCGGCAGACGAGGAGGACGAGGCCGACCGCGAGGTGGACGAGCTGTACCAGGAGGCGCACATGCCGCTGGAGGAGCTGGTCGCCCGCTACCAGGGCGACAAGCCGGCCAGCGACGCCGTCGGCCGCCTCAAGGCCAAGGAGAAGCCGCTGTCACCCTTTCTGCGCGCCAAGCCGGGCTCCTCGGGCGCAGGTGCGGCGTTGGCATGACTGGATTGTTTTTGTAGTGTGGGTGGCTGACATTTTCCGCGAGCTTCATGTGTCTTCGGACGTTGTTCCGTAAAACGATGCTTCTCTCCTGGCTCGACGAGAACACGTAGGTGTGCGGAAGGGGGAGGTTGAAGGTGAGGATGGCTGTTATCATAGGTGTAAATAATCATTGGAAACTAGACTAGATCTAGCTAGTGTTTCTCGAGCCACTGGGGTAAAGCTCCTGTACTGAAATAAGTTTTGCGCGCGGCAACGTCCAGGATGGACACCATTTGTGGGTGGCGAATTGACCCTGTTCCGATCGCGAAAACGACCTTGGCGTGGTACAGTTGAATTTATCATAGCTACGGATTCATCCGAGTACGAAACACACACTCCACTCGTTTTGTAAGACATCATTAGTTTTACGCATTGGGCTTCTCCGCATGCTCGTAGCTACTATATTGGTTCATTCTTTCTGCGCGGTTCTTAGGCGCACTCAACTTCAGTTCCCGACTTCCCTTCCCGGTTGAGTAGATGTTCCATTATCGTGCGCCCTTGAGCAATGCTTGTGCCATCTATGCCGCCGTGCCAAAGCCATGATGTAAAGTTCATGGATATTCAAGCACTGCATATTCGGACACCGCACTGGCACCGTTTTCAGGCGACACAACTTACCCGGACGATGTTACAGGGACGGCATCCAACTCGTCGGTCGGCGTCAGCTCGGACGGCAGCGGCGAGCCTGTGCAGAAGGACCTGGCGGCAGAGCTGAACGACGCCGAGTCGAAGCCAGAGGCGGACGCCAAGTCAGAGGCAGACGCCAAGCCGGAGGCAGACGCCAGGCCGGAGGCGGCAGCGGCGTCGGACGTCAAACCAGAGCCGAAGACGAACGGCGCGGGCGGCGCCGCGCCGCCCGGTCCGCCAGACTCGAGCGGCGACGGCGGCGGAGGGGCGGGGGACGCCTCCTCCTCCCCCGCCGCCGCCGCGGACGACGCAGCGCCGCCGGCCTGCAACGGCAACGGCACGCCCTCCTCGCCGGAGACGGCGGCGCGCCGTGGCAAGGGCGGCAAGGGTGCGCGGCCCGGCAGCGGCAAGTCACCGGCGCCAGCGGCAGCGGCGGCGGCGGCGCGGCGCGCGCCGGCGGCCAGCCGCGCCACGCGCCGCATGCCCGAAAGGGCGGCGGCCGAGATCTACCGCGATGTGCTGGAGGGTGCACGGCTGGCGCGCGAGGCGGGCCACGCCGATGAGGAAGCAGAGGACGAGGAGGAGGAGGAGGATGACGACTTCAGTCTGGAGCAGAGGTGGGGGCGCCGCGGCGGATGGTGGGGGGAGGGCTACAGAAAAAGGCACCGTGGTGTTGAGCTGTGTGACGTGTTTTATCTTCTCCGCCGACGGCAGAGTCGGAAGTTGGTGGTGGTAAGATGAAATGACAGCTAGTGCAGGACGCAGGGTCACTTGCAGCGTGTGTAGCGATGGTAGCTCGGGGCATGAGACAAGGGCTTACATTAGGGGATTATGCGGCTGAATTGTCTGGGTGCTGGAGACATTGCCCCGTGGGGTTCTTGTGACTTGTCGTGCTGTCGCGGTCAACCGTATGCTGGGCGACACACACTACGTTGTAATCTAGGCCTTAGTGATTTGGCGTGATACCTCTGGCGGGCCTCGGTGATGCTTGCCTGTGAGATCGGCCGGTTCGCAGTGATAGTCTGGACGATGACGAGGACGACGCAGATGGTGGCGAGGATTCGGACGAGGAGGAGGAGGAAGAGGACGAGGAGGACAGTGAACAGGAGGACGAGGACTCGCTTGGGGACGAGGAGGAGGCTGGGGATGATGAGGATGGTGACTTCATGCTCAACATGAAGGATGAGGTAAGGACCTGATGTCTCTGTGTGGGGTGCCTGTCCTGACATTATTGGCAACGATTCTCGCTTACTTGTTACGGGTCAGGCGTTGTTATTTCTAGTGAGCACAGGCTTTTCAGCCGTTTACAAGCCGCGGTAGTCACTGAAAGCTGTTATGGGCGCAAAGCGAGCACAGCGGTCGGCGCGCCGCCCCGTTCATCATCAACTGCCACTGCTCCTCCCCGCCGCCCCCTCTTTTTGCCGCTCCCGTCTGCACGGCGGCTCCTCGCTGACCCGCTCACGCCATCTTCGTGTCCCCCCCTTCTCCGCTGTCGTTGTTTGTGCGGCTGCATGAGGCCTTTCTCTGTGCGACTTCGTGAGACCATTCTCTGTGGGACTGTATGAGACCGTTCTCTGTGGGACTACGTAAAGCCGTTCTCTGCGCGATTGCGTTGGACCGTCCTCTGTGTGACTGTGTGAGAACGTTCTCTGTGCGACTACGTTAGACCGTTCTCTGTGCGGCTGCGTGAGACCGTTCTCTGTGCGGCCGTGTGAGACCGTTCTCTGTGCGTGAGACCGTCTCTCCGCTCGACAGCCGGGCAGCGACTCGGGCTGCACGGCCGTGGTGGCGCTGCTGCACGGCCGCCAGCTGTACGTGGCCAACATCGGCGACTCGCGCTGCGTGCTGTCGCGCTCGGGCCGCGCCGTCGACATGTCG
The DNA here is from genome assembly GCF_011947565.3 of Pollicipes pollicipes. Taxonomy (NCBI): domain Eukaryota; kingdom Metazoa; phylum Arthropoda; class Thecostraca; order Pollicipedomorpha; family Pollicipedidae; genus Pollicipes; species Pollicipes pollicipes. The sequence continues at coordinate 18,817,630 of NW_023596818.1, forward strand.
GCCGACCACAAGCCCGAGGACGAGGCCGAGCTGCAGCGTATCGTGCGCGCCGGCGGCAAGGTCACCATGGACGGCAGGGTCAACGGCGGACTCAACCTCAGCAGGGCGTTCGGTGAGGTCTGGTGGGGAAGGAGGGGAGCGGGGACGTCCCGTCCCGGCGATTGGGGAGAGGGGATTGTGGGAGCGTGATCCCCGTACGCTCCCACAATCCCCACAAGCGGCTGGAGCGGGCGCTCTAACCGCTAAATCGGTTAGGGCGCCCGCCTCCCAACCTACCCGTGGCAGGGTGGTGGGGTCGAGTTGCCTCGGCGCCCGCGGCTGGTAGCAACGGCCAGTCTAGGTCAGATGACGTCAGAGAGCGGGGCTGCCTGTGCCGAGCATTGCGGCACAGTAAACGTCCGCCACAAAGTTATGCCGTTGATCTGGGATTTCAACGATGGCACGCTGGGTTCAAGGTCTAAACAGCACGCTCTGTGCAGTGTGAGCTCTACCTAAGTGCGAGGCACCCGGGGTCTTTTCCCGAAATCTAGCACATATCTTCTGGCTGGTATGTGTGGGAGTGAAGCAACACACCCGAAGGTCAACATGGTAGACCAGGCTCGAATTCTACCGACGGCATCACTTTCATCCGGCAATCTGGCGACACCACGCGCTGGAGACTGCGGCGTTCGCGATCAGAGCGTCAACAAAGGCCGATGGTGATCATGACCTCAGGACGCGCTGACACGCGTGGTCGCTGACGCGTGTCGTCACACGCGTCGGGAATGGCCGGCCGTTAACAGCGCCGCCCTCCCCGGCCAGGTGACCACGCGTACAAGGCGGACAAGAGCCTGCCGGCGGACCAGCAGATGATCTCGGCCTCGCCGGACGTGCGCTGCGTCACCGTCGAGCCCGACACCGACGAGTTCATGGTGCTCGCCTGCGACGGCATCTGGAACAGCAAGAAGTCGCAGGAGGTGGTCGACTTCGTGTCGGAGCGCATTCGGGAGCAGGGCGAGACGCAGCTGTCCAACATCTGCGAGGAGGTGAGGCTGGTGGGCTGGGAAGAGGTGGGGGAGGGAGAGGGCAGCCAGAGAGGCTATCTTTATGAAACACGGTCTTCGTATGTCAGTGTGACTGTTACCACGTCCGTCTGCACCGTATGCTTGTCATGTTATGATCACTGATTAATTCGTACCGGCACGTTCTGCGCGCCGTTGCTACAGCATCGAAGCGCGGTTCGTGCCTTGCGTCCATTGGTCAGCTATTGCTCGCCGCCCGCCCGCCTGCCCACCCGCCGGTGACACGCAGTCCTCCGTCGCAGCTGTTCGACGAGTGCCTGGCGCCGAATACGATGGGCGACGGCACCGGGTGCGACAACATGACCTGCATCATCGTGAGGTTCCTGCCCAGCCTGGCGCACGTGGAGGCGCCGGCGCCGACCGCCGTCGCCAGCGCCGCCCAGCGACCGGCCGAGGAACCGCCCGAGAAGCGGCAGCGCACCGAGTGACGCACGCAGCGTGGTTACCTCAGTCCCCGACGCCGGCCTCTAGCCGCCGTGTCGGAGTCGGCGGTCTCGGCCGCCCAGCGGGGCGCCGTTCCAGCGGTGATGCTGGTGCTGCGCGGCGATGATGGCCCGGTCGTCGCGGTCATCTAGCTCGATTTTCGGGAGCTTGACACTAGCGCCGCCTCGCGGGTGACCTGTGGACGCTGGGGCGCGGTGGCCGTGACCCCGCCCCGCTGGTCCCGGGTGGACCGCGCCCGAGGGCGGCCGCTCTCTTGGCGAGGCCGACTTGAGGGCCGCTGGGGTGTGCCGAGTGAAGTTTGAGGACCGCTGGGACGCGACGGATCTCGGTAGGGGCGGGTCGCAGTGCGGCGCCGCAGCCGCCTGGCGGCCGGCTGCTTCAGGACAGACCAGTGTGGCGACCATCGTCCGCGCGCCGCACCGCGGTTCGAGGACCACTCATTCTCGAACTGGGCCAGCGTGGGTGTCGGGACGGGATTTGAGGACCACCTGGCCGCCATCGCCACCGTTACAGGGGTCGCATGTGCACCTGTGAATGGGCTGGGATCACTAGACGCGCGCCTGCCTGCATTTCGAAGACTGCTCCGCGTCCGCCGGATCGCCGCGGACTGACTGTGGACTGACTGCTGGACTGGCGCCGGGCTGCTGGCCGTCGTGCGTCGGACGCAGCCCCGTGTGTGACGGGCATTCGGGGGACCGATTCAGCGGACCGAGCAGACCAAGGTCTGCTGGCGTCGGTGTGGGAGACAGCGTGGTGTGCCTGGCACCCTGTTCGATGTACGCGTGGTGTCAGTCCGAGAGCCGTTCGATGTGTGCCTGTCAGCAGTCCCAGACGCCTGTTTGCGTGAAGATCGGCTCACCGCCGTAAGGATCGGTGTCCTCCGAAGGTTAGCGAAGCGGTCTGTACAAATTGTTGGCATGTGCACGCTTTGTTCACGTTCCTCGTTTGTCCTTGATGTGAGAGCGGGACTATATTTTCTACAATAAACAGTTCAACACGTTTTCCCCGTCTACCGTTGGTGTGGTTCTGAGGGTCGGAGTCAGTGACGACTTACGGGTCTGAATCAACGTAACGTTGAGCTTTGGAACATGCTCAGATTTCCCGGAAGCTGGCATGTTTTATGGTAGCGAGAGTGATAGAGTTTGGTTCGAATCTGTAACACTTGCACTGGGAGTCCCGGAGGTACCTATATGCCATGGCGAACATTAAACATTCAAAACACCTGGGAAGCTCGGCAAGTGTATTATCCGTGCGCTCGGGTCGCATACCGGACGCCCAGGTTACAACGAAATGTGTGCTGTGGGCGAGTCACTCGGGTCTCAGGACAAAAATACTCAATAGTTTGTAAATTCCGGTGCACCACCGTGCTCGCCACACCGGTAGTTAGGTCAACGACAAACCGCGACAAACACCAGGCAACAACGCTCCTCCATGTTTCGCTTTCCGCGTGCCATACTCTTCGAGGCTCCGTAGATGCGGCGAAGAATAATTCACGCATTTGAGAGCTCGCCAGGACCTCGCTGACTCCTCGCCAGATAACCGCGTGACGCGCTGCTGGTGGTGTAGGTTTCCAGACGCCGCAGACACTGCTGGACGACGAGGGCGGCCTCCCACGCTCGGCGCCGCCGAGCCGCGCTGCCGGGCGCGGCCGCGGCATCACTGGCCCCTCCTGCGCTCCTCGAGGCGGCGCTGGCGCTCACGATTCCGCTTGGCCAGGTCGTCGAGCTCGGGCGAGTCGAGCCGCACCTCCTCGCGCTGCGAGCGCTCCAGCTCGAAGCCAATCGCCAAGTCCGAGGTGTCATGCGACGGGTGAATGGCTGCCGAGCAGAGCGGCCGGCTCAGAGGGGGAGGGGGAATGGTGCAAAACACGCACGCCGATTCTCCATCGTCTCAGTGCGGGTCATCATTCAGTGACGGTAAATGTGACAGGTGGTGACAAAAACAGGGAGGCCGCATTCCTGGAGACCTGAGCCGATTTCCGTGCCATAAACAAACTTTTTTTTTAAAAACTCAGCAAAACCGATATCACGACGACAACGCTTTCTAGGCTTTTCTATCAACTTGATATCCAACCGGTGTCGAACTGTCATCAAATCCACATTACACCCAGCACCAACCACCGCCCAACGGTGCTCTGAGGGGTTACTGATCCATCTCAGGCAGGGGCTTCACCAGGATTCCAAGCCTGGAAAGAACAGCCGATGAACTGGGTCCGATCCGACTGGCACTGAAAACGTTGAAGCGGGGGGGAGGGGGAGGGGGGACAAGACGGCACAAAAATCATCGTTCAGCGAGATCAGGGCACCTAGAGAAGAGGATAGGGAAGTCTGTGGACGGCGAGCTACTGACAGCTGCAAGCGGTGAGGTTCTGCCGCTGAAGACGCAACGAAGTATGAAAACCCAACAGTTAACGGGGATGTTTTTCGGTGACAAGGCAGCCTACAAAGATCCCTGTTTCTTCGGCTTCCGCGCAGCGAGCACCGTGAGCGCGAGCACCATGCACATCGATGTCTCAGAGAACACTGTATTGGCCAGCTAGGTGCACTTCCACCTAGTGGTCGTCTCGAACATTCGTAAAGACACATACTGTCTACGGCGGGAGAAAACTGCATTCCGGTGGCGAGAAGGGACACCGTTTGTAAGTGGGCTGATATTGCCTGTCCATAGCGACTGAGAGTACCTTACGCTGATAGGAGGGACGATGGAGGGGTCATTTCGGTGTTCGGTACTTGTCGGCGACGTGGTCGCAACTTGGGATAGATTTCAGCGGTGGGAGCAGGGTATTTATCGGTGGCGAGGGAGGGTACTCTCAGATGAAGCAGGTTATTTGTCAGTGGCGAGGGAGGGTACTCTTGTCTGGTGCTGGGTTTTGTCAGTGGCGAGGGAGGGTACTCTCGGATGAAGCGGGGTATTCGTCAGTGGTGAGGGAGGGTACCTCTCGGCTGCGGATGCCGAGTGCCTGTCGGTGGTTAATCCCATGCAGCTCTTCATCTGCGCGATCTGAGCCTCCAGCTGGTTCAGCAGCTGCTGGTTCTGGTACTCGATGGAGGATGGAGGAGGGGACGCACTGGGTTCCGAGCGCTCTGAGGATCGGCACGGAGACAGCCTTACTTCACTGATGCGTCAGGTGCACCAGCTTACGCTACGTATAGTTTATATGCTATATCATGTTACCTACGTAGGTGCCATGTTACGTATGTTACGTTACGTGCAGGTTATGCTACGTATGTGGGTTACGTTCAGGTACGTTAAGGCTGTTCCAGACCAAGCTCGTACCATGAACAAGAAAGCACATGTAAAGAGCCGCCATGCACCGCGCTGCTATGCCATCATGAATGACGGGACATCGGTGATGGACGTTTTGAAGGCGGAAACGATGTTTGGTGTGACGACAAGTGGTGAACATAATCGGCTATGTGCGGAAAAAGATAAAAAAAACAATCATGGAGGCAATGGCGCATCATGTGGCCGCGCCTGTTTTACAACATCAACGCACCTGCGTTCTGCCGGCAACCCATTCGCGCTTCTTTGTCGGCCAGTTTCGTATTGAGAGCATCATGCTGCATTTCCAGCGTCCTCCGCATGGCCTGAAGCCGCCGCAGCGCGGGCGTGTCCGACCGGCCCGGCTTCAGGTCGACCCCGCAGATGCGCGGGGTGGGGACCGGGGAGTCCTGCTGCCCCAAGGTCAGAGCGGGCAGGAGCCGCGGTGACCTGTCCTCCGGCTGAGCTCGCCCTCGGGTGAAGGTTGAGGTTTGGTTGGTTCGGTCGGGGTGGCGGTTGGTTTGATGCGGACAGTGGTCGTGACCGGTTTGGCTGCTGGATGGGTCAAACCTCTCCGGGGAGGCGAGCAGCACCTGAGGCTGCTCCCTCGCGCCTCGAGGTGTCTCCTGTCCGCTGCGGTCAGGGTGAGGACTGCTCTTTGGGGCGAGGTCGTCCCATCTCATCACCTTCCATTCCCCGGAGCGGGGTTCTGTGCCGGGTGCAGTTCTAGCCCGAACGTCACACAGCTCTGGACTACCGCCGCCGGCCTCTGGCTCGTGGCGCCCACTCTCTACCAAGAACCTCCTCCGTGGAGTCACCACTGGGTGCGGAGGTTTGATCCGCGTGATCTCTGGTGTCTCGTCATGAACCGAGCCGCTTTCCTGCAGGCTCCAGCGCCGTCTGCGTGCAGCACGAGGAGGCGCCACCTCGGGCGGCGCCACCCCTTCAGCGTCCGGACACGCCCTCTCCGTGACGGCCCGGGGACCGTCGACCGGCTCCAGGGCCGACCTGCGCTGCCTGCGGCGCTCCCAGGCGGCCTGCGCCCCCTGCGGCACTGGGATGTGGGACCTCTGTGAGCGGCCACTGACGGGCGCATGCGCCCTCTCGCGACGTACATCGCGGGACGTCTCCGAGTTCTCCGGCCAAAGGTTGAGGGGAAGCCGAGACCGCCCTGCCGGGTCATGTGATGACCCTTCTAGCCTCTCTGGGCACATATAAGTGGGGACAGTGGATTTATCTGGATATGTGGGAACAGAGGTCTGTACCCTGCTTTGGAGGTCGGACGCTTGGTTTTGCGCGATACCCTGACAGACGCCGCTGGGAGTGTGCGCTCCCTCCTCCCGGCCGCTGGCGGGGCTCAACGACCGCTCCTGTTGGCCGCTGTCGGACGTGCTAGGTCTCCTCTCGAGGCAGACGGTGGCAGAGGTGTGCGGCCGCTCGTCGCTGCCACTGGAAGGAGCCCTGGCTCCCCCGCGGCAGGTGACGCCGGGCGTCTGTGGCCTTTCTGCACCGCTGCTGACAGGTGTCTGTGACCTGTCGCGTCCGCCACCAGACGTCGCGCTGCATCCCTCCAGCAGGTCGCTGGTGCGTATCTCAGACTTGTCCGAACGGCCAGTAGTAGGAGTTTGCAACGTCTCCAGAACCCCGCCGCTAGATGCCCTTGAATTCTCTGCGTGACCCGCGACGGAAGCGTGCAGCCTCTCTGTGCAAACGACGGCGGGGGTCCGCGCCCTCTCCCACCCTCCTCCGACGGCAGCCTGCGACCTCTCCAGCCACTCAGCGGGGGGCGTCCTCGACCTGTCAGGCCGAGCCGTGTGCAGGGAGCGCCGGCGCGGCGCCGGCCGTGGCCGCCGCTGGCGCGGCATGTCGAACGGGCCGGCGGCGGCATCGCCGGCCGGGGAAGCTGCGCGGTGCGCCAGCGCCGGCACCGGCGGCGAGAGCCGGGCGGGGCTCGGGGCCCGGCTCGGCCGCCCGCCGCTGCCGCCCAGCACGGGCTGAGCCGCCGGCACGCTCGCGCCTGATCTGTCGGGACGGCAGGCGGGGCTCATGTGCTGCGCATTGGCAGGGTAAGTGAGCTCACCTGGAGGGGGTGTGTTCGGCTTGCTGCATGGGGACGGAGACGCTCCATTAGAGTGTGAAGCGCGATGAAACATAATCAGCATTGCCACGGGCTTGTCAGCTCGACGCCTGCGGCCATCTATTATTTGCTGATTGTTTTCACTCGTGCGCGCAACGTTTCTCATGTCAGACGAATACTGCACTCACGAGACAGTCAATTAATGCTCACTTTAAACATATTTTCGGCAGCCCATATTTGATCACATGGTGCATGTGAAAAGCACTGCTTTGGTAGAAGCTAGACCAGCCACCACAGAGTAGGTGCACCAGAAACCTACCCCAGCTCTGCTGGCGTGTGTTGAGACTCGGACGTGCTTATCCCAGGCTTTGGCTTACCTTTCTACTGGCGGCGGAGGCGGAGGAGACGGCGGCTTGTAGACTTCCTCCTTAGGCCACAGGTCCTCCAGAGGTGGCTCTGGATTCTGAGTCCCTGCTGGGCGACTGGAACCGAGGTTACCGAGGTCAGTGCAAGTCACGTCCGGTCACTGGCCGCATAGCACACCTGAGCCATAAGATCAGTGAAATCTAGTGAAGGGGGGGCATGTTCGCTGGCACCCAGGTTGGCAATCCACGCTAGATACGGAATCAACTGTCGTAATCACACAATCGCGCAATCATCCGCCCACGGACGGATCCAGGACTTCGCCAAGGGAAAGGTCATTGACAGTGGCCCATAACTGGACAGCCATCGCCGCAAGGCCCGATAGAGCCCCAGCCCCCAAAGGTCCGATGTTCTGGAATTTAACTCACGATACCACTCAAGCCAGATAGCTATGTTATCAGGTTTTCAGGCCAGGTTTTCATATGTTTGGACCACGTTCAAGCCCTTGCGGACAGAAAACGTTCCTATCTTGGGCTGCTGCGGGGCCACGTATGATTTTTTCCTCTCGAAGCTCCAGGGGTTCCGAGGAGAGCCACGGACCGCCATGGTCTCTTGGATCCACCCGGATCCCGGATCCACGGATGCTGCGCTTGTCCAGCAGGCGCATGACACACGCGGTGATGGCGGCGGTGGCCCTCCTCCTGATTTCAGCACTCACTCGCTGCCCCAGGAGTCCCACTCGTTGGTGGTGGTGGCGGCAGTCTGGCCGGCACGCAGATCCCTGGCCGCGCGGCGCATGTTCTCCGCCTCCTCCTGCGAGCGCCGCTGCTGCTCCTCGATCAGCCGCTGCCGCTCCAGGCGGTTGCGTTCCTTCTGCTCGCGCGCCTCCTGTTCGCGCGCCAGGTCCTCGCGCACCTTGCGCTGCTGCTCCTCCAGCCGGGCGTTAAGCTGCGCGTCCTCCTCGGCCTCGCGCCGCTTGCGCTCCATCTCGCGCTGCTTCTTGTCGGCGATCTGCTGCTGCAGCTCGGCTGGCGGCGGCGAGGTGACGGAGTTACGGACGTGACTGCTGGACGAAACAAGGCAGTATGGAAAATCACGCGAGGTTAGCAAATGCTTCGCGTGATAACGGGATGTGACGATAGGCCAATATGTCATGACGCAAGTCAATATGTCATGTACGGGACGCAATATGTCATGAAAGGTTTCTTCAAGTAGTGAGATGCGGCAAGAGACCGCGAAATGTCACAACAGGTTATTCCATTTTGTGTAATGTCATGACAGGCTATGACCTCGGGCCCTGTTATAGGATGTCAAGTATGCACTTTGTCGGACTAATAATTTAACATAAGAGAACGCGGCAACTTCATCCATTTAACAAATGCACTCAACGACAAGCACAATAATTTGAAATGGTATGATCGGTTCCATGTAGCGAATCATGCAGAGGCAAGCTGCAAACCGCGCGAGGGCACTAATCTTATATTCCACATTTCGCTACAGCGCTCGACTCCGACCGGCATCACAAAGACTCTACGTCTTCTCGCTCATCGCGTGTCGCCGAAGACTCTACGCCATCTCACTCATGGCTTGTCGCTGTGGAGGGGGCGTGGCTGCCCGCTGCCGCTTACCTTGCACGGTGCCTGCCTGCGAACGTTGGGCTCGCTCGTAAGAGGTCTGAAACACAGGCCTCGGCATTAGAGGCTGACAAAGGTGCGCGACTCATGCCCCGATGATGACCTGCACGACCACGCGCTTCTCGAGCACGGATACACTGTTGCGAGCCCAGAAATACTGCTGAAGCTCAGGTTACTCTGCGCACAGAAGCAACTTAACCGGGATAATATCTATCTAAGGAAGTCAGTGAACTCATTCGGTGACATGCAAAGGTTTTCCATAGTCTTTCAGCGCTCAGCATGTAATCATCGTTCTCAGTGTCGACCTTGCTTGGGATGAATAGGCCTTATTCAGCCATGCCGCGAAACGCGCGCTAGCGATGCGCTCGTATCTGGCAAGTTGCAACTCTTTGAGATTGAGATATAACACGGTATACTAGAAGTGTGTCCTAACCGGGTCCACTTTAAAGAAGTCAGATACAATTTGCGACACCAATGGCGGATCCATAGGAGGGGCCATGTCTCCCCTGGGTCCTGCAAGGGCTCACAGGCTCCGAACGGATCTGTAACCGGCCGAATGGAAGCAGGCTTTTTAACACAAAGGCGCAACAAAATTAGGCGTTTTCGGGCCTTTGGATATCCGAGAACAGTCGGATGCAAAAGTGAAGGGCCCATGAGCAGACAATCATAATTATCCGCTGACTGAGAGGGCGATGCTTGGGCAGGTTAAAAAGCTCATTACGCCGTCCAGACGCCCCACGCTGCTGCCGCCGACCTCCCATGTCCACCTGCCAGGTGAATCTAATCGCAAGGGAGCCTTTCTCGCCGCCCTTGCTTTCTTCGCATTTGCTCGGAGGGCCTTACGCTGTTGTCGGGACTCTGTATGGTAACCTGTCGGGCCATTACTGATCGATCAGAGGCCCTCCGCGATATTTTCCCATCCGCCCAAAGGCTCCACACTATTGTCGGGAGCCCCACATGCTAATCTAGCTGGGTACTCTCCGTTGCTCAGGGGCCCTTCACGTTGGTCTTAAGTTCTTCGCACTTGCTCAGATAGCCCTATGCTGTTGCTGTGGGCTTTATAAATTAACATACCGAGGCACTCGTTACTCAGGACTCTTTCTACACTGGTCTAGGCTTCTTTTCTTGAGGAATAGAATGCAGACAAGTCAATAATATGCAGCCATGAACTCATGATTTATACAAAGCAGCTCACAAATGAAACAAATTATCGCCAAAAGATGGAAAGCAATCTTGAAATGAGTCTCATTGATGTATATGCCATGAGCAGCGTTTGAAACTCCGGATGTTCATCAGTGCTGCACACATTTCAATATGTGTGGTGAGGGAACGTCAAATGCAATGTTTCTTTTTAGTGGCATGCAGATGAAACGTAGCGTGAAGTGAATCATTCGAGAAGTATCGCGCGGCTCAAATATAACACTCTCAACTTTATCATCCCTGGCAGTCTGTGCCGGCTTCGAGACTGAAACTCATCGCTGAGTACCATTTTGCAGAACATTACAAGCAAGCCATCTGGCCATTTCGCACAAAAGCATGTTGTACCCGAAGCAAGCAAACCGACCAGTTTGTGTGGTCTTTTACATGCAGTCATAAAAATGAACAGGAGTTACACTTTACCTCACGGTCCCAGGTCTAGAAGGAAGCGAACGGGTTAATCATAGACTACCAACTACAAGGGCCACCAGTAGATGCATAAGCAGCACATTCCATGACGAGTTTTCCCGATCCAGTCGTTCCTACTATTGCGATGACATGGTGGTAAATGTACGTGAAACAAACAAAACTAAGGTCTGCAAGCATGAAACCTGGTAATGATGATACAAATATTGTCAAGGAAGTATTCCTGTCCGAAGCTTATGCTCTACCTTGGGCATGATCACAACTGTGTGTTGCCGAATCATGTCTCATGGTCGCAGACAGAAAACAGCACAATGTCCCAATCACCTAACAGTTTACTGCTTCGTACTGAAGGCTCACACTGCTCCTTCGGCGGGACGATCCAATGAAAGAGATTCAAAAAGAGTAGCTACCACCAAGACCAAGTGTCCGCGTGTTTTAAAGTTTCGTTCAGATCATTTCATAAGTTTAAACTTTCTCATTTACACATTTTTGTGGCGGTTTATGGTACCAACACAAGGTATAAGCAACAAATGGATGCATTTATCATGCCAGTAATGAAACCAAAGAAGCACACTGACTGTCGACAGCCGCCAATATGTCAGGATAGTAACTGCGAGCAGGCAATATATCATCACCCAATATATTCAAAAGACAGGATGATTTAACCCTTGAAATCATTACCGAGGAAAACGTCTTCTGTCGTCTCAAGCCATACCGGAGAGTTTGCCATGTGTGTCCTCCAGCGACACCTACAAATTTCAGCAAAAGGCCTCCAGAGACTGAATCGCCAAGGGTGACCGGCGAATGGGCAGTCGAGGTTGCTTCTATTCCTATCTCGAAACAAAACCTGCCGACCGGCCGCGTGGCAGCGCATGGCCGGAGAAACAGCCGACTACGGCGCGGTAACAACGACAAAGAAAGCTGGCTGTAAGGACACAAATAGCGAGGGGGCTCTTCAGCACGGTTCGGCCGGATCAGCGGGAGGGCAGCGGAGGTCACGCCGGGTCATGCTCCCCGCTCACCTCAGAAACGTGGGGTCGTCGCCCCCGGGCGTTGCCGCCGTTGTCACCGAACCTGAGGCCAGTCTGCTCATTCTGCTGCTGGTTGTACCTGACGAGCCCGAGACCGAGGGACTGGTCAGAGGTTATTGAGTCAGAGCAGGGAACACTGCGGCAGACTAGTGTGTCAAGTTGCAGGCTGCAAGCGCCAAATTGATGCCTGAAGGATTTGGAGGCTCATTTACCACGCACCATTGCATTACACCCCTAAAACGCCAGTACAAAAAAGAAAGCTAGCGGAGCAGAAAAAGGAAGATGAGAGAAGGAGAGAGGGAGAAGGGGGACAGGGGGGGGGGGGGTGAGTCAGCTCAATCATTGCCAGGGTAGCCCCAGTTTTGGAGGGAGGAGGAAGGGGACAGCTATGCTCACATAAGCAGGTTGTTCCTGTCCCGCTCCTGCCGCTGGCGACGGTCCTCAATCTGCTGCGCCAGGTCATCACCGTACGCGTTAACCACTGTAACAACCGGCCGCCCTCAGTCACTCCACCAGGCGCTGCAGACCGGCCCAGGGCAGAACAACACCACACTAGGCTGGAAGAAGCCTCCACAAGTGCCTGCACCGGAACTGGGCCCAAACGACCGAATATTTATGAGGGAGGTAGGAGTAAAATTACATTAGCGGCACCCACAGGCTATTCGGCCCAATGCGAGTGCGCTCACACAGCGCCCGCTGGCACCATCAGTCTCGCGTCGAAGCTGTGTACCTGCTCGGCAGGCGTGCTGGAAGCCGGGCGAGGAGCCAGGCTGGAGCGAGTGCGACGAGGAACCGGGCTCGATCGGTTGGGACGAGGCGCCGGTGCCGTCGCACGCGATCGGGGGCAGGGGCGGCGCCAGGTGACAGACGGGCGGGGGCCGGGGCAGCTCGGGCAGGTAGTGCACGTCGCCGACTGACAGTGGCACGGGGCAGCGGCATGCGCTCTGCCCGGCCGTGGCGCAGGCGTGCGTCGGCGGCTCCACAGCTGCGCACGGCGGGCCACGGCCGGCCGCGGACGAGCACGGCCCGGAGCTAAGGCCGGCGGCGGAGGAGAGCACCGCCGGCGCGTGGTCGGCGCAGCGCCGCTGCTGGCTCCACGAGAGCGGGGTGTTGGGGTACTGCAGCTGGCGGGCGTAGTGCGGGGTCAGTGCGTGTGCCGAGACGGGGCTCTGCAGGGTAGCGTGCTGCACCTGACACAGCCCAGTCAGTGCCCCAGCTGCCTGAGCTGAGCCGGCAGCCTGCTTCTGACACGGCCCCAGTCCGTGCGCTGCACAAGACTGGGTCAGCGCTGGACCGTTCAGTGCCAGCCCTTCGAGCACGGCCGCCGCCGGGACGGACGAGGCCGGCGCGGCCCGAGGCTCGGCCCCTCCTCCGGTGATCAGGCCCAGGGATGAGGCCAGGCGGACCAGGGCCTGACGCGGCGAGTACTTGGCATTGGAGGCCGCGGCGGGGTCGGGCTCGCTCGCCCTCGGAGCGGCACACGGAGCGGCGGCTGGTGAGCTGGGCACACACAGCGCCGCCTGAGGCGTGCCGGAGGTCACGGAAGGCTGGCCCGGTGCCGGGGCCGGCGTGCCGACCTCACGCGGCCCCGCCTGGGACGAGTCGGCGGCCGCGGTCGACTGGAGCGAGGGGCCGGTGAGCTCGCCTCTCGGCGTTGGACGCTGCGGCGGTGCGCACGAGGTCTGCGGCTGGACCGCGGGCTGCTGATCCGTCGGACCCCCCGGCCTGACCGCACAGGGCGAGGACGGCCCGCCTCGACGCCCGTGGGGACTGCGATTCTCCCGCGGAGGCTCGAGGCCGGGGAGGATGGAGCGGCGGTAGGGCGTTGTTTTAGGTGGCGAAGGATTGTTGGGAAGGCCTGAAATCACCAAACTTGATCACAGCACATCCTGATTTTCAGGCTGCTCATATCTTACCCGATAGTGCAGGAGGGGCAAGTTTTGTGGCTAAGTGGTAAAAATTGCTCCATCCTTTTCTTCCACAGTTTGATTCTACTTGTATTCTTGGGTTGAGTTTGGTTGGGTTAAGCTAAGAAGAGTTTTAACAAGCGCCAGCGTAGCCAGTTGAATGCGACGCACTCGCACGAACGGAGGTTGACTCAACCCCATAAAATCTAAAGTAAACACCAAATTTATAGAGCAGGTAGGTCGGTATGTAGACAAACCTGTGCCAAATTTTAACATGCCTAGGACATAACCTTCGGGACAAATAAGGCCAAACAAGGTCAGAATATAGTTCAGTGTCCCGAAGTACCTTTAAGACTCGTCATGTAACCAACTACCTTTAACAATGATCCCTTTTCTTAGCAAAATTTTGTTGGTGTTTTTAAGGTCCGTGCCCTATTTGACCTTCGGAAGGTCACGTCGGCAAAAACGTGTGATATTCTGATTTCAATGAAAAATCAATAAGCGTCAAGGATTACGTTAGGCGGTAAAAACACAATGTTCATTGAGACCATTTTAGAAGTGACCTCGTCTGACCTTCATAAAGTCCAAACAAGATGCCCTTAACATGAGCTTGAAAAACTATCTCAGAAAGCAAGTTCTACAATAGAAAAAATTATTTGGTTTGAACCTCGGCCTCATCTTCATACCTGGTCCAAGGTCCATGGCGCTGGTCGTAATTCTTAATTCGATTGTCCAATGGTCGAAGAAGCCATCTCAAAGATGCATGGTTTTGTCTAACATTCCGTTGTCGCAGCAGATTGAGCTAGTCCCTAGGAGTTGTTTTCGCTGACTGTCATGTCCTAACTTTGACCTGCTATAGATCAGTAGCCTTACAATATAATATAATTGTTTAGTGCCAAAATTATTTACAGTTCAATTGGCTACAGCTGTAGAAGGTTTTGCATGGCTATACCGTGCCGTTCGGAAGGCATTTATGAAAAATCTTCGGGGGGGGGGGGGGGCAGGCAACTTCATGCTATCCCAAAGAGTGTTAATTCACACCTTACATGATGAATTAACATATCACGTTTATAATGAGTGCAGATGTGAAATCATTATTATGCTCCCCGGAAGATATAATACTGATCCTAGGTCAAGCAACCTAAGTTTCCTGCGATGTGATATTTCGTGTTTTTGAAGCGGTAACACATGCCTCTCATTGACAATCAATATAATTTTGGCATTGGATCGGGATCGTCTCACACTTTGATGATCTGCACGTTTAGCTTCGGCCCGATAACTATCTATGTAGGTAGGGTCTAGACTGCGGCCTCGACGAGAACATGCGCGATGGGAGGCATCGTTTATTCCCGTCCCTCCTCATCGAAAGCCTTACCACTTTTCCTCCTGCCGTTGCTGGGCTGCGCGTCCAGAAAGCTGGGGCGATATATGGTAGATACTGGGCCGGTCTCCTGAAAAACACGTCATTCGTAGGTCACGGTCCGGCGTGACGAAGCAACGACAGCCAAGCAAGGCATCAAGGTTGATGCCAGAACTGTGGGTAGCAAGTGCAACATACAAGAAGCTGCGGTGTTGGGGAGCGAAAAACGTAGCCAAATAGTTCTAGCAGAGATGAAATATGCAATGGCTACGAAATAGAACGAGAATGTCAAAGTCATCCAAATGGCTATTTATACGAGTTTCGCAGCAGTGCGTTACGGTAACCAACAGTTAACAGCCAGCTTTTACGACAGGACAAAAACAAACTAGGGGTAACACTGGTGCATGCGCGATACATGCCTGCCTATGACATCATTTTCTCGCAACATTTTAAGTGTGCTAGAAAACAAGGAGCTCTAAACTGTGCTACGACAATACCAATGAAAGACAACATTCAGCGTACCTTGGCCAATGGGTGCTGTATGCAGATGGAAAGATCGGGATTAATGATGTTGTAATTAGGCTATAATGAACAAGCGATGCGCGTATCTGCGTACGGCAATATCCACACAAGGAGCGCAATCACCCGGGAATATAAATGTGCCGACAAAATAATGTTCGGCAATACCGAAGAAGGCTGGTAGGGCCTTATGTGTGTCTTACGTGACTGTTCAAGGTTATTCTACCAAAGTTTTTCGTAAAGGCCTTAAAATCAAGGCCTGGCGATGGAAAGTGATACATCATGCAATGATCTGAGACGCGTCCGACAGTGTGCTGAGATACACCATTTTGTCCGCAGCGTCATCGCAAAGCACGCACTCTGCCCGCACACGCTACTAAATCAATGCCGAGTTGCAATAGATTAGGCTGTTACCAGCATTCAGCCATGAGAAACACGCCGATACCACATACACACGCTAGCACCACTTCAATGTCCTGTTCCAAGTGGTGTTATGTGCAGATCTCCATACACAACAAGGGTCGTGTGCAGCCCCGTACACCATGTGACGGGTAAACGAACCTTACGCTGGTATCTCGCATACGCACACATACAGATGCAGGTGGCATATAGTAGGTATATACATACATACATACATATATATATATATATATATATATATATATATATATATATATATATTATTCAAAGGGCACCGATGAAAAGTACGGCTGTCGTACTGCTTGACGTAAATCGTCTCATAAAACGTGACAAAACAATTGCTGCCTTTGCAAGAGTGGCCAGCTATGAAAATGAAACGAAACACTCAAAGTCGTGACGGGACTTATTTTTGGAATACGGACATTCTAATTCTTAAAACGATGTTCCAAATATCCTGTTGGAACCATTAGTCTGATAAGCATTTGTAAGTCCATCTAATAGAGTAGTTCTTTGAAATGCGTCAGCTTTATGAAAAGTAAAGGTCTGGGCAGTCTCTTCCTATCATGAGCGCATGCTTTCCATCAGCGACAGCCCAGTCGCCATCATCGCGCCGCTGCCCGGCCGCGGGCCTGCTGACCTGCTGCTCCCTCTGCCGGTCGGCTAGCTTCCTGGCCCTGTCCTCCTCGGCCTGCTTCATGAGGTCGCGCCTGTAGTTCTCCTGCATCTGGCGGCGGGCCGCTCCAGGGTCGCCGGCGTCTGGGACACATCGAACCCGGGCGACGCTCAGGCAGCTTTCTCACAGCGCTATCACTCCGAACGGAAGCACTTCTCACCGGTGTACAGGCTGCGTACGGCGAGGCCTCGGACTCGCCGTGCCAGTGCTTTGCATGACTGCCAAATCATCACGCTCGGCCGCGTCATGGTAAGAAACACGCAAGTTAAGTAGCGCACGCATGTTAAGAAGCGCAAGGGACAACCGCCGCGACGACGGTTCAAGAGCACAAACGACGCGGGGTCGAGTCCCCGCGCCAGCCTCCAGGGACGTTACTGTACGTCGTATAGCGCGGTTTGCACTCACTTCCAGGCATGGACGGGCCAGATGTGGACATGCCACCACCGCCGGTGACAAGGCCGCCACCGAAGCTGCTGGAGCCTACGCCGTAACCGGTTGAGCCCGCGCCGTAGCTGTCGAGCCCTCCGCCGAAGCTGGTGGAGCCCCCGCTGTAGCTGTCCAGCCGCTGCAGCTGTCAGGCAAACATTCCGAATCTGGTCTGTGATGGCGCAGTGACGTGCGAGCTGTTCCGTTGCCATTACGGTGCAGGCCGCAGACCGCTGCTGCAAGCGTCACCAAGAGCACATATACTTTGCTTTGCAGCCATTGTGACCATACTATGCTACACAAACAACAATGATATGCATTAAAAGAGAATTAGCAGCCGATCGATGAAGGTTCACAAATACGTAACGTAACCAAAGTGCTTCACCTGACCTCGGCAAACGACGGCGTATTAGCGGTGAGCTTTACGGTCGATGGGCATCACACGCTGTGCCAACCTTACTGATTACAACAGACTTGCGGTCTTGCAAGAACTGCGTTGCGCAAAACCCGACTGAACGCTGGATAGAGTTATGCCAAAACGCTATATTCAGCGATGCTGTATAAGTAAACTGTTATTGTTTCCAATAAAATAGAATCATGGACGCAATATAATCCATTTTTGTCGAAGCGCGCCTATTTGTGTTGCATCAGAAAATATGAATGACTGTGAATCTAGCGTGAATCACATTCCCCACGGACTCACACTTGATGGAAGCTTTTGTCATACCACAAAAAAAACATTTTTAGTTACACGTGCTTCTTTGCAGCTCTTCAGTTTGTTCTTTTCACCTGAAAAACCTGAAGCCTTTAGCTCTCATCTCTATTTTCATGATTGAAATCCATGCATTGGAACCGTAGCGGTCCTTTATGCTCCACATGTGATGTTGGCGTAACTGCCACTAGGACTGGGCAATGTTGCGTCCGAACAGGACCTCAGTGACGTTTACGAAGAGAAGCCCACATTTGTGTTTTAACCACACGGAGCAATGTGACGACCTACTGGACCACAGCAGACCTTGATTATTGCGTGTTGATTGATGTGTGCTTACGTCCATGAGGGTTGCATCTTTACTTGCTTGCCGACCTGTTGTTTGACAGTGATGCTGGTACTGAGGTTCTGTACGTTCTCTGATTTGCTGCTACGTGCATGTCGATTTCTCATGCTCTGGGCCACTTGCTTCGGACTCGTACTTACCTACGATACTCAACACTAACCGTCTGGCTATTCATAGCCGCCCTCCAGTGCTATCCCCCTCTCCAACTCATGGCGGTGCTTACGGCTGACTCGGCCGACATGAGGCTGCTGCCGCCCAGGTACTGGCTGCCCACACGAGAGCGGCTCAGGCCCGAGGGCGAGCCGATCGGGTCCCACCCGGACCGGAAGCGGCTCTCTTCCGCCCGCTTCTGCGACAGCAGGCCGGCGTAGTCCATCGCACCCCGGTTCCGCTGCAGGCCAGCACGATTATCATTTTCAGCGTTGATTAGTGCATGACTCGGCAAATATGGGATATCTTGGGGTAGCCAGTCGCTCGTCTCGAATCATTTGCCCACGAGCCAGTAATGCTTTGTGTATGACGCTTTAGGTCGTGGAGCTTCCCCAGAAAGGCGCTTTTGGGCGTTTTGGTGATTTTGGTGAAGGGCGCTTTGGCGGCCCATAATGTTTAAAAAAATAAAGGCTAAAAAGGGAGTAAGCCAAATGATAACAAAACAACAAGGGATCAAGCTTAACAGGGATATTAGCTCAAGCAACAGACCAATTGACAAAAGGGCCCAGCATGTCGAAGCAAATAAAACCGAACTTTTTTCCGCTAGCCCAACCAATGAACTCTCCGAACTCTCATATCCCCTTAGATATTCCTGGTGTTCATTACCGTCAACTCCATGGTACCATCATGCATTTCGTCTGTCTCGCTCTTCGAAGCCTCCTTTCTTTGATGTTGGTTTCTGCTCAACTAACATTTGGAGGCGTTAGCTCAACAGACATGCAAGTCAAAATAGGAAAAGTTCAAGTGTCAGCGCAGTCAAAAAGGATCCAAGTGAAGGGGAATATCTAAAAGTCAAGCAGAAAGGAAACTACAGAAAGGTCTAAAATGTAAGACGTCTAAAAGAAAAATTGTCAGCAAAGGAAGTGCTCCAGATGGGCCGACACGATCCATATGTCTTTTTGGATAAGACGGCAGTTTTGCTAGATCAGCTGAGCGGGGTCGAAACTAAGACCAACTGAACCGTTATGAACCGGTCCTCACCGCACCAAAGGCGGGGCAGCAAGAGCGGCAGAAAAGTGAGCGGACCGGGCTGAAACGGACAGCACGAGAGCGGTCAGGGCAGGACAGGACAGGACAGGACAGGACAGTGCAGAATATGACAGGACAGGACAGGACATGGCAGGACAGGACAGAACAAGACAGAACAGGACAGGGCAGAAGATCACAGGACAGGACATGACAGGATAAGGCAAGGCAGAACGAGACAGGACAGGACATGATAGAACAGGACAGGACAGGACAGGACAGGACAGGACAGGACAGGACAGGGCAGGACAGATAATAGCAGGTTCGGGAAGGCCGAAGCAGGTCGACGACGGAGATAGTCAGTTCGGGACTGGACCGATCCATGTCAGCCAGTGGACCAGGCCCTGACAGGCCTTTTGCCTTTTCACGTTTTCCATTCTGATTTTTGTCTGCTGACTGGACTATTCGATTCTTCCTCTTGTTTTTTTCTTCTTGACTTTTGGTCCAGACACCACACTAGCACATATATCGAGCCAACCACGCAGATGATCATTCTAAATCATTTGGGACCAGATGGCATGGACAGAAGGCGACCTGCAGCCTATGCGCCGCTGCAGTACTGATTCTTTTTTATGAATGTTACATAGATAATGGGAGAAAAGTGTCTCACCACCCTGATGCAGACATCTAAGGGCTCGTATTTGCATGTCAATGTGAAATAATAGTTGGTTCACGTGAATATCCTCTCGACTGACTCAGCTATGGGCGCTGCAGATCTGCCGCGTATTCAATAGCATAGTTCGGATTTTGGAAATAAATTATGCCGGATAGCCCGGCTTATTTGGTCATATAACTCTGATATTAAAAATAAAAGATTTAAACGATCAACAAAGGTAGTCTCATCGCAGTGGCCTAAAAACTATATTGGGTAGATGCCTGAAAACGGACATGTCATATGTAAAAGGATATTCGTCCGTCTACTAATATCCTTATATATATATATATATATATATATATATATATATATATATATATATATATATATGTCACTTAACTGTCATATATGTCACTCGCCAACAACATATAAAGAGCGGCGCACCAACGTAATCCTTGCGAAGCCCGCCTGCTGCGCCTGTGTTCCCATGCAGCACACGGTGCCAGCCTGCACCCCCAGGAGCCGGGTGTGGGCTGGCGCCGTCCGTGCTGTCACTGACCGTCGCGCGGGCGGCGGGCAGCGCGGCCGTGGGGCCGTGGCCGGCGTTCGGCGAGAACTCGCCGGGCCGCACCATCCTCGCAGTGGCCGGTCGGCCTCGCCCCAGCCCCGGCTGAAACACGTGCCGTCAGGTGCAGCCGCTGTCTGGGGCGGAGTCGTCCGTCACACGCACGGGCGCACCCGGGCAAACGTGGGCCGAGCCACCGCTGGCACCGTCTGATCACAGCAACACAGCCTGCTTCAGCTTCAGTTACAGCACGGGTCCAGTCCTTACTCGGACAATGCTTAGTCATGGGTGACGGGTGTTGGTTCGATTTCGCTAGAAGCGGTTACGATTGCTCTGATCAGGAGCTTAGTTGTCCGTTCTCTCCCGGGTGCGTCCCTGCTGAACACGTGCCCACACGCAGAGAGAAGCCACAGGGCGCAGCCGCTGTCCGTGGCGGGCTTTGATAGGCACAGAGCAGCCGGGGGGGGGGGGGGGGGGGGAGGGGGGCAACCGCTGTCCGTGGCGGGCTTTGGTAGGCTCGGAGCAGCGTGAGGTGCAGCCGTGTCAGCGGCGGAACAGCGCCGCACAGCCAATCCGCCAGACCGGTATTTTCTCGGCAAAGAAACGGGGGAAAGCAAACCCAACAGGCTAGCACTCTCCGGATCAGGGAACAGTGGCAAGACAACTGGCAAAACAAACGCGTTCGGAACCCAGAAGCATATCGCGCGGCGGTCAAACAAATAAACGAGGCTGCCCACGCTCCGTCCCGCCCGGGCGCAGCAGCGGGTAAAAACAGGATGGCGTGACAGGCTGCTTGCAGTCGCCACACGCCCAACTGCTAGCCACCACGTCCGACGGAGGTGGACAGCACACGGAGCCGTGACCATCCTCGACCGCGCCTTGTCTGTAGAAAGACTTCCGTTCTTGACGCGACGCCAGATATATCACAATCAATACCAAAGATGACCTGGCCAGCGCCAACATTTTGTGTTAAATTCGTTCATTATGTAGTTATCAGTCATACGTTCAGGTGAATAAACACCTACATAGTCTGCACTCTACTCAACACAAGTATTCACGGCTGTCACCAGTGGGCCAAGGCCTGTGTGACACGCTACGGAGGTGGGCCATAAGCCGGATGGCTCAGACGCAACTAAGCCAATATAGGCATCTGCCAGACCGCGTGGCTTGGATTGGAAGCCGGTGTTGCAACCAGCCCCAATCTGCGCCCGTTTGCCGACTGGAAAGACAAAGGTGACCAACTGACTCGCGTACGCGCTATTAGCAGAACTATCCAGGTTCCCAAAGGTAATCAGAACATGGACACAAAGCGTGAATGCAATCGGCGTGATGCCGGCCTTTGGCCAGAGGATATTGCGCAGAGCATCAAGGTGGGTCAAGAACATTGCTTCACAATTATCACTGATATGCTTCACCGCTGCAGCTTTGAGGTCGTCGGACGCCAAGCAGCGATGAGCCGATGGCGTATTGTGTCGTTTTCTGTACATGCTCGAAAACTGAACGCGGCGAACACTAGCCCGTGGTGATGTGGTGTCCATCTGCTGGATTCAGATGTGACAGTTCAAAATAAGGCGATGACATTGAGTTTTTAGTTGCAGCAACTATCTGAAAGCTTTAAGTGTGTACAAGCGTACCACTGGCCAAATAAGTTGACTAAAGCTATTAAAAGACGCCGTGCCTTCCAAGCGTTGTAACGCACATACACACAGTGTTAATTTCAGCGAAGGTTTGCGAGCAAGCGACCGCCAGCCCATGCGCGACGCCATTATTAATGCAAAGGGACATCTACAGATGAAGCACTACCAAGTAATATATGACGCGTCGCTCCACCGTCTCATTTGCACAGATATGCACCGTCAGGTGGCACTGAATAGCGTATAGGTGGGAAAAAGCCGGGCAACGTGAAAGTTGAATGACGGGATTTTGTAAGCCGAGGAGGAGGGCGTGTGTGGTGCCACACCACATGCACGATTGCGCATCGCCCAATCTGAGGTATCCGCACAGCTAGTGCTCAAGCTCAGTCCGAGAGATCCCCACGGCTGGCACCCAAGCTATCTCCAGTCTGGGAGATCCGCAAAGGTGGTGCCCAAGCTATCCCCAGTCTGAGAGATCCGGCTGGCACCTATGCTATCCCCAGTCTGAGAGATCCGCAAAGCTGGTGTCCAAGCTATCCCCAGTCTGAAAGATCCGCAAAGCGGGTGCCCAAGCTATCCCCAGTCTGAGAGATCCAGCTGGCACCAAAGCTATCCCAGTCTGGGAGATCCGCAAAGGTGGTGCCCAAGCTATCCCCAGTCTGAGAGATCCGGCTGGCACCTAAGCTATCCCCAGTCTGGGAGATCCGCAAAGGTGGTGCCCAAGCTATCGCACCGCCTCAACCCGCACGCATGAGCCTCTTCGGACGCCTCAAAGCATCTCGAGAGCACATATCAGCCGATGCTTGGCCTTCTCCAGATACGCCTTGTATCTAAGTGAAAAAGCAGTGTAACGTAACGTGCTATCTAAGATAACCTAAGCTAGTTCCCGCTGCCCAGAGAAGGGTGGATGGGATAATCACTCACGCCACTGCCGAAAAGCACATCCGAATAAACGAAAACATCGCCGCACGATGACAAATATTGGCGATCGTGCTGATGGCCGACCGATCGGCACGTCAGCCGCTCCACGTCCGACCGGCCACTCCCACGTCAGCAGCCCCACGTCCGACCGGCCACTCCCACGTCAGCCGCCCCATGCCCGACCGACCATTCCCACGTCAGCAGCCCCACGTCCGACCGGCCACTCCCACGTCAGCCGCCCCATGCCCGACCGACCATTCCCACGTCAGCAGCCCCACGTCCGACCGACCACTCCCACGTCAGCCGCCCCATGCCCGACCGACCATTCCCACGTCAGCAGCTCCACGTCCGACCGGCCACTCCCACGTCAGCCGCCCCATGCCCGACCGGCCATTCCCACGTCAGCAGCTCCACGTCCGACCGGCCACTCCCACGTCAGCAGCCCCACGTCCGACCGGCCACTCCCACGTCAGCAGCCCCACGTCCGACCGGCCATTCCCACGTCAGTCGCTCCACGTCCGACCGACCATTCCCACGTCAGTCGCTCCACGTCCGACCGGCCACTCGCTCAACCGACGCTCACAAACTGCCAGACCGGCGTCACGTGTGAGCCCCTGAAAGGAGCTGTGTGTCTCACTCACCTCACCAGCGCCAGGCGTCTCACCACGCACCGTCCGCACACTGTTCGTCACCGCGGTCAATACGACACCTTCCTGGGCCCGTGCTGTGTGGGTCTGTGTATGAAGTCGTCTCGTAGCAACTTCGGCGGCCGCCCGCCGCTGCCGCCGCCACCGCTGCCGGCTGCTCGCCCCGGGGACAGGGCGAATGGGAGGTGGCCGCAGGGGGAGGGGAAGGACGGAAACGACAGGCTTTGGGTCAAGGTCACACAGGACTGGAGTACGTTTAAAGGTGGTCAGGAAGTGTGCTAAGCTGCATAAACCGCTGGATTATGCGTGAGCGGTGGCATCAGAAATTATTGCGGTCATCGCACACGCACACACACACACACACCACACACACACACAACACAGACGCACTAGCGAAGAGAGAGAGAGAGAGAAGAGAGAGAGAGAGAAGAGAGAGGAGAGAGGAGAGAGAGAAGAGAGAGAGAGAGAGAGAGAGATGAGTTAAGAGAGGAGAATAGAGAGAGGAGAGAGAGAGAGAGATAGCTAGGAGGAGAGGAGAGAGAGGAGAGAGAGAGAGAGAGAGCGATATACGAGAGAGAGAGAGAGAGAGAGAGAGATAGATATAGAGAGAGAGAGAAGAGAGAGAAGAGGAGAGAAAGAGAGGAGGGAGAAGATAGCGAGAAGAGAGATAGAGAGAAGAAAGAGATGATAGAGCGAGAGAGAGAAGGAGATCTCTCTCTCTCTCTGTCTCTCTACTTTCTCTCTCGTCTACGTTCTCGCTTCTTCTTCTGCCTCTGCCGGAGCGCGCTGCGCAGCGCGGTCTCGCTCTCGTCGCGCGAGCGCGCGCGCTCGGCTCTCCTCCTTCGTCTTATTCTCATCCTCATCTCCTATCTCTCTATATATATATATATATATATATATATATATATATGTTTATACATTTATTTATTTATTACTTCGCCTATACGGAAATATGTAATTCTGACTCTTACTCCCACGGGTGGCGGCGCGAGCTGAGGCTGACTCTGACCCAGTGCCGAATGACAGAGGTATGAGCCGTCCCAGATGCCGACTGAAATACGCGCGGCTCAATGCCGTCATCGATAAAGATATAATCGGCCACGGTCACATCAAACTGTGAGATAATACATTTTACCTGAACCCAAAAGCTGATATGACATGCACCGTAACGACAAGACAGTGATGCATAAATCTGGCGTTCCATGTGGTGTTTATGTAAACTGGCAAAGTGACGATGTCAGCTTTGATCTGGGGGCAGAACCAATTTCAAAATTGAGGGGGGAGCACGCAAGAAATGCCGAGATGAACCCCACCTGCCCCATTTTCTCTTATCCGATTTCGGCTACCTGACTTTAAAAATTCGTTAAAAAGGGTGATTTTGTATTACAATGTTCATCATCGACGTTAACACGTGCCCTGGCGCGTCAGGTGGCCATGATGAGCTGTACTAATCGATCTATTTACCTTTATAGGTAAATTTGCGTGGTAATTGTAGGTGTTCGCACGCATGAATATCACGGTGGAACCTAGCCATTTATCAATGATATTCTATGACAAATGAAATAATCTATGTTTCCATATACACCCGTAGCCCTCCCAGGATTTCAGGAGAAGAGCGAACACTTCCTAGGCCCGTCCACTTTTCGTTCAACTGCGTGCAAAAACGGAAGCAGTTGAACAGATACGCAGCCAAACCAAAATCACGATAAGGGATAAGATACAAATGTAGGCCAAGTGACTTTGTGATTGATACGCACGCACGTAGCCGAATAGATGAAAACACCTTACAAATAACTCGATCCGCTGCTATCTGGCTTGGTCTTCCCTGAGTGCAGGATGTTCTTTGACTTGGCTTGGCCACTGAACACGAATATACCTTATGAGTGAAGCCAAAGATTGTCAGGGAGCTTGGTTCCTCCTTAGGCTTGGCTGTGAGCTACTGTCAAATCGCCATCTGTTCCTTCGCATCCTGGGGTTTGAGTTTATTGAACGCACCTTTATGGTGTGGCTGTAATTTAACTTTTGTCAGAATGTTGTATGATCCATTCCTGAGCAGCGGATCAGATCCATTTCCCTCCGCAGCTGTGGCGCCCATATTATCGCCGCCCCGCTGCGTGACTCTGCCTCCATCCCGAATCAAGCACGTATCTGCCTCTTCGTGAATTCGATCAAATGACTACTTCCGCCAAAACATGGAGGCTTACGGAGCGTGCGATAGATGGCATTGTGCTGGAGGCGGGGTAGGTGGCGCCAGAGAAGACTTCGCATTGCGTAGCATGCCTGCCCCCAGACACACAGGCGAAGAAACTGTGGCATTCACCCACCTCTGACGTCTTTGAAAGTCTTGGAAGCCATACTGCTTGCGAGACGTGGGTAAAAAGGGACCAGCATACACGTCATGACATCCGCCGCCAGGGAGTAGCCATCACTCTCAGACGGCGCACATGGAGTCATATCTACAGGTACGTTCTGATCACGTGACCGCGCCAGGCAGGCTGTGGCAGGCAGGGCCACTGTACACAATCCAGGGTGGGATCCATGCCAGAACGCTCGCAGTGTGCGAGAGCAACAACATGTGGCGCCCAGCGGGTCGGGATGCAAGATAATTTGCAGCTGGTTTACACATGGCATACGCGCAGGAATGCGGGGAGATCCTGTGACGGTAATCTACCGCTTTCTGACACTGCTCGATACCAGGCTTATAGGAATGCATGGAAATAACCGACTTTTAAGTTCGTTTTAACCGACTTTCCGAGATGTTCATTCACCCATCGTGCGTGGCGAACGGACTGAATTTGTGACTTGAAAGATTGTAACACTCAAAGTTAACTTAACGCATTTCCAGCGGCTTTGCTTCACATCTGAAGACCAGCTGCTCGTGGGCAACAGATGACGGTTTGCCCTTTCCCTTCATTTTCACCAGGTTTGTAGTCTGCCGCAGCTGTAATAACTTTCCCTGGACATGTTTGCGGAACGCGACATCAGCAGTGCGTCTACGACTATGTAATGCACAATACACATTTCAGTTTCAGGCAAAGTCATCTTGATATTACTTCAACCTGACGTATCCTCACGCAGTTATCTTCCGAGTAACCTATAATAAATCATAGACAAATACTTAGCGCCGATATGAAGTTCACCGCCCTGCCGCAAAGTCGTGCATGCTTCGTAGGACATGCTTCGTCGGACAGAACGCTCCCGTTGGCAGCCGGCGGCACGCTTCAGTTGGCAGCAGTTTCGGCAGGGGTGTGCCAAGACAAATGGAAGCGTTCCGCGCACTGTCCACCGAGCCGCGTGGGAGGAACACCGCTCACACACCCTCTGCAGATGGCGCTTTTGGCTCCACATCGAAGCTTCTACGGATAGAGATGCTACCGACGAAGCAGAGCTGCTCCCGACAAAGCAGAGCTGCTCCCGACAAAGCAGAGCTGCTCCCGACAAAGCAGAGCTGCTCCCGACAAAGCAGAGCTGCTCCCGACAAAGCAGAGCTGCTACCGACAAAGCAGAGCTGCTCCCGACAAAGAAGAACTGCTCCCGACAAAGCAGAGCTGCTCCCGACAAAGCAGAGCTGCTCCCGACAAAGCAGAGCTGCTCCCGACAAAGCAGAGCTGCTCCCGACAAAGCAGAGCTGCTCCCGACAAAGCCTTCACGCCACGCTTCCTACACACTGAACTTCTGACGGAAAAATTGCTAAGGCTCACGATAAAACTGCGGCTGAAAAAATTATGGTGTAACTGCTACGTTTGCAGGCAAAAGTACCCCACGTAGACAGAGTTTCCAATGCCGTTGTGTGGCGTTCGCCATTTTGAGTCCAAATGCACCGTACAAGTTTTATCCGTAGAAGTTCTGTCATGTAGGAATCTGTCAATAAGTTTCGGTTTGTGGAAGTCTGAATCACATATTTTCTGTACGCAAAGCAATGTCGTGCGAAGGTTTGGTGCTCAGCAGTTTTGTCCGACAGAAGTAAGATCACGTGGAAGTTCTGTCGCCGCGAAGAGTTTTGTCTGTACAAATTTGAGGCCCAGAGGTTCTGTCGTGTACACCTCGTGTTGCAACAATTTTGTGCGCACATATTTTTGTAAAAACATTCGAAACGTTATACCGAATCCCTGTGCTGATGGCAAGGCTGCATTCGCCACGAATCCGACAACTCAAGTGTCAGTCAGTTTGGCAGAGACTATTCTTTTAACACTACACTTAGTTTTCATTAACTCTCACATAGTGTTCGCGTTCATAAGGTGCACCATAATTTTATGACATATATTTTCTGAATCATCAACAAACGTTGATGATTCGGTCTTTTAACGTGCCATGATTTGACATGGTGTGATATGACCGGAGATAGCTAAGATCCCATTATAAACGGTTTCAAAAGTAAAATAAAGCGTTTGGCAGTCATGGAGCCCCCATAGCGGGCCTCAGGCCGGTGATGGAGCCCCCATAGCGGGCCTCAGGCCAGTCATGGAGCCCCCATAGCGGGCCTCAGGCCGGTGATGGAGCCCCCATAGCGGGCCTCAGGCCGGTGATGGAGCCCCCATAGCGGGCCTCAGGCCGGTGATGGAGCCCCCATAGCGGGCCTCAGGCCGGTGATGGAGCCCCCATAGCGGGCCTCAGGCCGGTGATGGAGCCCCCATAGCGGGCCTCAGGCCGGTGATGGAGCCCCCATAGCGGGCCTCAGGCCGGTGATGGAGCCCCCATAGCGGGCCTCAGGCCGGTGATGGAGCCCCCATAGCGGGCCTCAGGCCGGTGATGGAGCCCCCATAGCGGGCCTCAGGCCGGTGATGGAGCCCCAGACCACGAGCACCAGCGTCGTCTTCCAGAACATGTCCACATAAAAGGCTATTGTTTAGACCCCGAGTGGGCACCGAGCCGCAAAAGAGCACGTCCAATTGCGAAACAATGGCCAGTCATTTCAACGCACGGGCGGGCGCCCAACTGGAGCTGCTCGCGCCAGTTGCCGGTGTAGCGCGCGAGAGAGACGTTATAGACATAGAAGATCCACACCCGTAAAATCATGCAGAGGCGGCGCATCCGAATTTGGGAGGGGGGGAGCAAAGATTTAACGAAGAGCCCCCCAAACCGATGAGCCCCTATTTTTAAGAACAGGCGCGCAGCTAGAGCCTTGGCAAGAGAGCGGCACAGGGTTAACAAAGAGCCCCTTACAGTGAAAAGGCCCCAAAAGAAAGGTACAGATAATGGTACATTTGTAATGAAGACTTGTTTTTCATCTTTTCATATTTACCTTGCATAACTGGAAACATAGCCAAAAGCTACCGCGAGATCAACTCTGCCCGAATCTTATGCGCAATCAATTGAAGAAATCATGCGTTTAACAGCTGTATAAAATATATCAGCAGCGCCCTTCGTTTTCAAGTGGCCCGATGGACTCCGTCTAACCAATAGAATTCAGAGCCTTTGTTACAATCTTTACCTGGGCTGAACAGAGATATCAAGTACCCCGTGAATGTGGATCGAAGTAAGTTAACAGTTTGCATCAACACAGCCGAGCCATGTTTGTCCGGAAACGTTTAGCATTCAGTCATAATTGGTTGGTAATACAAATTATGTAACGTAGTTTTGAGCATGTGCGATTGGCAAATCATAGCTACCAAGAGGACAACCACAAATTGTAAAAATGATACGCCCAGCCTCATCTTTGAAGGGTACGAATTAACTGCAGACATCCAGAAGCATTATTCCATGACGGTCGCTCTCGCGCGCACGCACCCGACGCCTGGTGCTACTTGTGTTGGCCAGCGCCGTTCGGTTAAGCAGAAACTGCAACGCAGGCTGTCGCTGTCCCTGCTTCCGCGGTTGCGGGCAAGCAGGCTCGCATCTTTTGATGATTTGTTTCACTAGTCGGTTCCGCAAGAGAATAAAAGTTCTCACGCAAACATGGGGTGGCTCCGCTGGTTTTTACCTCATTTTGACCCACCGTATTCAACACTAATGATACCCCGTATTTCTTTCCAGAAATGGGCCCCCTTGAGTAAAACACTAGGGGCACATTATTGTCCCCAGTCAAGGGTCATTACGGAACCATTCCGGGGAAGCATTCCGTCTTACCGCGGGGTGTCTTCCGGCTGCCATTCTGGCGGCGGGGTCCCCTAGCCGATCTGGAGGCCCATAGAGGGACACATCATATCACATTGATCCACTTCCTGACGCGGGAGGCCTTCTGATCTACGCACAGCGCAGTTCATCCCGGATTGACACAGGAACCCTCACTGACGCAACAACATTTCTGATCGCCTCAGGTGGTCCAAATATTGGCACATGGACCCAGTTTGGCTTGACGGGCCCTTGCTGGAGTTAGGCTGAATGACCCAGCGTTCGGTGCTGGGGCCCCTGACTGGCACAGCACCGTTCCATTGCCTCAGTGTGAATAGTCTTCCCAAGCCGTCATGTTTCTTTTCATTGTCTGGGCGCCCTGACCAACGCAAGAGGCCTCTGTCATTCAGAGTCCGTCCCCGTCTCTGTTGAGCACGTCTTCCTCTGACCGACTCGAGGCCCTTTGTTGACACAAAATTCCCTGTTCGGCACTGTGGGCCACTGAACGATACAAGAGCTCCGCATTGTTACAGGGGCCCCGACCAACATCAGTCGCGGGCCCGGCCATGTTCCTGATTGGGAAATAGGCTCCAGCGCTCAGTCCAATAAGGAGCCGGCTGTTTGGTGTCAGTACTCTCCGGCCGAAACAGAGGAATGCTTTCCTTCAGGGGTCCCCAATCGGTGCAAGAGGTTCTCTTACTGGCGTTTGAGATCACGGCCCTTCGGGCAGGAGTTGTCAACGCGAGCCAGTCGGACCGTACAATACAAGCCAATACAGCGAGCCCTTGAGGCCGTATAGCCTTCCAATCGGACCGTACAATACAAGCCAACACAGCCAGCCCTTTAGGCCGTATAGCCTTCCAATCGGACCGTACACTACAAGCCAATACAGCGAGCCCTTTAGGCCGTATAGCCTTCCAATCGGGCCGTACAATGCAAGCCAATGCAGCCAGCCCTTTAGGCCGTATAGCCTTCCAATCGAACCGTACAATACAAGCCAATATAGCGAGCCCTTTAGGCCGTATAGCCTTCCAATCGGACCGTACAATACAGGCCAATACAGCGAGCCCTTGAGGTCGTATAGCCTTCCAATCGGACCGTACAATACAAGCCAATACAGCCAGCCCTTTAGGCCGTATAGCCTTCCAATCGGGCTGCTGATTTTCGGTCTCAAGAGACCCTTCAGCCCCTTTTCAGGCCCCCTCAAGCACCGCCATTCAAACAGGCCAACTCCGGAAAGGGGCCTCAAGGGCTTAAAGAGACCCGGAGCCGACTGTTTGGCTCCGTGTCGAGGCCCTATATGTTAGGGATAAAGGATCCTAGTAAGAAGGCGTCCTAGAAGCCCTCTGGCTGACATTTCAGGTCATGGCGCTGCGGGTGGGGTCCGGGCCCGAGTCCAATCGAGCCTCTCACCCCCCTCCCACTGTTTTGGGGATCCAGATCAATGCAAATGGTGAACCCCAGTCTTATTCCTGCTTGGAAAATGGGCCCCCGAGGTTCAGACTGACAGGGAGCCAACTGTTCAGTGTTCGTGTCTCTGGCCGAGATAGGTGCCCGCATTGTCTTAGGAGGCCCTGAAGGGGTACAAGAGGACTTCTGGCGGATATTTCAGGTCACGGCCCCACGGGCCGCGATTATTTATGTGACCTACAACTTCGGGCCCTTATGCCCAACCGGACCTTTGAAAGTCTGTTCCGTTGAACCACCCGGGCCCCTCTTCGGATCTCATCGAACACTGCCCTTGGTCGCCTCGTGCCTCTTACGGGCACAGGATTTTCTGTCAGGCGCTGTGGGTCCTGACAGATACATGGGCACCGACCAGTGCAGATCACCGGCCTCGGCCCTGTAGATGGTTTGAAAGTGTTCCTCAAACCCCCAAGCCCACAACACCGATACGAGCAGACTGCGGTAGTGGTGTTGCCTGACCGTTGCATAGACCCAGATCGACTCAGGGCGTCCCTGATCGGTACAGAGGGCGCTCTGGCTGTCATTTGAGGGTCCGTCCCGCAGGTCTGGCCCCTGAATAAGACTCTGACCAGCCCTCCGTGTCCTTAGACCTTCCAATTGAGCCCTTGATCGTCGGACCCGGTGGGCCCTCCAGGCTCTGCAGGCCTTCTCAAACACTGACTGCGTCTGGCCGACTTGGGGCCCTTTGCTAGTACAGGGCCCCCTGTTAGACGCTGTGTGGTCCCGGCCAGTGTATACTGGTAGTGTCTGGTCAACACATAAGCCCTTATCGACTTAGTGGCCCCTGATCAGCGCACAGGGCCCTCTGCCTGGCATCGGAGTGCCAGGCCCTGTTGGCTGGGGCCCCTGAATACGACCTCCGGCCGTCAAATAGGGCCCTTAGTTATAGGTCCCGATGGACCCGATGGGCCCCTCGGAGCCTAAGGAGACACGTGTCAATTATTGGACTCACTGTGTCGATAAGCGGTCCGTTGGGTTCAACGAAACCCCCTGCGCCGATCCGGGATCAACTGCTCCGGCCTGAGGGCCTTCCGCGTCAGGGAGGGGACCGATACATGATGCATCCCTCTGCGGCCCTGGTGATCGACCAGGGGCCCCGGCCACCGTGTCTCCAGAAAAGTGTCCGGCAAGTATCCCGGTTGGTGGGTTAAAACGGAAATCCCCTTAAACCCCTGACCGGGAAAGGCAATAGGGCTTCCTAGTGTTCTACTTTCGGGGGCTCCCTGTCCGCGAAGGGCAAGGGATTTCTTTAGTGTTCAATCCACTGGGCCCCTCAACGAACGCATACGTCGTCAGGATGCTGCAAGTGAAGAAAGCTGGTGGTCCTCGAAATAAAATGAACCAAATCTGGTATTTTTGGGGGTGCCTTTTCACCGGGAGCCCTCTTTCTAAGCTGAGTGCCGCCCCCTAGTACCTTCTTACCAAAACTCTGGCCTCTCCCTTGGTATAAGACGGAGCTTGTGAGATCTGAGATAGGCTCTTCTAGGCTTAAGCGTTTAGATTGGCTTTTCTGGACCTGAGGTGCTCACTTTCCTCAGTCTGAAACGTGTGTCATTTCAGATTTAAGAAGGGCCCTACTTGAATCTTCTATGGACCTTTCGAGATCTGAGAGGGCTCTCTGTGTGCTTGCCATGGGCTTGTCCTGACAAGAGACGGGCCCTTTTGTGTCTATGATGAGGCCATTCAGACCGTAAAAGGATCCTTCCCGTGCCTGAAACTGTCATAAGGATTTCTTTCCCTGAAATTGATCCTTTCCTGACCTGAGATAGGCCCCTACACTTAATGTGATGACAACACCAGTAAAACGAATCTCGTCCACAAATCCGCCCAAGTGACCCATTTAGGGCCACTTGAAATATGAGGGAAGATGTAGCTATGGATCTTACTTCATACATGGGGACAGTTTGCCCCGCGGATACACCGACACTCAGCTGTCAGAGCTTACCATAGGTCCACTCCAGACCAGAGATGGTCCCTTCCCGGGCCCAAAAAGTGAGATAGGCCTTTTCCGAGCCCAAAGTTCTTCGTTGCTCGGCATGTGCTGGGTCCCTACTTGATTTGAGACGAGCCGTTTCTGAATTAATGATGGACCCTTTCAAGGCTTAGGAGGACCCTCTCAGAGCCTACGATGGGCCCTTTAACCACCCTGAGACGGGGCCCTTTTTGAGCTCACGATAAGCTCTTTCCAGAGCAGAGCGGGGCCCACACCGTGCCTGGAAGTGCCATGAGTGTTTTCCCGTCTTGAAATGGGCCATTTCCAGCCCAGATGGGCCCTTCGCGGACACGAAACGATTTCTTCTGAGTCTGAGATGGCCCTTCCCGGGACCAGACATGGACGCTCTAACGCTTTCTTGGTAACGTAATAAACACAAACGCACGACATGCTGGCTTTTGGTGCAGGTAGTCGATTGTCCGGTCGATTATCCACAGTGATGCGCCCCATCTTAAGTATAAATGTGGCCGTGAACATTTGGAGGTTCGCTGGCTCGCTCGCGTGGACGTGGTGTTTGAGGTTACCTTATACCCCCCGGCATACTGAGGATTAAGTTCAACATAGCAACTCACAACTCACATCGCATAAACGCCGAAACATGAAAAATGTGAAGTCTTTCTAGGATAATTAGATCATCTTTCAGTTACTATTATCTTATACCTTAGATTAGCAAACAAACTAACTTCTGGCTTCTTGTCTCCTACTTACCCGTCCACGTGCCGAGCGTTGATCATGCTTATTTTTTAAGATGGCGACTCTGCTGACCGGTCCGTTCATCAGTCTCTGTCCCTTTGCCTCACCATCCTTAATCCTTCCTTTGTGCCTCTGCCTCACCAGCGTCTGTCCTTCCAGTTTTCGACATGTCCGTTGAGAAGGTCGTGCAAGCTCGGTGCAAATAAAAATCCGCAACCCTTCGTCTGTCCATGCTAGCCCATACCACTCTCTATGCAGCTGTGTTTTGCGCTTCAGACACCTTTGATGAACGAAAAACTACACCTGTTCTCATTGAGCACAACCGCCCGAGTTACTGAAGCGTTTTTGTGTGTGAATTACACCCCAGTGTAAACTTTTTACAAAATGCAGCTCCACATCGGCTCGAAATGGGATCTCATTCATTCAGCAAAACAATTTTCGAATCGAATTTTTTGACATTGGGGACGCAAATGAGAGTGACTAAAGTCGGGGGGGGGGGGAAATTAGGTTTCGGAAGTAGGTTAGCTCAACTCTATCGACTCAGTCCCTCCCTCCCAGCCAACTGATTTTGGGAAGCCAAACACCTGCGTGCACCGTGCAGCATGACTTCGCAAAAATAGTCTTACCCTCCTTTCACTCCAATATACCACACAGCTTCTCGATGCTGCGACGCTTGTATGGCTTCAAGCAAAAACTAGCAAGTGATTGTCAGGACCAAACAACACCTGACAATGACCAGAGAATTAGCTGCCCGAAACGCTGTGTATCTGCATACTAACATTCAAGACGAGAAAGTTTTATTTGTCTTACGAGTCTCATAACCTATGCACCAAGTCTTTTTATTTTACGTTGTCATCGTATTTTTGAGTTATCACATTTTGGAACTAAGTAAAACAAACAAACCAGAACGAGATCTGAAAAATCTTCTTTTCGTAATGCTTACACTTCGACACGATGACTGCAGAATCCTGATGATGTTTTATAACAGCGTGCAGTTTTTGAGGACAGCAAAAGTTGGTTTGGACTCACAAAGAACAAAGAACACATAAATGTACGCTAAATTCGGCTACGGCTTTGGACTTGTGGCTTTCAACTGATATGTTTGGTTTTTTATTCCCAATTCCTAAA
>NW_023596818.1:18853156-18988497 GCF_011947565.3 Pollicipes pollicipes
TCTGAAGACCAGCTGCTCGTGGGCAACAGATGACGGTTTGCCCTTTCCCTTCATTTTCACCAGGTTTGTAGTCTGCCGCAGCTGTAATAACTTTCCCTGGACATGTTTGCGGAACGCGACATCAGCAGTGCGTCTACGTCTATGTAATGCACAATACACATTTCAGTTTCAGGCAAAGCCATCTTGATATTACTTCAACCTGACGTATCCTCACGCAGTTATCTTCCGAGTAACCGATAATAGAACATAGACAAATACTTAGCGCCGATATGAAGTTCACCGCCCTGCCGCAAAGTCGTGCATGCTTCGTAGGACATGCTTCGTCGGACAGAACGCTCCCATTGGCAGCCGGTGGCACGCTTCAGTTGGCAGCAGTTTCAGCAGGGGTGTGCCAAGACAAATGGAAGCGTTCCGCGCACTGTCCACCGAGCCGTGTGGGAGGAACACCGCTCACACACCCTCTGCAGATGGCGCTTTTGGCTCCATACCGAAGCTTCTACGGATAGAGCTGCTACCGACGAAGCAGAGTTGCTCCCGACAAAGCAGAGCTGCTACCGACAAAGCAGGGCTGCTCCCGACAAAGCAGAGCTGCTCCCGACAAAGCAGAGCTGCTACCGACAAAGCAGAGCTGCTACCGACAAAGCAGAGCTGCTACCGACAAAGACACAAGAAGAACTGCTCCAGAGCTGCTCCCAAAGCAGAGCTGCTCCCGACAAAGCAGAGCTGCTCCCGACAAAGCCTTCACGCCACGCTTCCTACACACTGAACTTCTGACGAAAAAATTGCTAAGGCTCACGATAAAACTGCGGCTGAAAAAATTATGATGTAACTGCTACGTTTGCAGGCAAAAGTACCCCACGTAGACAGAGTTTCCAATGCCGTTGTGTGGCGTTCGCCATTTTGAGTCCAAATGCACCGTACAAGTTTTATCCGTGGAAGTTCCTGTCATGTAGGAATCTGTCAATAAGTTTCGGTTTGTGGAAGTCTGAATCACATATTTTCTGTACGCAAAGCAATGTCGTGCGAAGGTTTGGTGCTCAGCAGTTTTGTCCGACAGAAGTAAGATCACGTGGAAGTTCTGTCGCCGCGAAGAGTTTTGTCTGTACAAATTTGAGGCCCAGAAGTTCTGTCGTGTACACCTTGTGTTGTAACAATTTTGTGCGCACATATTTTTGTAATAACATTCGAAACGTTACGCCGAATCCCTGTGCTGATGACAAGGCTGCATTCGCCACAAATCCGACAACTCAAGTGTCAATCAGTTTGGCAGAGACTATCCTTTTAACACTACACTTCGTTTTCATTAACTCTCACATAGCGTTCGCGTTCATAAGGTGCACCATAATTTTATGACATATATTTTCTGAATCATCAACAAACGTTGATTATTCGGTGTTTTAACGTGCCATGATTTGACATGGTGTGATATGACCGGAGATAGCTAAGATCCCATTATAAACGGTTTCAAAAGTAAAATAAAGCGTTTGGCAGTCATGGAGCCCCCATAGCGGGCCTCAGGCCGGTGATGGAGCCCCCATAGCGGGCCTCAGGCCGGTGATGGAGCCCCCATAGCGGGCCCCAGGCCGGTGATGGAGCCCCCCTAGCGCCGGTGATGGAGCCCCCATAGCGGGCCTCAGGCCGGTGATGGAGCCCCCATAGCGGGCCTCAGGCCGGTGATGGAGCCCCCATAGCGGGCCTCAGGCCGGTGATGGAGCCCCAGACCACGAGCACCAGCGTCGTCTTCCAGAACATGTCCACATAAAAGGCTATTGTTTAGACCCTGAGTGGGCACCGAGCCGCAAAAGAGCACGTCCAATTGCGAAACAATGGCCAGTCATTTCAACGCACGGGCGGGCGCCCAACTGGAGCTGCTCGCGCCAGTTGCCGGTGTAGCGCGCGAGAGAGACGTTATAGACATAGAAGATCCACACCCGTAAAATCATGCAGAGGCGGCGCATCCGAATTTGGGAGGGGGGGGAGCAAAGATTTAACGAAGAGCCCCCCAAACCGATGAGCCCCTATTTTTAAGAACAGGCGCGCAGCTAGAGCCTTGGCAAGAGAGCGGCACAGGGTTAACAAAGAGCCCCTTACAGTGAAAAGGCCCCAAAAGAAAGGTACAGATAATGGTACATTTGTAATGAAGACTTGTTTTTCATCTTTTCATATTTACCTTGCATAACTGGAAACATAGCCAAAAGCTACCGCGAGATCAACTCTGCCCGAATCTTATGCGCGATCAATTGAAGAAATCATGCGTTTAACAGCTGTATAAAATATATCAGCAGCGCCCTTCGTTTTCAAGTGGCCCGGTGGACTCCGTCTAACCAATAGAATGCAGAGCCTTTGTTACAATCTTTACCTGGGCTGAACAGAGATATTAAGTACCCCGTGAATGTGGATCGAAGTAAGTTAACAATTTGCATCAACACAGCCGAGCCATGTTTGTCCGGAAGCGTTTAGCATTCAGTCATAATTGATTGGTAATACAAATTATGTAACGTAGTTTTGAGCATGTGCGATTGGCAAATCATAGCTACCAAGAGGACAACCACAAATTGTAAAAATGATACGCCCAGCCTCATCTTTGAAGGGTACGAATTAACTGCAGACATCCAGAAGCATTATTCCATGACGGTCGCTCTCGCGCGCACGCACCCGACGCCTGGTGCTACTTGTGTTGGCCAGCGCCGTTCGGTTAAGCAGAAACTGCAACGCAGGCTGTCGCTGTCCCTGCTTCCGCGGTTGCGGGCAAGCAGGCTCGCATCTTTTGATGATTTGTTTCACTAGTCGGTTCCGCAAGAGAATAAAAGTTCTCACGCAAACATGGGGTGGCTCCGCTGGTTTTTACCTCATTTTGACCCACCGTATTCAACACTAATGATACCCCGTATTTCTTTCCAGAAATGGGCCCCCTTGAGTAAAACACTAGGGGCACATTATTGTCCCCAGTCAAGGGTCATTACGGGACCATTCCGGGGGACCGTTCCGTCCCACCGTGGGGTGTCTTCCGGCTGCCATTCTGGCGACACGGGGCGGGGTCCCCTAGCCGATCTGGAGGCCCTTAGAGGGACACATCACATCACATTGATCCCCTTCCTGACGCGGGAGGCCTTCTGATCTACGCACAGCGCAGTTCATCCCGGATTGACACAGGAACCCTCACTGACGCAACAACATTTCTGATCGCCTCAAATGGTCCAAATATTGGCACATGGACCCAGTTTGGTTTGACGGGCCCTTGCTGGAGTTAGGCTGAATGACCCAGCGTTCGTTGCTGGGGGCCCTGACTGGCACAGCACCGTTCCATTGCCTCAGTGTGAATAGTCTTCCCAAGCCGTCATGTTTCTTTTCATTGTCTGGGCGCCCTGACCAACGCAAGAGGCCTCTGTCATTCAGAGTCCGTCCCCGTCTCTGTTGAGCACGTCTTCCTCTGACCGACTCGAGGCCCTTTGTTGACACAAAATTCCTTGTTCGGCACTGTGGGCCACTGAACGATACAAGAGCTCCGCATTGTTACAGGGGCCCCGACCAACATCAGTCGCGGGCCCGGCCATGTTCCTGATTGGGAAATAGGCTCCAGCGCTCAGACCAATAAGGAGCCGGCTTGTTTGGTGTCAGTACTCTACCGGCGAAACATGAGGAATGCTTTCCTTCAGGGGTCCCCAATCGGATGCAGAGGTTCTCTTACTGGCGGTTTGGAGATCACGGCCCTTCGGGCAGGAGTCTGTTCAACGCAGAGCCAGTCGGACCCGTACAATACAAGCCAATACAGCGAGCCCTAGAGGGCCGTATAGCCTTCAATCGGACCGTACAATACAAAGCCAATACAGGCCAGCCCTTTAGGCCGTATATCCCTTCCAATCGGACCCGGTACACTACAAGCCTAATACGCGAGCCCTTTAGGGCCGTATAGCCTTCCAAAGCGGACCGTACAATACAAAGCCAATACAGCCAGCCCCTTTAGGCCGTATAGCCTTCCCAATCGGGCTGCTGATTTTCGGTCCTCAAGAGACCCTTCAGCCCCTTTTCAGGCCCCCTCAAGCACCAGCCATTCAATACAGGCCACACTCCGGAAAGGGGCCTCAAGGGCTTAAAGAGACACGGAGCCGACTGTTGTTGGCTCCGTGTCGAGGCCCTATATGTTAGGGATAAAGGATCCTAGTAAGAAGGCGTCCTAGAAGCCCTCTGGCTGACATTTCAGGTCATGGCGCTGCGGGTGGGGTCCGGGCCCGAGTCCAATCGAGCCTCTCACCCCCCTCCCACTGTTTTGGGGATCCAGATCAATGCAAATGGTGAACCCCAGTCTTATTCCTGCTTGGAAAATGGGCCCCCGAGGTTCAGACTGACAGGGAGCCAACTGTTCAGTGTTCGTGTCTCTGGCCGAGATAGGTGCCCGCATTGTCTTAGGAGGCCCTGAAGGGGTACAAGAGGACTTCTGGCGGATATTTCAGGTCACGGCCCCACGGGCCGCGATTATTTATGTGACCTACAACTTCGGGCCCTTATGCCCAACCGGACCTTTGAAAGTCTGTTCCGTTGAACCACCCGGGCCCCTCTTCGGATCTCATCGAACACTGCCCTTGGTCGCCTCGTGCCTCTTACGGGCACAGGATTTTCTGTCAGGCGCTGTGGGTCCTGACAGATACATGGGCACCGACCAGTGCAGATCACCGGCCTCGGCCCTGTAGATGGTTTGAAAGTGTTCCTCAAACCCCCAAGCCCACAATACCGATACGAGCAGACTGCGGTAGTGGTGTTGCCTGACCGTTGCATAGACCCAGATCGACTCAGGGCGTCCCTGATCGGTACAGAGGGCGCTCTGGCTGTCATTTGAGGGTCCGTCCCGCAGGTCTGGCCCCTGAATAAGACTCTGACCAGCCCTCCGTGTCCTTAGACCTTCCAATTGAGCCCTTGATCGTCGGACCCGGTGGGCCCTCCAGGCTCTGCAGGCCTTCTCAAACACTGACTGCGTCTGGCCGACTTGGGGCCCTTTGCTAGTACAGGGCCCCCTGTTAGACGCTGTGTG
The DNA here is from genome assembly GCF_011947565.3 of Pollicipes pollicipes. Taxonomy (NCBI): domain Eukaryota; kingdom Metazoa; phylum Arthropoda; class Thecostraca; order Pollicipedomorpha; family Pollicipedidae; genus Pollicipes; species Pollicipes pollicipes. The sequence continues at coordinate 18,858,183 of NW_023596818.1, forward strand.
GTCCCGGCCAGTGTATACTGGTAGTGTCTGGTCAACACATAAGCCCTTATCGACTTAGTGGCCCCTGATCAGCGCACAGGGCCCTCTGCCTGGCATCGGAGTGCCAGGCCCTGTTGGCTGGGGCCCCTGAATACGACCTCCGGCCGTCAAATAGGGCCCTTAGTTATAGGTCCCGATGGACCCGATGGGCCCCTCGGAGCCTAAAGGAGACACGTGTCAATTATTGGACTCACTGTGTCGATAAGCGGTCCGTTGGGTTCAACGAAACCCCCTGCGCCGATCCGGGATCAACTGCTCCGGCCTGAGGGCCTTCCGCGTCAGGGAGGGGACCGATACATGATGCATCCCTCTGCGGCCCTGGTGATCGACCAGGGGCCCCGGCCACCGTGTCTCCAGAAAAGTGTCCGGCAAGTATCCCGGTTGGTGGGTTAAAACGGAAATCCCCTTAAACCCCTGACCGGGAAAGGCAATAGGGCTTCCTAGTGTTCTACTTTCGGGGGCTCCCTGTCCGCGAAGGGCAAGGGATTTCTTTAGTGTTCAATCCACTGGGCCCCTCAACGAACGCATACGTCGTCAGGATGCTGCAAGTGAAGAAAGCTGGTGGTCCTCGAAATAAAATGAACCAAATCTGGTATTTTTGGGGGTGCCTTTTCACCGGGAGCCCTCTTTCTAAGCTGAGTGCCGCCCCCTAGTACCTTCTTACCAAAACTCTGGCCTCTCCCTTGGTATAAGACGGAGCTTGTGAGATCTGAGATAGGCTCTTCCTAGGCTTAAGCGTTTAGATTGGCTTTTCTGGACCTGAGGTGCTCACTTTCTCAGTCTGAAACGTGTCATTTCATGATTTAAGAAGGGCCCTACTTGAATCTTCTATGGACCTTTCGAGATCTGAGAGGGCTCTCTGTGTGCTTGCCATGGGCTTGTCCTGACAAGAGACGGGCCCTTTTGTGTCTATGATGAGGCCATTTCAGACCGTAAAAGGATCCTTCCCGTGCCTGAAACTGTCATAAGGATTTCTTTCCCTGAAATTGATCCTTTCCTGACCTGAGATAGGCCCCTACACTTAATGTGATGACACACAGTAAAACGAATCTCGTCCACAAATCCGCCAAGTGACCCATTTAGGCCACTTGAAATATGAGGGAAGATGTAGCTATGGATCTTACTTCATACATGGGGACAGTTTGCCCCGCGGATACACCGACACTCAGCTGTCAGAGCTTACCATAGGTCCACTCCAGACCAGAGATGGTCCCTTCCCGGGCCCAAAAAGTGAGATAGGCCTTTTCCGAGCCCAAAGTTCTTCGTTGCTCGGCATGTGCTGGGTCCCTACTTGATTTGAGACGAGCCGTTTCTGAATTAATGATGGACCCTTTCAAGGCTTAGGAGGACCCTCTCAGAGCCTACGATGGGCCCTTTTACCACCCTGAGACGGGCCCTTTTTGAGCTCACGATAAGCTCTTTCCAGAGCAGAGCGGGGCCCACACCGTGCCTGGAAGTGCCATGAGTGTTTTCCCGTCTTGAAATGGGCCATTTCCAGCCCAGATGGGCCCTTCGCGGACACGAAACGATTTTCTTCTGAGTCTGAGATGGCCCTTCCCGGGACCAGACATGGACGCTCTACGCTTTCTTTGGTAACGTAATAAACACAACGCACGACATGCTGGCTTTGGTGCAGGTAGTCGATTGTCCGGTCGATTATCCACAGTGATGCGCCCCATCTTAAGTATAAATGTGGCCGTGAACATTTGGAGGTTCGCTGGCTCGCTCGCGTGGACGTGGTGTTTGAGGTTACCTTATTACCCCCCGGCATACTGAGGATTAAGTTCAACATAGCAACTCACAACTCACATCGCATAACGCCGAAACATGAAAAATGTGAAGTCTTTCTAGATAATTAGATCATCTTTCAGTTACTATTATCTTATACCTTAGATTAGCAAACAAACTAACTTCTGGCTTCTTGTCTCCTACTTCCGTCACGTGCCGAAGCGTTGATCATGCTTATTTTTTAAGATGGACGACTCTGCTGACCGGTCCGTTCATCAGTCTCTGTCCCTTTGCCTCACCATCCTTAATCCTTCCTTTGTGCCTCTGCCTCACCAGCGTCTGTCCTTCCAGTTTTCGACATGTCCGTTGAGAAGGTCGTGCAAGCTCGGTGCAAATAAAAATCCGTAACCCTTCGTCTGTCCATGCTAGCCCATACCACTCTCTATGCAGCTGTGTTTTGCGCTTCAGACACCTTTGATGAACGAAAAACTACACCTGTTCTCATTGAGCACAACCGCCCGAGTTACTGAAGCGTTTTTGTGTGTGAATTACACCCCAGTGTAAACTTTTTACAAAATGCAGCTCCACATCGGCTTGAAATGGGATCTCATTCATTCAGCAAAACAATTTTCGAATCGAAGTTTTTGACATTGGGGACGCAAATGAGAGTGACTGAAGTCGGGGGGGGGGGGGAAATTAGGTTTCGGAAGTAGGTTAGCTCAACTCTATCGACTCAGTCCCTCCCTCCCAGCCAACTGATTTTGGGAAGCCAAACACCTGCGTGCACCGTGCAGCATGACTTCGCAAAAATAGTCTTACCCTCCTTTCACTCCAATATACCACACAGCTTCTCGATGCTGCGACGCTTGTATGGCTTCAAGCAAAAACTAGCAAGTGATTGTCAGGACCAAACAACACCTGACAATGACCAGAGAATTAGCTGCCCGAAACGCTGTGTATCTGCATACTAACATTCAAGACGAGAAAGTTTTATTTGTCTTACGAGTCTCATAACCTATGCACCAAGTCTTTTTATTTTACGTTGTCATCGTATTTTTGAGTTATCACATTTTGGAACTAAGTAAAACAAACAAACCAGAACGAGATCTGAAAAATCTTCTTTTCGTAATGCTTACACTTCGACACGATGACTGCAGAATCCTGATGATGTTTTATAACAGCGTGCAGTTTTTGAGGACAGCAAAAGTTGGTTTGGACTCACAAAGAACAAAGAACACATAAATGTACGCTAAATTCGGCTACGGCTTTGGACTTGTGGCTTTCAACTGATATGTTTGGTTTTTTATTCCCAATTCCTAAATTCAAAGCTGCTGACCTCAGCTCCGGCCTCACAGGTAAAGAGTCAAAGGCCAATGGCCTCAACTTCGGCTTTATTCTTTGAAATACAAGAGGCCGCTGGTGTCGGCTTCGGTTTTCACAAAAAGAAGCGGGCGTTACAGTTCTGCGCTTCGCGGCTGCATGCTTCACCTCTCTCCAACCGGCGACTGCCGCAGGTCGACGACCTGACGCAGAAAAAGAATCTACAGTCGTCGGGAGCGTCATTACGAACATACGAGTAATCTACGAGAGCTCGCTCATTGGCGTGCATACATGCATCCATGTAAACAGAGGTACACAAACCCACCTACTCGCCCACAATGTAAGCAGAAGAAACAGCATGTGGAATCCTGTCCTTGTATGACAGCGTTTTTATTTCTACTCATCACCTTAAAAGGGACATTCCATGAATTTAGAGGTAACGTACCTTACAGCATGTCAGTAAAACCCGTGATTCATTTTAGTTGCGACAACCCATTCCCACTGCTGAGTATCAGCTGTCAACTGATGGATTGTCTCATGGATGTAGCTGTCCTCGGCCTTCCTCCCACCCCAGCCGCCCAAACAAGACAGCCCCATTTGATTTGCATTGGCTTACAAGACAGGTCCGTAGGCAGCGTGAACGAAGCGATGTAGCGAATTTGGGTTCATCATTCGGTGTGGGTTTGGTGCAGCCACCATCGGCAGAACATGGAACACATTAAAACGACAAGTGCTGGAGCATCGTGGCTTGGAATACCTTACCGAACTTCCGTTACTGACATTACGAAAATAAAAGTCTCGCAGTGTCAGGCCGCCAACCAGCCATCTGTGAACCTCTGCATGACTCATTTTACCCGAAATGTTAATAAATCGCAAAATACGAAGACGTATGACATTCAAGTATATTTGATTAGAAATCAAGGAATTAGCGGGCTCGTTATTGTTTGAGGCAGGGTACGCTGAGAGTCTTAAGATCCCCGATGCTAAATGAAAACGCCGTGGATGGCTCTCCGTCGGCGAAGAGAGACAAGGGTCCGGCCGGATGCCGGTGAAACACCGCCTCAAACAATTTCCACGTGTGTGACATGGACCCGTCCAAGCGATCATGACGTCAGTGTTTGCGCCGAACAGCCAATAAGTGAGCTCTCATAGCTTCCTAATAATTAAAAAAATAATAGTACTGGCGGCGCCGCTTGTGACACTGCATGCAGGTGAGAAGCAATAGTTTTTTGTTCAAGAATCTTTGCCACCGAAGTGGCATCAGCTACGTTAAGCACTGCCTCAAACAAACCGCAAGATATGGTTAAAAGCTACAGCAAAAGTTCTGGAAAAAGTTTTGAGCAGTTCATGTCCAAGACTTTCGGCCCACATTTCATACAGCCTGCTGACTGCAACTTTCAAACTATATTTAATGTTTGATTAACGCCATATGTTGATCCGCCACTTTTACCACAAATGACATAGATACATATGTTAAAAGATAAAAAAACAAGCAAGAGGCACTACTATTCCAGTCGCCAATTGTACCTTTCTAGGCCTAATAGACCAACTCTACTTATCTTGCTCTTAAGGCCTATGTCTATTTTAACAAATGTTGCGTATTTCAAACACCAGTAACCGCGAGCCGTAATATCACGAGAGCGCGAGGCTAGGTCGACGTTTGGCACGCGGTTTTTCTTTCCTTTCATCGGTCATCGATATTGATTATAAGATATGGTTTGTACATAAACAAAAAGTGTAAGTGTACCTTACCCTCACAATAACAAGGAATGCGCAGTACGTAGCTGTGTTTGCATCAATGATCCATCGAACTAATCAATGAAAGGAGGTCAAGCTTTCGAAATCAGGATTGCCTTTTAATGCCTTTTCAGAGAGATGCTTGCTGGAAGTTGTTCAACTCGCCTAACCTGGTTTACTGGTGTGCTATGTCTGCTATGGTTTTATGGCACTGGGGCTCTTGCTATAAACATCAAAATGCTGTTTTTTATAATTGTATTGTCTGGTGGCACAATCAGGTTTTTGAATGGCTTAAAGCATAAGTAACAGTAAAAAATCATTAGTAGTAGTAAAATTCACATCATTTTGCTTGCCAAAATTTTTGACCCGCGAAAGCCCGTGACGGGTCAGGTTTTGCTGGCGCACGGAAAAGTTGCACCTCTAGTTGAGACCACCGAGGTATTACCGCACTTGCTGAGGGATAGCCTCGGTCGTATGGGGTGAATAACGTGCTGTATTGTCCGGTGCTGTCAGAGGGAAGGGCGAGGGCGTGAAGAGTAGTGTTGAGGGAATTCGTGAGCTGTTCAGAGTATTGATCGAACGATGAAACGCGGGCGTACTGTAGTGTACAACCCTTGGCGATCTCAAAAGGCACCCATAGTGCTGACTGTTGACTATGAGGTGCGGGATTTTGTGATGGGATACGTGTTTCTATTGGTGAAGCTCCGCATTAGCGACTAATCATCGCTTACTTAGCCATTACGTTAGCCTGATGTCAGTAAACTTTATCGTGGTCTGTGCAAACACACCTGGCAAAAACGCGCATGGTGCGGCGTCGCAGAGCCACAGCACGCTGACCCAGATGGTTCCACCAGGGTGCGTGTCTGTCCCCGGGTCGACGAGAGGAGTGTGGAGCAGACTGATGTTCAGACGCCAAGAGGCTATTCATAAATCCAACGAGATTATGAGTTGAGCCTGGAGGGTGAGCCTCATCTGAAAATTTTAAATTAAATCCAGGCAACTTTGCAGCGGTTCCATCGAGGGAGGAAATGAAAATCCACCTGTCCTGAAGGAACTTTTAGTCCAATATGGATTGGATAAGGTCGAAGACTGGCGGATCCGTTTGTGCGTGGTGTGTGGAGTGTGGCACGATGTGTGGTGCTGAGAGGGCCAGGTCAATTACGGACTAGCCGACAGCTTTCCTCGGTGTTGTGGATGCGCAGGCGTTCTCATTACTAAAAAATGCGAGGTCATAAGCATGCAAGCATGTGGAGTCTGTGTGAATTGACACACCCACGCTCGCTGGTGGACATTACGTTAGCCTAAGAGGAGGCAAGGGGAGGGGATTTGAAAGAAGAGGTCGGAGAGCTGTGCGGGAGTGAGGGTAATAGATAATGATATGCGGGTGATAGACACATAAGGAGGCACGAGGCTGAGGCCTAGCTGTGCGATCTTGACATAAATGGCGGCAAGATTAAGAGTATCATACTAGCGCACTTGATGATGCAGCAAATGACCGGGCAGATACAGCGCCGCGCCTCCACGACCGGGTGTACCATTTTCGCTGTCAGAAGAAACCGGCTCAGTCAATGCCAGGGCAGGTGGGCGGGTGTGGGCAACGCGCGGTGTGCGCATGCGCAGCGGTGACGTCATCAGCCCGCAACAGGTCGCCGACGGCGGCGAGCGGCGGCGCGCGGCCGGGCGGTGGCGGCTCTCGAGTGTTGGCCAGCTGGCGCGCGCGAGCCCCCGCCGAGTGTGCGTCGTGTGCGGCTGACCTGTGCCCTGACCCGACGCGAGCCGGCAGCATGCCTGAGGCTGGACACACCAATGTGGATCCGCCGCCGCCGGCGGGAGGCAGCGGCATCCGCTTTAATGCCGAGCACTTTAAGACGACGCCCGGCATCATCAAGATCGTCGAAGTGGTGAGTCGCGCGCGCGGCCGGAGCTGTGAAGACAGACAGCGACATGATCAGTTCCGACTATTGCAGCGTAGTAATAGTGGGTTAGAGTCGTTTGTTGGGCGATAAATGATCTGTCTGTGAAGGGCTGGGGGCCGCAAGGCGAGGCGTGATAATTCTTGAGCGTCGCAAGCTGCATCTGACTCCGCCAGAGTTATTTATATCATCTGCACCAAAGCTTGTCTCGGCATGTGAATAGCTGAATTTGAAATTTAAAAATAAAGTAAAAAAACATCAAAGTTTGCCCGGCCGTCGTCTGCGAGGACATAAGCCATTCACATTTTTTCACTGTCCCCTGCGCGGCAAGTCCAGTGGTTCAGGTTGGAGTGTGGATAGAGAGGCACGGCGACGCAATTTCGAGGCGGTGGAACGCTGGCATTCCCTCGCGAGCTGACCATCGAGGCGGTCGATTGGTTTGCGGGCCGCGGGAGGAGGCGGTGACTCGTGTTATCGTGGCCTATTCTCGACAAAACCGTTACCCAGACTCCCAGCCCGGTGCTGAGCTGCCCGACAACGAGGACCGACCTGTCACTCAGTCAAGATCCAGTCAAATAAAAAAAGGGACGCAGACATGCTCTCAACATTGAACCACCACCAGAGCGCAGAGCCACTCCAACCGAGAAACGCCTGCAAATGTCACGATGGTCCTGTACCCCTGTGTTGTACCCTTGACGTGACCTACTGGTCAGCACGATTTTGCGCGTCCTCCACGCCCACGCCCCGGTCGCCACCACGCGCAAGCTACAGCCGCGTCCTGTCCGTCCGCGTGCGTGCGGCATGGTTCATAGGATGTATTCTAAGGCACGTTTTGTAGGCCAAAACAGGTCGAGTATTGACGCAGTCCCATTCTTGAGGGTGTCCTATTTCTGAGCCACCGCATACGTCTTACGGCCTCGTTTGCCGGGCGGGTGTGGGGAGGGGGAGGAAGGGGGAGGGGGCGTGGGCTGACTGCGTGCGGGCTAGCCAGCGCCTCTCCGCGGTGCGGGCGGCGAGGGGCGGTGGAGCACTTTCACCAGCCTGCCATGGGCGGCGCCGCGACAGGCGGGGTCACTGACCCCAGGCCTATCGGCAGACCTCCACCAGGTTACAGCCTTCACCGCCTCTGGAAACGGGTAGCAGCTGGTGTCGAGGACGCGGCCCGGCATGTTTGGGCGGTCGTTGCGGGCGGTGAAACGGCACGGGTGCGACTGTGTGCACCAGATGGCAGTGGCAGCCCGCCCGCCTCGACAGTGTGCGCCCACGGGAGCCGTGCAGACTCACAATGCCACATCTGCTAGCTTCTGCAGTCAAGAGCGAATCCACTACCGGATCTGGGCATGATGCACGATTCGTTTGAGGTGGCGGGAAGGGGTAGAAGAAAGGAATATCTCTGACTATAGAGCCAATTCCACCAAAATCGACCTAAACTGGTGCAGATGTAGCCGTTTTCTTTGCGGAACTAGTGACCAGCTGGCTGCCCTTGGACGCGCACTTGTCCGCTGGGTCGTCTACTGCAGGCTATCAGCAACAGCTGATGTGAATCTGGCAATCCTCCAACGGCGTTGGACTCTTCACTTCGGGCTCCTCATTCCCCGCTGGAGCACGGAGCACTGAGCCGCGTGCTCCGGCGGGAGGCAAGCCCCGCGCGCCGCTGGCGGCAGGTCGCCGAGCCGCCCGCGCTCGACGGAGCCTACTGGCCCAGATCTGCGCGGCTGCAGCCTGCCGAAGGTGGCCGTGCAGCCAGAGCCCGCCGGGCGCCGGCGGCTGGGTAACGGCGGCTGCCGGGCTCGGTTCAGGCCAGGTGGCCGCTGTTGAGCTTCCACACTGCGCTGCTGTTGGGGCAGGTCCACTCCTCTCGTCAGTCGCTGGATCATAACTCCGAGTTAGTTAACAGTCACGTGAGCAGTGTGGGACTCGGATCGTTTGGGTGCTATGGAGCGGGTCGGGTCATGGCTCATTTTGCGCTCAAGAGGGATTTATGCGGAAGCAACGGTCCCAGGGCCCATTGCTTACCCGCAATTTTAGAAAGTTTCACGTATGGACTGGCAGGCGGAGTGCAGGGTGCGCTCAGGTTCCTCCGTGACGCCGGTGGGGGTTCGGGTCGGCGGGGTCACTCGCGGCCCTGTGGCTGGTATGGAGGATACTGTGGAGACGGGTTTGGAGACGAGGTAAGCGATGGGCCAGGCATCCGGCCTCTGACCCGCCCGGTCGCTCGGCAGGCCTAGCCGCAGGTCCCGCACCACCTGTGCAGCTGGCAGCAGAACGCGTACTTGGGCCAGACATCCATGTGGCGCGGGCCGGTGGTGATCAGATGTGTCTTGCGGGGCGTGACCTGTGACCTGACCTCTGGGAGTCGTCACCCGGCCAGTGACCGACCCGGGCTGATTGTCGAGTAGGCATGTCTGGTAACTCATTATAATGTTAGACGCTCGGTGGCATTGCTTTCAGGTCCCAGCACGCTGCAATAACAAGGTAATACACCGCCATCCATCACCCAAGGGCACAGAGGGCTCCACCCTTCATATTTTGTAACATTTCCGGGGTGCGAAACGCCAGCCCGCCGGGCGCCGCTCTCCTCGCCTGGCTGATCGCTCGCCCGTCCCGCCCGTCCGACCCCTCCCCTGCCTGCCGGCCGGCTCTGCGGCGCTCGTCAATCGCGGTGACGTGGTCTACATACGGGTCCCGCAGATGCGAGGGTCGTTCCGCCTCCACCCAGGTGCAGGTGTCGTCTCAGAGGGTGGGGATGTCAGCCAGGCTGTGGGCTTTCCTCCCAACTCTGCGGTTTAGCGGGTGTAGTGCTGTGGGCTTCCCGCTCACTCTGCGGTTTAGCGGGTGTAGTGCTGTGGGCTTCCCGCTCACTCTGCGGTTTAGCGGGTGTAGTGGTGTGGGCTTTCCGCCCACTGCGGCTTAGCGGGTATAGTGCTGTAGGCTTCCCGCTCACTCTGCGGTTTAGCGGGTGTAGTGCTGTGGGCTTTCCTCCCAACTCTGCGGTTTAGCGGGTGTAGTGGTGTGGGCTTCCCGCTCACTCTGCGGCTTAGCGGATGTAGTGGTGTGGGCTTCCCGCTCACTCTGCGGTTTAGCGGGTGTAGTGCTGTGGGCGGGATGCCATATGTCCGGCTATAAATCGCGATGAGTGAGCCGGCTGATGTTGCCTTTTGCTTAGTATTTCCTGTTTCGGATGGGTGCGAATTAACTGCATGAAAAACAGGAATTCTGTGTCATGCAATGCTATTTTCTTGGGCAAGGTTGTTCTTCACAAACGACCTGCGCTATCAGGTGACCGCCCGTGGGTCGAGTCATATATGAGCTGATGCGTAAAACCTGTCAAAACGTGTTTGGACCATGGTGAACATTTAACAGGACCAAGCTGTTTTGGGCTCTTTCGAGCGGTTCGTGCTGTGGAAATGTTTGTGTTCTCGGCTGTCGATATTGATTCAGGTGGATCCCTCCCAGACGGTGATCTTGTGACTCATTCTGTAAAGCGTAGCGAGTCCTTTCGTCTAGACTATGCTTTCAACCACCATCCAGAGGTGGTTATGGTATTCGTATCACTCAAGCGATTGGCTCCTTCACCAATTCCTTCCTCGTTTCAAATTAGGCGCCTCACGTCAGACTTAAGAGAGACTTGACGCATGTTTGCTGCCCCTGTATTCCCCACGCAGGCCAGCGACTGCTGGATGATGCCCGCTGCGTTGTCCGGGATGGCCTCGGGCTGCGTGAGCTGCGGTCCTCAAGTCAAGGTCGAGCTTGAAGGTCGAGTGGGTGACTCGACAGGGCCGGGCGGCAGCAGCGGCACGCGGCGCGGGGTGGGGAGGGCGGCTCGGAATTACGTCAAAGGCGTAGCCTGCATTCCGATAGCCGGTGGCAGGCTTGTTGCAGGCCATAGTTGGCTGTGATGCACTGAAGAGAGTCGTGGGCCGGCCGTGCCGCTGCTAGAGTGAGCGATCCGAGCGGATGGCGTTTAACAGCGGTCGTCATTACCTCAATGGCAGTGATGTTACCACGACCCGCATGGGGTAAGCGTCATACTGAATTACGGCGTCACTTGTGAAAAGCGGATGGTACCACTTATGTGCATAAATGACTGTACTCAGCCCAATTCATGTTTGGAGAAGATCGCATGATGGCTCTCAATTAGCTTGTCTGTTATAAGACGGTCCACGGTGTTTATTGAAGTGACCCCCCGACACGTGCCCTTTGCAAACAACCGCACGCTTCGAGCTTCAGTTGAGCGAAGGCCCATATGCGTGGTTGCCAACTGCGAGGCCTTCCACGCGCGGGCGGCTCTGGGTCGTAACCGGTACCCGTGGGGCAGCATGCCGAACATGCCGTCCACGCCAGGCCCGCGGACGAGATCGCTGCGTGACTCGCCTACATTCCCTCAGCTGACCGACATTCCTGTGACACTTCTTGGTGACTTGTGTGTAATCGCAATCATGGCCGTGGTTACGTCTCACACTAGCCCGAACCGCTCCAGTGACCGTGCAAGTCTCAATCCAGTAATCTCGTGTCGCGATTTCTCGATATGGTGAGCGATTATCCAATATCGTACAGTACCCGGTCACTGGTTTGCACCTAGGCACCTATCAGAAAAGATGTTCCGAACATTCCGTTCAAGGGCTACATCCGTGACGTCCCGGCCCGCTTTGCGTGCATTGCCCCGCCCCTTCTTGGGGCGACTGACGGGGCGGGGGGGGGGGAGGGGGCTAAGCTGTCCCGCGCTCCATGTAGCAGTATGTTGGCTGGTGGCAGCGAGTGTGGGTTTTGATCCAGGACAGTGCTGGACGCCGGCGCCGCTGTTTCATTATTCAGGGCGAGCCGCTCGCCGGAATGCGTTGAGCGGGTGGAGCCCGGCGCTGAGCCGATGGAGCCCGGCGCTGAGCGGGTGGAGCCCGGCGCTGAGCGGATGGAACCCGGCGCTGAGCGGGTGAAGCCCGGCGCTGAGCGGATGGAACCCGGCGCTGAGCGGGTGGAGCCCGGCGCTGAGCGGGTGGAGCCCGGCGCTGAGCGGATGGGGCCCGGCGCTGAGCGGGTGGAGCCCGGCGCTGAGCGGGCGGGCTCGGCGCTGAGCGGGTGGAGCTCGGCGCCGAGCGGGTGGGCCCGGCGCTGAGTTGTGTGGCCGGTGCCGGAGAGCCGCTGTTGGAGTCCCGCGCATCTCGATCGCTGTACTGGCTCCGGGAATGACGGCACGTTGTCCAGTTTGGTTCAGGTTTCGGTCATATAGTAACCTTTGCTGTGTGGAGGCACTGTCTCACCCTTGGTAAACGACAAGCATAGTCGCGATGTCCATCTGGATGTCGTGTTTAGGGATGCCGAGGTTTGCCAATAATGCGCTGTCGGACGAGTAGGTTACAAGCTGGGTGTACCCTATTCGGCATGTGACACGTTCTGGAGGCATACTTGCCGTCTGCACCTGTGCGCCCTACACTTGCCACACTTGCCAACGGAAACTACGGGTGTGATCAACATTAAACGCGTGACACGCTTAGCGATCACGTGCGCCGTCCACATTCGCCGTATTGTTCTGTCGGCCAGGAAGCACACGCCATGTCCGACAAGCTGACTTAGACACCGGTGGACACGGCTCTGAAGACAACGAAACCCGAGTTCTACGCCCGGGGATACACGCGCACGGTGGCGTCGTCACTCCAATCAGGAACCGCTCGGACAAAATGAAATCTTGAAAGATGAAATAAAAAAGGATCTTGGCTCCCGAAGTCGATGTTGGTGACGTGACCCGTGACGACCAGCATGGGCGACGATAACCGCAGGGCCGTGCCGACACTGCCCACTCCCCGAGCGCCGCACAGTGGAGCGAGGCATGCGGTCGGGGGTCACACCGCCGCCGCCGCCGCCGCCGTCGCCGCCGCCGTCGCCGCCGCCATCGCCGCGCCACCTGTTCGCGCCGCGGCTTGCCAGATGTGCCGGCGGGACTGCAGAGCCGTCACCGCTGGTGCCAGAGCCGTCGCAGGCGCCGCAGGGGCACCACCTGCGGACGGCTGAAGGCCGTTCTCTGCAGGCATGTGGGGTCCCCTCCCCCTCCGCCGTGTAACTGAGCTCCGCCGCGATGGGAGCCGCAGGAGCAGCCGGCTTCCGTTCTTTCACGCCTGGGTAGTTGTATGCGAGGGATGTGCTTTTATGAAGTCATTCTTGCATGTTTGAGGTGGTAAACAGCTTTGAAAAGGGGCAGAGAGAGAGAGGGAGAGAGGCCCGGTTTGCTTGCATGTATCCCTTCTCAATGATGTGGCCACGTGAAACAGTGGCGTTGATGGTCAGCTTGTTGAATATTTCCGTGGAAATGGAGCGTTTCGGGATCCGGGGTTGGTGCTGATGCTACACAGCTGTGTCGTACAGTGTCGTGCAGTAAAATGCCGTACAGCTCCAAGTGCCGGATGGAGGGTGGAATATGGGTAAAAGCGTTGTCTTTGCAGTGTCGCTCACATGATGTGACAGTGAATCAAGTGAAATTTTCTGTGGCGTAAAATGATGCCTTCCAGGCTCAGTAAAGTTTTTTGACGAAACGTGCTTGTCAACGACGTGCAGACGGATGACGCCGCTACATTTCAAACCGACCACGCTGTTTTGGCGTGGCTCACTCACTTGCATATCGCAATCAAACAAAACGCATTCCCCAAATAAGCGACTATGTGTCTCCTGTATTCGCATCAGCCTGATAATTCCATGTATCACATCGATGAAGTCGATGTGGTTGCTCCTGCTAGTCCCTCCCTGCCAGCAGCTGGGACGCCGCCACGGCTGTGTTCGTAAAGTACGCATGGCGCGGAGCAGCGGCCTCGAGAGTCCCTCGCCGCTCTGCCAGACTGGCGCGGCGCGGCGGTCTGGCAGTCCGGCGTGCCGTGGGCAGATTGTCCTGCAGCCCGCCTCGAGAGTCCCTCGCCGCTCTGTCAGGCTGGAGCGTGCGCCCGGTCGGCGCGCGTGTCGAGTCCCTCGCCGCTCTGCCAGGCTGGAGCGTGCGTCCGGTCGGCGCGCGTGTCGCCGCCGCCCGACGCCGGCGTCTCTACACCTCAGCCGTCTCGCTCGTGGGCGGTTTATTTACCCGTGCCGTGGCGCGCGGGGGTTTGCGTGGCATCGTTTTACCGACCATATGGCGTCGAAGGTGTACGCCCCTACTGGGTTTGAAGCTCGCCCGCCCGGCGAATTACGACCATGTTGGACATAAGTGTTAAAACCATCTTGCCTGCATCGCGTCGATGGGAGTAGGGGCACTCGATACGGACAGGATTCACCTCCCGCTCTGCGATAGGGCCAGATGAGAGGCGTGCTCTGGCCGCGAGCTTTGCCTGACCTGGTCAGTGCAGTCTCAGGCGGCGGTCCGGCCGCCCGCCGCCTCCTTATTTGGCCGCAGCGACTGCCGGCGCGGCGCGCGCTCCGACGGATGGCGCGCTGCGATACGCGCCATTTTTAGACCAATGCGCGAGCATCTTTAGGGTACGGTACAGCACGGCCAGGCGCGTAAGTGTCCGAAATTGATGGAAGTGATCTTTTTCAGGCTGATGTTTTGCTCGCATCATGGCAGGGTTAATGTCATGCTTTGGGAAGTGTGTGAGCTATGCCCCCACCCGTTCCCAAGTCAAGTGTCACGTGACACGGGCGGAGATGTAACAGCCGACCGTCTGGTGGCCAGGCGGTCACCGCTGGTAGGAGACTGGGATGTGAGGTCGCGATGCTGTGAATATAGGCATTGTGCCAAGGGAGCGGGGAATTCTGGAGTACACCGGAACGCGAATAAGCGGCGAGGAAGACGTGTGAAGACACCGGGGCGGCAGACAATGGCCGATGTCGATGCAGGTGTTCGGTGGCTCATGTGTCCGGGCCAATCCCGTCGGTGGCGGCGGAAATGTGCCGCGTGCGCCACGTTTGCCGCCGCCCAAGGCCTCGCCACGGATGCGTGACTCACGCCACAACCGTCCGCGGGCTGCGACCGAGCAGCACGCGGTGTGCGCTTTCAATGGCGCGCACCGGTGTCGGCCGCGCACCCGAAGACCGACGGCGCGCCCGCCGCCGCCGGGCCCAGCTGCCAGGCGCGCCATATTTACGGGGGTTCGGCGCGCGGCAGTCGCGGTCTTGCCGGGATGGGCGTGGTGCTCCCGGGGCGCGCCGTCGCGACCGGTCCCGGCCTGACGGGCGCTCGCGCGGAAGGGAAGGGGGCGGGGAGGGGGCGTCACGGCCCCACCCGTGACGTCCGCCCCAGCGGACGTGACGGACACGAACGTGCTGCCAAACACGCCTGCGCGATGCGTCACGCACGTGCCGATGGGAAGGGGGGGGGGGGGGGGAGGGGTGCAAAGCACGGGGGCTTTACGAGGTGGTGGGCTTCAGGACTTCTGTCAAGTGGTCGGCGGGTTGGGGTCGTACATGTGTAGCGATGTAGCAATTCGTTAGTGCGCCTGTGCGTTTTGCGCTGCCCTTTCCCACCGTCTGGGGCGCGAAAGTGGGGCGAGGGGAGGGGGGTGGGGGACGAGCGGCCGGGACGAGTGTCTTTTGAAGCAGCTATGGTAAAATTGTCTCTATGTCGATGAAAGCCCGCACTCTCCAGCCATATGTCCCCGGTGAACTAGCTGGGCCTGCCTTCCCCGCGCTGAAGCGGCCCCTGCGGCGCCCTGGAGGCCGCAGCGGAGGCGAATGGGTGTAGGTGAACCGGTTTGGGCCTGGCGGGGAGCGGGGCGGTGACGTGTTTGTCGGATGCTTCGACCAACCGTCCGACGCCGGCGATCCGGTGACGTCAGCACTGCTGCCCGTCTTCTGCTCCGGGGCGGCGTCTCGTGGAAGTGAAGAGCTCACGGCGATTAGCCTACCGTGCACGCTGTGGTGGGCTGATGTAAGGCTATGGAGGTACAGATAAGGTTGTTGCTTGGGACGCTTGGAATGGTTTTGGACCGCGCGTTCCTTTCTGGCTGAATGTTAGCAGGAGGTAAAATGGCGGTAAAGAAAATCCATCCGAATTGCATCGCGAAATGAACCAACGCCACCTGTGAAATTGCCGTGAACTGTGAGCAACAGCCTGTGAAACATGGAGCGGATTGGAGAGCCGAATCGTGATATATTTGTCCTCATGCTGTCACATCAGGGGGCCGCTCAGGTCGGACGTGCGTGCGATTGACTCGCTTTCTACCTGATCCCACCACGGCAAGACGTTGTGTAATTCTGTGAGATAAGTCTTGATCAAACCCCTATCCACCTCGGCGTATAGCGTGCACATCCCACATGACGTGTGGTGAATGTTCCTAACATCCTCCCTCCACTCTGGGAGCACAAGCATCCAGCACTTTTTGATGGCATCCTTTCTCCTGCGACGTTATGTGGCATTTAATTGCTTTTAAAAGCCCACTGTTGTGCTATGCGTTAGCACACGCCTGGATACTGCACACTGTGCGGAATTTTTATTTAAACTTAAGATGACAAGGTCCTCACCAACACAATATGTCGAGGAATCATGATGCGGAGGCTTTTGTCGTGATCGGAGGAAATTACGGAAAAAATGTCGCGTTAATCGTGATCATGACATGATGAAAACGTGCATTATTTCTGTGCAATAGTTTCAGAGCGAGAGAGAGAGAGAGAGAGAGAGGAGAGAGAGATGAGGAGAGAGAGAGACGAGAGAGGAGAGAGAGAGAGAGAGAGAGAGAGAGAGAGAGAGGAGAGAGAGAGAGAGGATAGAGAGAGAGAGAGAGAGAGATGGAGAGATGAAGAGAGAGAGAGAGATAAATATATATAAATATATATATATATAATATATATATATATATATATATATATATATATATATTTATATATATATATATATATATATATATATATTTATATATTTCGTGGCATATTGAATGGTGATTTTTGTTAATGTGTGTGCAACACAAGGGCGTCGTTAACGGGGCATCCCGAAGAACCTGTGTCGCAGTTTCCCTTCACCAGACGTAAATGACGATCCGGTAGTCTCAGTGGTTTGGCCTCGCAAATCGACGTTCTCGACTACTGGACACTAGTTCATGCCACTGGGAACGGACATGTTCTATTTGGCATAAATGCTGACGATGCTTCTAGGAACAGCATCATCATCGGTCCTGAAAATGAAAAAAAAGAAAATGAAAAATGAAAATGAGATGAAATCAGATGCGCGCGAGGTCTCGCTTAATGGCAACGAGAGCTTCTGTGGGGGCGACGAGGACTTTGTCGCAACATTGTCTAAGCGGGCCCAGAACACGCCTTCGTGAGGGCACTTGGCTGTTGCCAGCACTGAACAGAGCAGCCACGCTTACGATAGCCTCAACTAATCATTAATGACGTCATGCTCTGGCTTGGGGTCATCATGTCACACACGCGCGGGTTACCAGACAGGCTCTAAACAAACTGTCGGCCGCTGACATGACCGACCTCGCATTGGGAAAGCTCACCGCCGGCCGCCCACCGAAAGGGAACGTGTTGCTGTTGGCTCAAACCCCAACGTTGCCTTTCTGCCCGCTGGGCGGCGAACACGCCTGCAACGCCCGGCGGAGCCACCCGGCCCCGTCACTCACCATCAGCGGCCGCTGGTGGCTTTGACGAGGACGGAAGTGCGGCGCTGGGACGGCGACCGCGACGTCTGACGCCACCGAACACCAGCCTCCACGTCTGCCGTCTTAGGACCTGGTTCGAAAGAGCGAGGCGGCGCGGTGTCCGCCGCCAGCGCCCCACCATCGTGCGCTGGCGGCCGCGGCAGACCGCGCCGGCCGCCGGCCGCGTGTCCGCCGCCCGCGTCCGCCGGGACGGTTCAGCCCGGCCTTGAGGGGCTGCAGCCAGTGGCTGCCGGTGGCAGCAGGGGCGGCAGGGGCGGCGCGGTGTCCGCCGCCAGCGCCCCACCATCGTGCACTGGCGGCCGCGGCAGACCGCGCCGGCCACCGGCCGCCGCCCGCGTCGGCCGGGACGGTTCAGCCCGGCCTTGAGGGGCTGCAGCCGGTGGCTGCCGGTGGCGGCAGGGGCGGCAGGGGCGGCGCGGCGCGGCGCTGGCTGCCGAGCTGGCGCGCGCCGCCACTGCTGTTTGTTGGCCTGCCGCTCTCACAGACGAGCTTCGCGCCCGGTCGTGGCTGGGTGGGTGGGGGTGGGGGGTGGGGGTGGGGGTGGGGGGGGGGGGGGGGGGTCAGCACCGGGATCTGCGCGGCGAAGAAGGAAGGCGGGGCTGGCGACTGCACGGGGGGCACTTTCCTGTTCGTTTTTCTTACGGGCGATGCGCATTCCGCGGATGCCTGGCGTCGCCGGCTGTTGGGGGACGTGGATCGACGTTTGTAATATCGCTGAAACCAGCTAACGGCGTGTCACTTTGTGCCGTGTTCTTGACTGGTAAACCAACCAGTCACTCGGGGTATGCTGTCCCTATTGGTTTTCCTGAGCTACTTCCGAGCAAACTGCATCAGCCACTTGAAGTCACCGGAAGTCAATCTTGTTCTGCATTGCGCTCATGAACATTATGAGAAAAGGAAAGCAGCAGAAGAGGCCTAACGTGATGTCGTGATGTACTGTAATGAAAATAACGCGCCTTACGCTGATCAAAGGATAAGAGAAGGAAGAGGATATCTGCATGCAATCTGAAAGCGTTTTTAACGCACGTTCATAACGCACAACACCCACGTATCACCTAGTACGTCCCGTCACCGCTGGTGAAGTCGGGGTAATGATTAAGGCGGCTAATTCGTTCCCACGTGATCTACATCGGCTGACCGGGATGTCCGTTTGCAGGCCATTGGCATCCTCTGCCTGATTTTGGCCAGTCCGTCCTACTTCAGCGGCACAGGCTTCTTCCTATTCGCCGTCGTCATCAGCTTTCTCTCCACCATGGTTTGGATCTTCATCTACCTGTTCTCCATACGGGAGGCGCTGCCGCAGATCCCCATCCAGTGGGTGCTGACGGTGAGTCATTGCAGATCGATGAGAGCCGACAGCGAGGCCAGACCGGCTCCATGGACCAATGACATGGAAAACAAGGCTGTGGTGGAAAGCTTGTTGGGCTTTCCTCTGTCGTGTGCAACACATGTTAAGCGTACAGCGCATCGGCTTTGGGGTCCGATCGTGGACCCGTCTTCAGATAGTTGCGGCTGGTCATTGCAAAATGTTTATGTCACCTTTATGTCACCAAAATGTCACCTTTATGCAACGCAACTGTGTCAGTGGAAACGTTCTGTGGCTCGAGACAACTTTTTCGACGTGCATGTGTGGGCTTTGGTCATTGTGGCTGCTCAAATGAGCTCAGCGTCGCGTCTCGTAGCCGCAGCGGGGTGTCCACTAAGGTCAGTTGGACGCATGTGCTAGGCGGTGACTGTTGTTCGTACATGGGAAAGTGGAACATGTCCGGAAGCGAACGTGCGTAAGTGTGCTCGTGCAGCGGGGCTTCCACATCACGCGCACTCTCTGCGCCATTGTGTGTCCGTGGCCTCGCTACACAATCATCACTGTCATCGATACCATCACTAGGCTGTCATGAAATAAGGCGCGCCATTTAGTGTTGTCTGGTAGTGTCTGAACAATTTCATCGCTGTTTTGCTCCGTCAATTATCTGTGCCAAATGCATTTCCGTGTGGGGAGATTGGCGCGCGGTCGACAACGCCGTGGAGAACTGGACGGTATGTGCAGTCAGCATCTTCACAGTCCTGTACCAACCGCCACGGGGTCTGAGGGTTGACGGCACCGCCATCTTTCAGGAGGTGGTGAACACAGTGATCATGACCATTGTGCTAGCTGTGGGAACCGTCTCGCAGCTGGCTACTGTTGCTCCGTATTTCAACCACAACTTTTACGCCCTGAACATTGCGGCCGGTGTAAGTAGTCGCCCAATCGCTGAAGGTCACCCAAGGTCAAGATAGCTTCCGGCCGCCTGCCGCTTCTGTGTTGCGTCTTGCGTGCCACGCCCGCGCGTGAAAGGCCCGCTAGCGCCAGTCAAAGCCTGACATTGACTAACCCTTGGCCTTGGCGTGAGCTTAACGCATGATTGACCCGCATGGCCAACTTGACATCGTCTGTTACAGGAGCTGATTAACACGTCAATCTTGACTATTCTGTACGCTGTCGGGGTGATTACACAGCTGACTGCCTGGGCCACCAAAGGAAGGATTTTCACCACTTTTGGCGCCAATATTGCTGCTGGCGTAAGTACGAGCGATGTAGGTCACTGACTGACCTCAGGCGACACGATCTCACCTCTTGTCGGCGCTGAACGATGCGGCCTGTGTTGAAAAGGTACGACAGGCTTTGTTGGTGAACCTAAAGCGAGCAATACGGTTTTATTGAACTTCTGCGACGGCGGCGTACGATCCTGGTGGGTCATCCCTTATCGCGCCGCTATCAAGCTTAGCGTTTGTGATGTGCTCCAGGGCACCCTTACGGTGTCAGCTATGGAACTATATTCCAGCCGTCTCAGTAGGAGTTTGAACACCGACACTTACAAACATCACGACTTCAGCGTCACGACAGTGGAACCACCCCCACATGCTCCACACTGCCCTGCCTTCTGACATGTAGGTTTGAAAAGCAGCCTTTCATGTCTCACACACGTGCTCGCACTAGCTTAGGGACCTCATTGGAGTTACTACCGACAAGTAAGTAGATTATGCTTTGGAAGCATAGCGCTGCCTGCCTATTACTGGTAAGATTGATGCCAATAACATCCTGTGGGAGTTAATGCTTTTTTGCTCAGTTTCTCTCGCATTGGTACGAGCCCGAGTAGCTCGGTTGGCTTGCTGCTTGTGTGAGATGGAAGGGACATCGAACTGTTTATGAAGCATGCCCATAAACATGTGAACTGCGAGTTACTGCTTATTCCGTAGAGATGTAGTACATAGACGAGAATCAAACGGCCATAATTTACCTAGCTTTTAATGTTCAGACAGCAACGGGCGGAGACGAGCTGAAGGTGAAACTAAGGTACAACTTAAGATGTTAGTCAGGTGACCGTTTAACCTTTAACAGCATTACCACATATTCTCCATATTTTCTGAACGTCATTCATATCGTCTTCAAAATAAACGTTACGTCTGAGTTCCCACCTTGAAGTACGGTCCGCTTGAGGCAATCAACAGCACTGAGCCAGGCTTCCGAGAGGGCGTTGCTCTGTGTGCTGCTGGCGATGAGCCACGTACAGCTCAGCCCCTGTGTGTGTGGTCTTCTGACCCCTGACCTTTATGATCTTCTGACCCCTGACCGTCGCGCCACGTTGCAGGTGTTCGGCCTGTTCAACACGCTGGTGTACGCGGCGGGCGCGTACCTCCTGTTCCTCGAGTACCGGCAGTCGTAACCGGCGAAAGGCGACGTGGTGACGCGCACCGGCGACCGTTGCCGTCTTCGCTGGACGCTCGCTCGGCCTGACGGCTGGTGCTCGTGTCCGGCCGACCGGCGGCGTCGCAGTCCCATGCGGCGGCGAGCGCGGGCCTACGCGGCGACGCTCGCGGCCCTTCGGAGACGTCCGCCTGCCCTATCGCCTCGCCGGAGCACGCCGAGCCGCCGCCACGGTCTGCGCCGACGTCCGGGTGTCCAGCGGAGCGCCGGGAGTGCCGAAGTGTCCGCAGTGTCGGGAGTGCCAGGGGCCGGCGGAGGCGGCTGGTGAGCTGCGCCGTGTGGGCAGAGGTGTGGCCAGCGCCAGCCAGCGTCGGCGTGGGCGCGCAGGCCTGGCTGCAGGCGCCGGTCGGAGCTGGTGCCAGCCCGTGGCTCGCGCCGCTGCGGAGCCGATGTCAGCCCGTGGCTCGCGCCGCTGCGGAGCCGATGTCAGCCCGTGGCTCGCGCCGCTGCGGAGCCGTTGCCAGCCCGTGGCTCGCGCTGCTGCGGAGCCGTTGCCAGCCCGTGGCTTGCGCTGCTGCGGAGCCGGCCGGCCGTCACTGGGCGCAGCGTCCGGAGGCTCGTGTGGACGGGCTGCGCGCCGCTCGGCTGACTGGCGGCGTGGGTGTGTACAGACTGCGGTTAACATGATAGTGGATTCAGAGTTCAAAAGGCATGTGCTTAGAAGCTTGGCTTTGGGTGGTTGAGTGAGAGCTATTTGATTTCGCTGTGATGAAATTGGAGGCGTTAATGTGGAAAAGGTCTGAGAGATATGGGTTAACATGTTAACATCACGCATCCATGGTTTCACTGCCACATGTTGTTTAGTGATCGTCTCTTTCTTTTGGTGTTTATCTGAATTAACACTTGAAGTAATGGAGAGTGTGAACTCTTGTCAGTAGCATAGTTTTTTGTTCACAAAGGCGTACATTGGTAGCTTTTGTAGCCATACATAATTTGCTAACGTATCGTTTGGATGGGTGTTCCAGGGGGTCATTAACACACTCTTGTTTTCTTCGTTGTAACAGTGTTACTTTGTTTGAGGCCAAAGAGTTAATTTGTGTCCTAACCGCCATATTCTCCCGTTTAGGATTCGTCGCGCTAAGGTGATTCTTTATGCTGGTTTAAAAGGGCCCGCAACAGTTGATTAAACCACTACTTGCTTAAATCCATAACTTAAGATCATGCCAACCATAGCGTTGTTCTGGGAGTGGTGACAAGCTACGGCGTCGGAAGGTGAATACTTGGGTAGCTCTTCGATTTAGTTGTCATACATTATGAACATGTGTTGTACGTCTGTTTTTTCACGCGATAGCTTGATGTCAAACTCGGTCCCTCGACCTAAGTATCGCAACCTTGTGATTAATCACTTATTCTGAGGTAGGCGTTACACTTCTAACGACTATGTTGCACTGCGTAAAAACGAGCAAATAAAACACAACGTAAACGAGTATAGACATATGAACAACTCGATTTGATGTCACATCAGTATGGATCTATCTGAACGACAGGCTCTAGCAGTCATACATATGATGTACAGAGCACATGCGTAAGTGAACCAGAGCGCCGCCCTTGACTTGTCGGTGAAGGCATCGGCGCCGAGCGTGTTTGACAGCGTAGTTCATCCACCCACGACGGTTTGCTCGTGGCCAGTTGACCCCCATTGTCCACATGCCCTTTCTAAAGCACAGCTGATAACGTCCTCGCAAGTTATACATCGTGAGAAACGGTCAAGTTCCATGCAGTAGGACTCGGCGCGGGTCGGCCCGACCCAGGCTCGCTGCTCTGATCGGCCCTGTGGCGGGCTGCACACAGAGCCGGGCCAACTTTGAGACGTCTCGGCGCCGGGCGCGCTCCGTTCGACCGAATACCAACTTCCTGCACGGAACGTCCGCGAAGGCTTAACTTCATTATGGAGTGAAGCCGCTGTGGCATTCGTGTCCGGGGCTGGCATCCTTTGTGTCCGGGGCTGACAACCTAATGTCACACGCGATGCGCCGCCGGACGGGTGGCTCAGAAGTGTGCATGTAGGAAACGCTTCGGCTATGACAGTTCCTTATCAGCGCACGCCCACTTTGAGCCGGGTTACTGAGGTCGTGCACTGCGGTCAGCACAGGCGGTCCGTCCCACATCTGAAGGAGCCCGTTACTGACGACTCACCAACCTCGTGTAACACTGCATTACATGAAGGCTTAGCCCCGTATTGACCGGGCCCCTCAGCGGCACATCATCGACCGGGCCCCTCAGCGGTACTACATTGACCGGGCCCCTCAGCGGCACTACGTTGACCGGGCCCCTCAGCGGCACTACATTGACGGGGCCCCTCAGCGGCACTACGTTGACCGGGCCCCTCAGCGGTATTACATTGACCGGGCCCCTCAGCGGTACTACATTGACCGGGCCCCTCAGCGGTACTACATTGACCGGGCCCCTCAGCGGTATTACATTGACCGGGCCCCTCAGCGGTACTACATTGACCGGGCCCCTCAGCGGTACTACATTGACCGGGCCCCTCAGCGGCACTACGTTGACCGGGCCCCTCAGCGGTATTACATTGACCGGGCCCCTCA
Source organism: Pollicipes pollicipes (assembly GCF_011947565.3). Classification (NCBI taxonomy): domain Eukaryota; kingdom Metazoa; phylum Arthropoda; class Thecostraca; order Pollicipedomorpha; family Pollicipedidae; genus Pollicipes; species Pollicipes pollicipes. The sequence continues at coordinate 18,881,785 of NW_023596818.1, forward strand.
GCGGTACTACATTGACCGGGCCCCTCAGCGGTACTACATTGACCGGGCCCCTCAGCGGTATTACATTGACCGGGCCCCTCAGCGGTACTACATTGACCGGGCCCCTCAGCGGTACTACATTGACGGGGCCCCTCAGCGGCACTACGTTGACCGGGCCCCTCAGCGGTATTACATTGACCGGGCCCCTCAGCGGTACTACATTGACCGGGCCCCTCAGCGGTACCACACTGACCGGACTTCTCAGTGGCACAACGTCGACCTGGCTCCTCCGTAGAACACCACTGGCCGGGCTCCTCAGCTGCACAATATTGGCGGGGTTTAGCATATTTGGCGTCCTGCTCACGTCAAAAGCGGCCGGGCCACGGAACTCTAACTAACCGGTGACGCCGAGAGTGCGGTCTAAGCCCGAGCACCACCTTAAACAGCTTGCGCCGCTGCTTCACGGCGCCGCCGGGACGCGGCATTACTCCCTGCCGCCCGCTGCCTTCGGTCCGGAGCCGCCTGGACACGGGACACACGCGCTGCGATACATTTCAAGTCATACCTCAGTCATTTTTACACATATCTGTCTGAAACTCGGTACAGGCCTTTTCACAGTCGCGTCTAGGAGACCTCGCTCCTTTTGCATAACTGTGGGTTAAAGGCCGAACAAAGTTAACTTTTCATCAATATTTTTGTCATTTGGCACGCCAATATTTAGATGTGCAACGTTGAAACAATACAATGACGATGCGTACCAATGATGAGCTAATTGTTTCCTATTTACCGTTCATAGATGCCAACTCTTTTCTTTCGTTCGGTTTGTATCGTTATTTGTCCACGGCCATGCGCTTTTGTCAAAAATCGGAAACATGTCATGCTGACGTCGCTTACCCTTCATCCATGACGACACCGCGGGTGTTATTTTTTTTGCACCAGGCATGCCATTGACCAAATGGCAGGTGCCAAAAAACTCCTTCCGATATCACAACGAACTTTTGAGTTATCGCGAATGTCCGACAGCAAGGGGAGGGGGGCAGAATCGATCCCCTAGATCAGTGCCTGGCTAAGACGTCCCGATGTCTACTCAGACGGGTCCAATGCTTGGCCCAGCTTTTGAGACATCGCCACTCGGCCAGCTGCTCAGGGTCTTATCTGTCATGTGAGGCGACCAGAGGAAGTCATCTGTTGTATGAGGCGACCGGAGGAAGTCATCTGTTGCGTGAGGCGACCAGAGGAAGTTGCCTGTTGTGTGAGGCGACCAAAGCAAGTCGTCTGTTGTGTGAGGCGACCAGAGGAAGTCATCTGTTGTGTGGGGCGACCAGAGGAAGTCGCCTGTTCTGTGGGGCGACCAGAGGGAGCCAGCGAGCTACCAAGTTACGGGTTTGATGGTAAACAATTGTCTCCAAGTTCTACATATGACAGTATGAATCAGTACGTCACAGCAGCGTCGTACGCTTTGGAGCACAGTTGTTCGTAATTCACGTGACTACGCAGGGCGTGGCCAGGGCTTCTCATGGGCGTGGGAGGATACCACTCTCCGAATACACATGGGCGTGGGAGGATACCACTCTCTGAATACACATGGGCGTGGGAGGATACCACTCTCCGAATACACATGGGCGTGGGAGGATGCCACTCTCTGAATACACATGGGCGTGGGAGGATACCACTCTCCGAATACACATGGGCGTGGGAGGATACCACTCTCCGAATACACATGGGCGTGGGAGGATACCACTCTCCGGATACACATGGGCGTGGGAGGATACCACTCTCCGGATACACATGGGCGTGGGAGGATACCACTCTCCGGATACACATGGGCGTGGGAGAATACCACTCTCCGGATACACATGGGCGTGGGAGGATACCACTCTCCGGATACACATGGGCGTGGGAGGATGCCACTCTCCGGATACACATGGGCGTGGGAGAATACCGCTCTCCGGATACACATGGGCGTGGGAGGATACCACTCTCCGGATACACATGGGCGTGGGAGGATACCACTCTCCGGATACACATGGGCGTGGGAGAATACCACTCTCCGGATACACATGGGCGTGGGAGGATACCACTCTCCGGATAAACATGGGCGTGGGAGGACACCACCCTCCGGATACACATGGGCGTGGGAGGATACCACTCTCCGGATACACATCGCGCACTCGAGGGTACCACTCTGCGAGTACACATCGCGCATTCGAGGGTACCGCTCTGCGAGTACACATCGCGCACTCGGGGGTACCGCTCTGAGAGTACACATCGCGCATTCGAGGGTACCGCTCTGCGAGTACACATCGCGCACTCGGGGGTACCGCTCTGAGAGTACACATCGCGCACTGGAGGGTACCGCTCTGAGAGTACACATCGTGCACTGGAAGGCATCGCTTTGCGAGTACACATCGCGCCCATTCGAACGTTCTGTCATGAGCTAGCTATGGCGAAAATAACGAAAAATAAATCAGGGTTGAGGGGAGGTTTGATCCGGGTCCGCACCCAACCACCCCCCTCCCCCGCTTGGCTGCCCCGGTGGCTACGTCAGCTAAGTACCTTCCCAACGACGATCTGGCCTCAGGGCGGCCGAGCTGGTGAGCCGTGCTCTGCTCAGAGGCGGCGAGCCCCGCCCGCACCTCGGTCGGAGGACCAGGGGTCGATGGCGAAACGCACGGAGTACTGGGATCGATGACCAATGATACAAATATACCAGCGATCGATGCTCAGTAATGCGTGTCGTGACTGACCAGCGATTGGGAATTGACGGGTCCGAGGCATAACCAATCGCATCAGACAGTCGCGGTCCATCAATAGTGTCTCGTGCCCGTCCAGCACTGGTTCTCTGTTTATGTCCGTGGTTGCCCACTTCTATGACGTCATATGTGCGCGAGCTGATCACTTAGGGACTTCAAACAAGCTGACAGCAAACAAACAAGCTTTCCATAGCTGCGCTGTGGAAAGGATAACAACTTCAAAGGCTTTGCTGGGGCCATCATTGCACGAAGTCCGAGTGGTCTTCCTGACGGTGCGCTCAAGCGTTGTGGTGTTGTACCGGCTGCAGTTGTACCATGTTGCAATTACTTTCCATCTGTTGCGGGTTTTCCGACCGGTGATCGTTGATGTAATGCACATGGGAGTGAAAATGAGAATGGAAGCTCAGAAAGATGGTAGGACTTGGCACATAAATATGTGGAAAGATCCCTAGTTGGGTTGGCAAGGCAGGCACGACCTTGAGCGGATTGCCACCACTGCAGGGTTGGTGCGGTCCGGAACACAGTAGCTTTCGACCAGGCTGAGCTGCTTTTGTGCTCTGGCCGTGCAAAACACAATCAAAGTTCAGTGGTCCCCAGTGACTTAAAATGTGTGATTGCATGCCTGAGCACATGCATAAGAAGAGCGTCCGCCTCCGTGTTCCTGAACGCCAAATAACCTCCCGTGCACATCCGCGGCCATCCAGCACCGCCGTCCCCGCAAGCATGGCTGAACTCACGGGTGCGGAAACAGTGGGAGCGGGGGAGGGGGGGGGGGGGGGGGCAGGGAGTCCTCCCCAACACTATTCAATAATATTTATCATTAACCCTAGGGTGATTTATGGAAAGAATCAACTTAAAAATTGGCTTTGCCCCCCCCCCCCAACTTGCTGGATGTTCCTTCACCTCCGGCTGCGCTGCCTGCAAGCAACGCTGTGTCCTGCTGATCACCCCGCTTGCCTCCCCGCTCGGAGGTGAAAGGTCTGCCCATCAGCGAGCCTGCCTCCCCGCTCGGAGGTGAAAGGCCTGGCCGTCAGCGACCGACAACATTTTCCGGCGGCGATCTGCCGACCCGACCTGGACACGGACAACCGGACCACGTGTGCCCGGGCGCCCGACCTACATTTCGGCGCGGCGGCCGGTACTGTGACCTGCAAACCCGCCTGCAGAGCGCGCGCGCGCCCGCGGCGGTCGCGCCCGGACATCAGTCGAGGCGATGGGGTGAAAGCACGACAGCGAGGGCGCAGCGGTGCTGGTCAGGTTCCGCCAAACGTGCCCCGCCGCGAGCAGCCCTTCCGGGAGGCGATTGTGAATGCGTGCCGGATCAACGGTGCCCGGTTGCCGAGCCGGTGCAGCATAATCGCGGTGCACTTGCACCGTGCACGTGCACGTGCGATGCACGCCCAACCGTCCCACCCACAGGACGCATGCATTGTGGGCCACAGTGTCTCGCGTTGACGCCGCGCGCCCCCGCGCTGCTGTCAGGCCCGGTACTGGTGATCCGTTCAGTCGACGCAGCGGAACCATCGTGTCATCTAGCGGGTCGATTTGAAACTATAAGGTAAGCTCACCTCCGTAAGGCGAACGGTACAGAGCGAGAGGTGAAATAGATCAACTCATCAACTTTCGGTATGGCGACGCGCCTGCGGCGTATGCACATCAATGTTTGCAGGCAAGGGGACCTGCAAACCTCGAGACAACTGGAATACACGTCCACGTCTTCAAGTCCGGCTTATGGTACATTTTTAATGGACGGTCAACGGCGGCGTCCGCTTCGCACCGAGGCAGATAAGCATGGCCCCGAGGATGGCGAACGTTTGTTCTCCGGCCGTCGTGTCTCCGCCACCAGCTGGAGCTGACGACGGCTCCCCCCGTGCGTCGACACATTTCGTACCTCCGGTGAGGTGGTGGTGTTTAGGGACGAGGTAGCGTTATAACAGCACACAGCTGCCATCACATAAGGCATTGCAATAATGGGCTGACAGCACCCCGCTTGTCGCGTAATGCACAGAGCGTAATACAGATGGGCAATCCCTCAGTACATGCGATACACAAGTGCGGATCGCAAAGGTAGTGCCGTTGAGACTATGCCTCACCCCGGAAACACAGATGTTTGGAATGAGAACTTGGTGAATCGTAATAACACTTACCGAGCCAGGACAAGCCCCAGAGGGCCTGTAATGTGTTCCTTAACTTATTGAAACACATGGCGTAGCCGCCGAAACGCTCACCACCACAGGCCTCAGCACTGCTAGACTTACAAATATTTGAAGATTACAACAGGAGCACAACTTGCACATGTTACGGCCAACGACCTCTTTGATGAGGTGGTGCGAGTTGCGTTTTGCACTGAGGCGTCCGCTCCCATCATTCGTCACGTAATGTGCACTGGACGTGACTGCTAGTCAATTAAGAATAGATTTCAAGTGCCTCAAATGAAGAAGCCCGTGTGGAATGAGTTTGAGCCTTGCATAGCCGCAACCGACTCGTCTTGATAGGAAATCCTTGAGCACACTTAACAAGCCTTATCCAGTGTCATTCGCTTCGTTGTCGTGCCGTACCTGGTTCTTGTGATGCTGGTGTGGGTCAACGCACACTAGACTTGACCAGCGCGACCCAACGTGACGTCACGGGTCACGGCCGCTGGTGTGCTGCTGTGGGTGTATCACTGAGCACGCGAACAATGAAGCAATGCCAAATATTCCACAGTCAGGTGGGGCATAACCGTGGAGACAGAGAAAAGTCCTTAAGTCACCAATTTTACCTCTGATCTGGTTTGACCAATCAAAGACCATTCACCAAAATGTTCATTTAATTTCCGTACAATGGCGCTTAGCTGATGCAATTAGATGCGAGCTATTAATACCGTCTTCCGCATGACTCTGGCTTGCTCACATATTCCAGATGGCGGGAAGGCTGCAAGGCCCCATCGCACGGCGAAAGTGAAACAACTGTCGATCGGTGCGCCAGAGTAAAACAACGTCAGTTGCTGAACTCTGACCACCAAGAGCATTTCGTACACCTTGACGGATTGGCGAACTAAAGCACCCATCGACAGACAGAGTGTGAAGTCGCCAAGCATTCAGCACACAAGCCCAACACAAGCATGTCTCTGAACGGCCAGCAGTGCTCCGCCGCCCGCGACAGCCTGGGGAATCCTCTGATCGCTTTGCTGCCAGGATCCAGTTAACAAAGGACACAAATTCAGGGCGATCGATGGACCGAAACTGCAGGCGATTACCACTCACCCAGGGGTCGTATTCACTTAATTTATGCACGTTACGTATTATTTTCATCCAACACCACGGGGCTAAACGTGAGGATTTTGCTGTGCCCACTAGACTGGCTTTTTTGTGACTGATTAACTAATGTGTGCAATAAGTTCTAACCCTTCTCTGAGCATCGAAATGAACTAACTACCAAGAGCATTCAAAGCTAACTAACAAGAGCATTCAAAGCTAGCTTCCAAGAGCATACAAAGCTAAATACCAAGAGCATTTTAAGCTAACTACCCCATTTATAGTTGGTCATACACGAAACACTTGATTTCGCACTGATGGGAATGCAAAAAAAGCTTAATATGCCAAAATAAGGCCACTTTATTTCGGATGACAGTACTTCATCGAGTAGCTGACACCGAATCATTGGATCTGATTAATTCCCCGAGGGCGAAAAAGATCACTCAGACACTTGACATCTTGGGAAGTTACTCGGACAGGTTTTCAACAAAATGTATTCGTTGGGTGCCTCCCCTTCACCTTGGTCCTCGGCCAAGGGCAAGGGCCAGAGCGTTCAGTTCATTTAACAGTTCAACTCATAATAATTGTCATTTGCCTTAGTGTTTTATTACCTGCACCGACACAGGCTGTCCGATATTTAAAGCACAGCGTTGGCCTAATTTTCTGTTCCTTCCTGTATTTCTGCTCCATCAACATTCTTTACGCCTGCTCCTTGTACCACGTGTAGATCTTGTTAGCATCACTGTAGACACTTGGTGTGGACACTGTAAGACATACTGAAACACATGCCACACCATGTTACAGAACATTTGTGAGGTGTTTATCAAGTCTATGCCAAACTACTTGTTAACTCAAAAGAGACCAGCTGGTGGCGTTTTGTTCATGGCGGCTTTAATGCCCCGAATAAACCTGGTTTCTTTAAGTTTTCGTTCGACACGGCCATGACACGTACCCATCAACTGGAACTTCAAGAAGGAAATCGAAACCGTGGTGCTCATGAAAATGAATTCCCATCGGGTTGTTGATGTCTTACTTGCACGCGGCACGGCGATGATCAAAAACATACTTTAGCGGGACGTAAGTGCCCCCCCCCCCCCCCTCCACTTCAGTGGCAGGGCGCAGGGGGCAGCGGACCTGATAAACCGCGCTGTTTGTCGCGCAGGTTCGAAGCTAGATGTGCAGGGAATGATCACGCCTCGCCTGGTGGGGCTCGCTGAGCTCCGCATATCGGTACGAACTGAATGCTGCTTCGATGAATTTTGGCTTGTCTATGCTATTTTGCAGGGCAGGCCACTGCTTAACCGCCGCTGCATCGCTCTACGGGACAGCACACTCAGAGACAGAATGTTCAGGGAACAAGACACACGGACCAAAACAAAACGAAACGAAAGTGACGTTCATTTCTCTACCGTGTGTTGACCGTAAACTGTGCGGAAAGATGGAACTGTTGGATTATGAGCAATCAGTTGTAATCAATAACCCGTATGCTAGGTTTGGAAAACAGCAAGTGAGAAACAGGAGACAGGGCCAGATGCATGCAAAATAACCAATAGGATCCAGGAATCAGGGGCTAATGTTCATGAAAGAACCAGCCGAAACCATGCATCTTTGGCCTCCTTGTGATGACAAGTGTGAACTAGCACCCAGCATTGAGAGGCAGGAACGCACCGGCTGGTAACGTATCTGCTAGGCTAAATTTAAATGCAAATTTAGTGGCGATGTCCAATGTGACATATCGTATTCTAGGTGAGCGAAATGAGGCAATGATTAAGGTAACTGGGACTGTAAGCGAGGACCAGTTGTTTCCAAAGTAGGTATAACGTATTATGTATAATGTATAATAACATATTATGTAATGTAATATATGTAATGTAATGTAATGTAATAACGTACTATGACCTAGCATGATTTGGCCATACCAATCCATAATAAGCCGTAAAGTTTATCAAAATGTCAAGCCGGCTTATTGTTGGTTGCAGCTGCTTATCAGGTTGACTTTTCAACACCCATGAGTGCTTATTCCACAGATTAGCATCTCAACCCAACCAAAACACTGGAATGGAAAACTACCACTTTTACCTACTTATATTCTGCCGTAATGCCATGAAAACATCGCCAAGAAAACGTGGCACTAGGCGGTTTTGGTTTCATAATATCTGACATAGGCCGAAGGCTTTCAGAATTGAGGCAAGAAAATTGCACACTGCTGGCCAAAAATGGACTACAGATAAAACAGAAGGAACCGTGCTTTATTCAACCTGCATATGTGAAGGTAATTTTTCCAGATAACAAACCCCCTGAGTTTGACTACATTTTGAGAAAACACAATGCGTGATATATCCAACAATTGTAATTTCTTTCCTCTTGCGTGCACCAGCATTTTTGTGAGCATGTATATGAATTGTCAAGTGCATTTGTGAGGAACATTATGCATAGAAATAAAACAATAGTAAAAGCCTTATTCCTCGTATAAAAACCAGGACAACGAAAGGTGATCATCCTGGTTTTTCTACAAGGAATAGGACTATTACTTCTGCCTTACCATACATATGACATTTAACTACATCAACATGCTTGCATGCCATACAATTACACATTTACACTCCCGTACGCACGCGCACATGGCGCCAAGATTTCAAATAATAACTGCCGTTCACCTCAGTGCTTCATGACGTGTACCGACACAGGCTGACCGATGTTGCAGGCATGACATTTGCTTCATTTTTCTGTTCATTCCTGTGTTTCTGTTCCCTGTGCATTCTTTGCCCCTGTTCCTTATTGCATGTGTAGATCGTATTAACATTACGGTGATCTGTCTTGCCGCGTCAAGTTGACCTAAAAAAGATCAACCACTACCTGAAAAGCATCCGTCTTGAACAGCTGCATTTACGCTTAAATAGCGGTTGCCAAGATATCATGTGAGGTTGTACGCGTACACACATTTACGATTATCTCTTTTCAACCCCAGAATCCTAGAATATGGCACAACCCAGACTAGAGCCAAGCATTGGACACACTACCGCAATGCATAACGTGAGGCTTACTGCCCATGACAACCGGGAATGCGTGAAAATATCCAGGGTTCATAACATCCAATGGCTCACGATCGTAACCTTTGTAACGTTCACGATCGCGGCATACAGCGTTCATGACGTCCAAAAATCTTCCATTGTCCCTTGATAGTGAAGACTCACGGAAACCGAAACAACCAAGCTAGCAGAAAAAACACATCATAGCTTTTAGAGTTCATGATATCTAGCGTTCATGACGTCCGAAATGTGCAGGACAGTGCTATCTCCTAGTTAAGCTTAACTGTTTGTTTGGTTATTACCCGATAAAGGTATACCATATCCGATTTTGCTCTACTATGTCAGCGAATGACGTCATCCAGTAGAGTGTCTCCCGACTAATGTCACTATTTTTGGACATGGGAAACAATTTTTTACGCACGCGAACGTTGCCCTGTCAGAACGTGTTCGGTAATAGGTGCCTTGCAAAACTAAAAGCTTCTGATCTTCGGCCTGTGGTCTGAAAGATCTCTGGTTACTCGGCAGTAGCTGCACGCAGGCTGTGGATAAAACCCCCGCGGTGTTTGGCTCCTTTCTTTTCTTGACTTTGGTGATGTTTTACGAATCATTTTGTTGACTGAGTTAATGACAAAGCAAATGATGTATGAGAAATCTACCCATGGCTCCCACAATCAAATGGTGCGTTTCATGAGTTGCCGCTGATTGGAAAAGACTGAATTCCCTTTGACAGCTTTGTTCGGCGCAGCAGTGTGCATATTCAATTACTGCTTTTTTAGGTCCATATTTCCGCAATGAAATACGATGGAAAATGTTGAGCGCAGAGACCCGGATGACGGACATGTGCTATGGTGATTCAGCGTCCAAATACAACACCGCCGCGAGCCAGTTAAACGTTACTTACAAGACGGACATTTCATTTTTGCTGTGGCCATAGCAGTGGGACGTATAACAGTAGAGTATAAATGGTGTCCATGACAGTGGAATGTGTAGCGAATATACAGGTATATGCAAAACGAATGTGGTAATAGTAGTTTTAAACATGCTGGGTGCGTTTTATCGTTTTGTTAAGTCTTTGGTTATTGGGTTAACAGACCGTGGGGTTACGGCAAGGGCAGCAGAGAGCACCGTGCGCAGTGCATATTACAAATGCCCTTGAAACGGTGGCGCGACAAACCAGGCGTTTCGCGTGCAGCAGCCGACCGCACGTAACAACACAGCGACAAATGCCAGAGGATCACGATATTGTCTTCGGTGTTTAATGTGATACGTTACGAGGGAGGAAACCACTGGCGAGTACCTGGTGACTTCAAGTAAGCATGCGCTTAGAGACTTTGGTTGGGAAGACGGCATAGGCACCATCGGCCAGTACAAACATGGCTTGTCTGAAGGAGGCACCACCTGCATAATATGCAAAAGTAACACTTGCGGACCGTGACATAAAAATTTGTAGCCACAGACGCAAAAAACAGTTAAATATATAAAAAACAAAAAAGACATAAGGGAGCTTACACATGGAGGCGAATGACGAATGGCGACAAAATAAGGAGTTACGCATTGAGCCGGTGATGCGTGCCTCGTCACGCGACCTGGACTGTATTTCTCAAAGGGAGTATTCCACATTTGTATGGGGTTTTGAACTGAAATAGCCATCTTGAAGACAACTCAGTGCAGTTCACAGTCCTGCCTTTCTTAAAACCTAAAACCCTCAAGCTTCTGGGCTACACACCCGCGAAGATATGCAGACTAGTTCGGGGAGACTATTTCAAGGTCACTCAGGTATTCATGACGCCATAACAACGCCATTTAAATCCCTGCCATTTCATTGCCATCCTGCGATCGAGGCCAAGAGAAATAAAATTGTCGAGTCGTTCATATCTGCTATTCGTGAGCACGACTTCCAAATATAACGGCCGTCAATTGGCTCTCAATCAATCTTGTGCAAGATGCGATGACGTAATCAAGCAATGACGTATTGAGAAACATATTTACTTAACACAAAAACTGTGTTGCCAAAAGCAGCCTTTTGGAGTTTTTCGACACGTCATGCAGTGATCAAGGCCAATAAAAATATAATTGTAAAGTCGTTCGTATCTGGCATTCGTGCGCACGATTGTCAGGCGCAGCGACCATCAATTTGCTCTCAATGAATGTTGCGCGATGAGGTATGATGACGTAATTAAACAATGAGGTACGATGACGTAATTAAACAATGACGTATGGAGGGGCATGTTTATTAAACAGAGAAATTGTGCTGTCAAAAAAAAAATGTTTTTTTCGACTTAAAAGTACACCAACAGATATAAGTGAGTTTTTGAATGGCATCTGATGCTTGCTTCAAAATCTTCAAACTTGGAACATTTTCTTCAAGTTTGCTTTGATTCCTAGTGGGTAACTGTGAGCCCAGATGGTACATCACGCGTGTGACAGGCTATACACAATCAAACATTTCCATGACAGGGGTGGCCGCGTTACTCAGATGTGGCAAAGCCGTGTTATACACACACACACACACACAACACACACACACACACACACACACACACAACACATATATATATATATATATATATATATATATATATATATATATATATATATATATATATATATATGCATTATAAGATGCTTAAAGGGCAGATTGACATCAAAGCACCCTTGATTTTTCAAGAAGGGACCGTGGACATATGAAAATTATTGATGGCATTGGTTAGAAGAGCTGAATGATTATACTAAGAGCAACAGTTGGTGTCAATGATGGATTGGAACCAGTAGTTCTGCCCTTGCATCATTGTGGGGAGGTGACATCGACGGATTTTAGAAAAAAAAGTTTCCTCGGATGGAACGGCCTAGGCGAAACGTTGCATCATATAAATTGATGCCACTGACGCGTAGGCTTCCTTATAATACGGAACCTACACTAAAACAGAACGTAAGACTGCAAGCCGCCCGACACTCTAAGGGATTCCTGCTTACCATGTTCCACTGCACCTACCACGTGACTATGGTTTGAACGCCAAGTCGACTAAGCCATCTGTCGGCAAAAGAGGAAAATTTGACATCGTTGTGCTATCTAGTGAAAGGATTCGAAAAAATCGACACTGTTTTGCCATATAATTGCCGGAATCAAAACCAGCTTTGGTCTTAGGGATTACTGTATATGAACTCGGGTATTGATAATTTGTATGTTATGAGCTCGGCTGATGGGTGTGGACTTCGACTCATTTTGGATGTTAGGCACGCTGGATGGTGCGATTTTGGATGCTTTGTTCACTGGGCGCTGCGATCTTGGACGTTTTGATAATCCCCGAACTGCGCGGGGTTAATCTCTATGATGACGTGGCCAGTCTGACTGAATTACTGACTGACTGACTGACCAATCAAAGAGCGAATATGATGTCCGAACGCTGCTGCTCCCAAAGCCATAGGTCCTACACTTGATGAGACCGGAGTGCTCTATCTTGTTGTCTCTCCAGCTTTAGATCCAATGATTGGCTGTTAGTCATCCGACGAAGGCTTTTCTTCCGAAATGCAGTGACGTTATTTGGGAAATATTGAGTACTTTTGCATTTATATGAGTGTGGAGTTAAGATATCTCGTGCATGTTGCACATGAGGCTTACAACACAGAAAGGTATATTTGTTGGATGGCAGGGGGAAATCTGATCATTGTAATGTACCCCACAGTGAATTATTGAAGGCCGGGACACGCCTTGCAACAACAGCGTGCAGACAACACCACTATAGCCATCGAAGCGTGTAGCCCAGGGTACACTCCTGGGGGCCGCACGCCTACCGAAGCGTGTAGCCCAGGGTACACTCCATGGGGCCGCACGCTTACCGATGGCGTTTGAGGTAAAGTGATAAGGTGATACGTCAGCCACTAGCAGAAAAGAGCCCAGATGTGCCAGCCTGCACCGTTCCAACGGCTATTTGGTCAAGGCAAGAGTTGTGTCGGGCCGATGAGGAGCTGCGCGGCAAATTTTAAAGGCCATGATCATCGAAATCGTCGAAATCGAAATCGAAATAGAAATCCATCATCGAAAGGCCATGACTGTCTTATCTGCCACTGATATCGATGTGTCTTCTCTGGTTCCATGCCAATGGGATTCCCTTATACCAGAAGGCAAACGTTAAGAAACCGATGTTGCGCTTTATCCAAGATATATTTGATACTTTTTTGGTGTCACACAATAAAAGCCAGGCCATAGGAGAATCGCCGCCTCGCACCGGTGGGCGATACTCTGGTGAGTACACGGTAGACAGGCCCGTCTCATCAGTTCTCCCGACCAAACATGTGATCTGAGTGTTGTTATCTCCGTAATTTATGGGAGCGGCTGCATCGTGGCGCGTTTTGTCGGACATGGTCGTCACTGGCGCTCCATAAAAGGGACACGGCGGCATACGCAGCGGTCTGTTTTTAATACGGAAATAACATAACGCTATGCACTATGTTTTATGAGCGATACGGCACCCAGTGAGCGGTGGCCGTTGCCATTCTGTTTAAACACGTTCGGGGCGAGCAAGCGCCAAACTGATTCCGTGGAATAATTGAGCGCAGTGGAACGCGCCAAAGCGAAGGAACATAGTGCTCACGCCTCGTGTCAATGCCGTGATCGAAACCGTTGGGGCGAAATTGACTGAGCGTTTGTTATGTCTGTGTCGGTTGCAGTCTTGAGCTGCGGCCCCCGAATGCTCCGCGGCCGTCCAGTCAGGACCTGTTTCACCTGGAACTCCTACCCGCGTCCCCCAAAACACAAAATGCGCGCCGGTTGTACGTACCAGGCATGGACGCTCCTGTACCGCCTCTGACACTCGAACGTAGAACACGAACAACATCCATTTTCCACAAGTATCTTCAAACTCGAGCAAAGCGATCTGCCCATTCGCGGAAGCGTGGGAGACCGGCCAGGCCGGGATCGTCCGCTTGGGATCCCGTCCGGTTCCAGGGATCGTCCCAGCAGCCCGCGCGCGCGTCCCTATGCCAGAGACTGTACAGGGGCGGTGGCCGGGTACCGGTCTAGTCATCGCTTAGCGCAGGCGGCGGGGAGGGTTGCGCGCGGCCGACGTCGACCATCGCAACGAAGCGGTCCACCCACAGGACACCCGCGACGACATAGTCTACGCCCGGAGCACGGCAGACAGCTGATTTCAGCGACAGGTGGGTAGCTGGACGGCGCTGGACCGGCGGCGCTGGACGCGGCCACAGTTCAAGGTCGCCAGGAGCTGACGGTCCCTGGGGGACGGGCCTGGAGCGCCCGGCACCTGTTGGCGATCCGCCGGCGTGTGCTGAGGCGGTTGCTAGGCAGCCGGCGTGGAGGAAGTGGGCTGGACCCAGGACGGCGCGCTGGTCAATGTCCGGCCATGAGTGCACTGAATCTGGACTGGGAGAGGGAGGGGAGGACTGTGTTCCAGTGGTGGCGAGCCGAGACGTTTGCCCGGTGTGCTAACAACGGGAACACGCGGCAGGCGACGGGTACGCCCCTGACGGCGGGGCATGTTCTCGTGCGGATCCACCCCACTAAATGCCATTTGCCTGCCGCCCTTCACAGCTGTCAAGTGCAATTGCAAAATTTCGCAGCCGTGTTGCATCATCCATATGGATCGGTGCCACAGTTGTCCAACGCGTTAATCAAATGCTTGGCCCGCTCTCAACCTCGAGCTCCTCCGAATTTTGGTGGAATTGTTTTGACTTGTTCACAGCGTGTCAAAATAAACATATCTGAAGTTTTACCATTTTTCGTGGGCCGCATCGGTAATATCCGATATAAATGTCACATGCGAGCAAAACGCTGGGTTGTCGCCCGCCTCGCGCGGCTGATACAAGCCTTCATCTCTTGACTTGCATGGCGCGAGTGCTTGTTGCACCGGGCATGTTTTGATAAATGCGCCCTTGTCTTTGTTTTGCCTTCACTCATCGGCAATCACGTCAGGTGCTCCCTTCTTCTTTATCGTCGGCCCCTGCCGCGTGCACGCGCCGCTCCCTGCCCGGACGCCGGCCCTCGGGTATGACTGAAGCGTCTGACGTCAGGCTGGGTGACTCGCGGTCACCTGGCCACGCCCGCCGCCCTGTTCCCAGAGTCGTTTTGTTATCTGCGGCCCCGGATTGCCTGAGGTCCCACGGGGCTTGGCGACCCACGCGCAGAGTACACACGAGACTCTCGGCGTGTGTGCCTAGCTCACGTTGTACAGAGGAATGCATGCAGATTGTATGCTGCCATTCCCGGGACGTCT
Source organism: Pollicipes pollicipes (assembly GCF_011947565.3). Lineage (NCBI taxonomy): Eukaryota > Metazoa > Arthropoda > Thecostraca > Pollicipedomorpha > Pollicipedidae > Pollicipes > Pollicipes pollicipes. The sequence continues at coordinate 18,897,012 of NW_023596818.1, forward strand.
CTGTGTTGGCGGCCTCGGTCAAGCTCAGTGGATGACTGGGCGAGGAGGATGAGTTCGCGGTGACCCGGACGGCGAAGAGTATGCCGTGAACGTCGTTCAGGACATCCTACTCCCACATGTGTGGCGCCTTCCGGTGTCCTGCGGCGACCCGGTCGGCGAAGTTGTTACGCGAGGTCACGCGACATTTTTGCCGAACGCGCAGAATCCATCGCCGGTGTCCATCGCCGATGCCGTTCACAGCGCGCGCGAGAGGCAAACATATCTTGGCATCTAGTAGGGAGACACCTTTGCATATGTCAAGGTATGTCGGAAGAGGTAGCGAAGCAGGTTGTCTAGAGGCCAACCGTCGAAAACATGCCGCAGAGCTCGGGTAACGACGAGTGTAGCATCCCACCACGCCGGGGACTGCCACTTGGCGCAGACGATGGAGGTATGGAAGATAAGGAGCAAGAATGAACAAACTTGTTGTTGGGAAATAGAACAAGAAAGGAGAACACTGCATCATTGTCATGTTCATCAGTGATATATGACTGGAGGAGGTGTTATAACGACGCCAGCAGTGCCGGTCCTGCGCGCAGAGAAGCAAGCAGACACTACACGTAACTAAATGAGACCTGTTTCATGTTCCGAGTGAGCGACACAGCATTGAATGAGCAGCATTTTCTAATGATGACTAAGTGTTAGACAGCTTACGGATGCCTACCCAGACTCATTTCATTTTGCTGAGCCACAAGTCAACGTTACATCACAGGCGGCGGTGCTCAGACGCCTACCCTGTCGCCTCCTCGTGCGCGGAGGCGAGCCGGCACCACTTGTGGCCACGAGGGATCACCAAAATGGGCTATGTCATCAAGGCGTCATCCCTGTGGTATGAGTTTTTAATTCACGACTGAGGCTCACCCGTGATTGTAAAGCTGAAAAGGGCAGCAGGCAATTTGTAATGCTGGACCCATAAACCAGTTTCCATCCATCTCAAGCTTCAGCTAAGCGCCTCTCTGAGAAATGTGAATGGGAAATAGGAAAACCGGTATTTGCGGGACAGTGCGAAGAAACGATGAATCGATCGTGCTTTAAAACCACTTTCTTGGGCACCTCTTTCGTGTGCCTCGGCCATTTTCCCGTTCCTTTGGCACCCACGTTGTGTGCCTCTGTCCGTCTGCACCTCTGTTACGCGCCACAGTCCTCTACTCGCTCCCTCAATCGCGTGCCTCAGAGAGTATGAGCAACCGGACCACCTTCTGAGGTGTGGTACAACACCTCACTTTCACTACGGATGATGGCGAAGTGCTGCCAGTTGTGTGTCCGTCGTGGTATGGAGCAGTGGCACACATCGGTGGTTCCGGGTGGGTTCGGCGCCACTAATGACGTAACGACCGTCGAATGTCCCGAGACTAGCGCGATTCGGCGAATTTCCCTGTTTCTGATACGGGCCGCGCGACCGCACGCTCGGGGACGTTCGGACAGCATGACTCAGACGGCTGTCATGACTGAGACGACTGGCATGACTCGAACTGATCGTCGCTGACTTGTTTGCTAAACTTCTAGTCGTTGACTTGTTTTCAGCTTCGATGATTGAGTCCGCTGGCGCGTGGAGACCGTTGGGTCTTCCAGGAGGTGGGGGGTTGTGCCCAGGAGGATAGAGAGTTTGGATCTTTGCCAAAAGCCAGGTCAGTGGGGTCGCTGAAAACTGGCTTGAGTGAGTGTCTTCTTCAGAGCAGCGAATCGATACGTCATGCGGGGTAGATAACATCTGCCGTGTCAGAATCACTGCCCACTGCGGGCTCGAGGTGGCTCACCGCACCTGAGTCATTTACCACCGCACCGGCAGGGCGGCGCTCCCTGGTCATTCATTCTCTCGGCTCTTGCTTCCGAAGTGCCGTCCTGGCTGCCTCGCTGAGCCTTCGCTGGGCGCCACTGGGCCGGCCCTGACCCCTACACCTTCTCCCCACCTCGGCCTCTGCTCGGTCGGTGCCAGGAGGCGGCTATTTTGGTGGAGCCGGAAGCCTGGCGGGACGGGAGCGCGGTGTAGAGCGTAGAGCGGTGCTCCCGGCCTCTCTCCTCTCCGCCCTCCGTTCCGCCTCCGTTCCGTCCCCCGGAGCGAACCGCGTGCGCTATCACCTGCTGGCCGCCCTCTCATTGTTGTCGCACGCTAGAGTGACTCCCCTTCCGGCCTTTGGTCTTACCCTTCGCTCGCCCCAGGGCAGCACCACACTAATTAAGGTGTGTACGTTTGCTGGCAAATGAGGCGGGCACTCCTTTTCAGGAGTACTGCTTTACGCGATGCCAAGCGTGAGGTGCGGCCTGACCTTCTCACGGGCAGGTCACTCTGGCTTGTCCGACACCCCGAGGACAGGTCGCGCTGGTTTGTCCGCCTATGTCGGAAGGGGTCGGTCAGTCTTGCACATCAGACCAGAGCGGTGTGGGCGCGGAGCGCAGCACTGTCAGTCCTGACAGCGCGGGGGTGCAGCGTCAGCCCTGACAGCGCAGAGGTGCAGCGTCAGTCCTGACCTTAGTGGAGGGGTGCAGCGCCAGCCCTGACAGCGCAGAGGTACAGCGTCAGTCCTGACAGCGCAGAGATGCAGCGTCAGCCCTGACCTTAGCGGAGGGGCGCAGCGTCAGCCCTGACCTTAGCGGAGGGGCACAGCGTCAGCCCTGACCTTAGGGCAGGGGTGCAGCGTCAGCCCTGACCCTAGGGCAGGGGTGCAGCGTCAGCCCTGACCTTAGCGGAGGGGCGCAGCGTCGGCCCTGACCTTAGGGCAGGGGTGCAGCGTCAGCCCTGACCCTAGGGCAGGGGTGCAGCGTCAGCCCTGACCTTAGCGGAGGGGCGCAGCGTCGGCCCTGACCTTGGGCAGGGGTGCAGCGTCAGCCCTGACTTTAGCGGAGGGGTGCAGCGTCAGCCCCGACTTTAGGGCAGGGGCGCAGCGTCAGTCCTGACTTTAGGGCAGGGGTGCAGCGTCAGCCCTGACTTCAGCGGAGGGGCGCAGCGTCAGCCCTGACTTTAGAGCAGGGGTGCAGCGTCAGCCCTGACCTTAGCGGAGGGTTGCAGCGTCAGCCCTGACCTTAGGGCAGGGGTGCAGAGTCAGCCCTGACCTTAGCGGAGGGGCGCGGCGTCAGCCCTGACTTTAGGGCAGGGGCGCAGTGTCAGCCCTGACTTTAGGGCAGGGGTGCAGCGTCAGCCCTGATCTTAGCGGAGGGGCGCAGCGTCAGCCCTGACCTTAGGGCAGGGGTGCAGCGTCTGCCGTGACCTTAGTGCAAGGGTGTAGCGTCAGCCCTGACCTTAGGGCACTGGTGCAGTTATGCATTCAGTTAGACGGGCCATGTACCTCTCCCCCCGCAAACTTTGCCTTGAGAGCCTTGCCGACATCGAAAAGAAAGTGATTCAAATGCATGAAGAACTTTGACTATATTAGAAAATGACGGTGAATTAAGTAAAAGTAATCACGGTTCAGCCCCAACTGAATTGGCAAAGCTCCTGCTCTTGTTCAACGTTGGGTCGCCAGCGAGCCGGGGGACCGCTTCAGCCAGGCAGGATCCTGTTGCCCTCTGGCGTGCACTGAACTGGAAGTCAGGGACCAGTGGCTGTCATGGCCGGAGCCACGTCAGGCCCGATCTAACGGTGCCCTCCTTTTGCGGCTGTTTTTTATAGGGAAGGTCTGGCAATGAACACCGACCTCAGGGCTCTGACGACCAGTTCGGTTGCTTTCTTCCCCACGCTATTGTAGCGCGCTGCACTGGGCGAGCCGGTGGGGTTTGTGGGTGTTTCAGTTCGCACTTGTTGCTAAGGGATGGCGGTGTGGGCTGAAATGGGCTAAACTGCGGGGGATGCAGATGAGGTTGTTGGGTCCATCTTTACCGCGCGGCTACAGGGTCTGGCGTCGCCTCCCAGACCGCTGGGTGGAGCGCCTACGGTGCATGAGTCCTTCATTCTGATGAAAGGTCACAGTCGATGGCTCAACCGCCATGAGTGGTGGTGCAGGTGTCCATAGAATACTGGGAAAAGTCTGTGAGTGGTCTCCAGAATGAGATCCTTTCGACGGCCGAATTGCTACAATCACGCTAAGTGGGACGTAGTATGGCGCGGCGGCAGGTCCACGGGCCACGCCGAGCTCTGCACCGATGGAAATGGGGGTGGGGGTGGGGGCTGTCACCTCTGGAAGTCCAGCGGCGTGAGGGAGCTGGGCGCGACGCCCAGCGGCCCGCACAGAGCCGGTCCAGACCGGCACCGGCTACCGCGGCCGGCGCCATGACAGTCACGTGACCGCTGCAGCTCGTCGGCCAGCGGTCAGCTGACTGGCAGCGACGGGTGTCGTCTGCTCGGCTGTAGCCAGGGGTCGGCACAGAACGAGCACGCTGTGACCCTCACCAGCTGCAGCCAGGGGTCGGCACAGGACGAGCATGCTGTGACCCCACCAGTCAAGGCCAGGGGTCGGCACAGGCGGAGCACGCTGTGACCTCCGCCGGGAGAAAGGCACACATTCGGTAGGATAAAAGCAACTGTGATCCTTTAAGTTGTTTTTGCATAAGACAACTTGGCTGCCCCAGTTGAAGGAGCATATTGGCCCTTGCCCACATCATAAATTATTGGCACATCCTCGGCTCAGCCAAGCCTCGCCCACGCCCGGATGCTGCCCAACTATCAACTTTTTACACTGGGGTGACTCGTCGCACGTGGCCTGGTTACCAGGATGCAGCCGCTTCCAGGGAGCACGCCCACTTTTGAAGCTGCGTCTCGAGCGAGATGTACGGAGCCGGTGAACTTACTCCGAACACGTGTGGGGAACCAATGTTACCGGCCGCCTTCTGTGGGGCTCACTGTGGAAGCTCACCGCGCTTGGGCGACCAACACGGCGTCCGGCGGCGCCAATGCACACCGGATGGTGACCTCATCTTCGCGAATCAGGACGTCGCCGCCCGACGCCACCCTGGCACATACTGACCGCGTGGATACATCAGTTCACTGATCTTCCCACCTGCTTTAAGAATGTAGAGCCATTCATGGACATTTGTGACACGCTATACTCAGACCCCGAGCAGTGGCACAGAACGGTCGAGTGCCTGGACAACTTGCGGAACATTGATGTTGTGGCTGGACCTAGGTACAGACCGGAGTAGCGTGTATGAGCAACAGACGTTGAATGTTTGGTGACCGGATAAAGTCAAATTTACTGACTCAAAGCGGCTCTGCGACCTGTTTTGAATTTATACAGCTCGTTGCCAAAGCATGCCGCCGGGCGGTGCGGTGCTGGGCTCGCCTCTCACACCAACGGGCGCTCGGCCTCTCCCATAAAACGCCCAGAGTTTCCTGCTCCCTCTTTCTGGCAGCTCCTGTCCTCTCGCCATGGCTCCCACGGCCGGCCTCCGCCTGCCACTAGGTTACGTCAGCAGGTGCGCCACTCCCCGTCTCCCCTCTCTCCCCGGCTCCCGCCTGCCACCAGGTCACGTCAGTAGGTGCGCCACTCCACGTCTCCCCTCTCTCCCCGGCTCCCGCCTGCCACCAGTTCACGTCAGTAGGTGCGCCACTCCCCGTCTCCCCTCTCTCCCCGGCTCCTACGGCCGGCTCCCGCCTGCCACCAGGTCACGTCAGTAGGTGCGCCACTCCCCGTCTCCCCTCTCTCCCCGGCTCCTACGGCCCGCTCCCGCCTGCCACTAGGTCACGTCAGTTGGTGCGCCACTCCCCGTCTCCCCTCTCTCCCCGGCTCCTACGGCCCGCTCCCGCCTGCCACTAGGTCACGTCAGTTGGTGCGCCACTCCCCGTCTCCCCTCTCTCCCCGGCTCCTACGGCCGGCTCCCGCCTGCCACTAGGTCACGCCAGCAGGTGCACCGCTCCCCGCCTCGGAGTGCTTTGCAGGATCGGGGCCGCCCGCCGCCCAGCACTGGCCCTGCCTCAGCCGGCGGCTGTGCTCTGTCTGTTTACCCGGCCGGGCGCGGCCGCCGGCGTGTTTGTGCTGGCTGCGCGCCCGGGGCGTTCCAGCGGCGGCCTGACGAGGACACGCCCCGGGCGGGGCCGCCGCGGGCACGGGAGCAGTGGGACCGCAGACGGGATCGGCGGCTCTGCGGGCGGGATCAGGGCATCCTGGTGGGATCACTGGTTTCATTACCGGGGTCAGTGGGTCTCCGGGTGGGATCAGTGGGACCACGGGCGGGACCGGTTCTCCGGGTAGGATCAGGAGGTTCCGGGAGAGAGCTTTGAGTCCCTGGGCGGGATCGCTGGGTCCCCGGGAGGAGTCATGGGTCTGCTGGAGGATCGAGGACATCGTGGTGGGACAAAGTCGTGAATGAGCCGGTTCGTTTGATCAAATAGCCGAGTCAGGTGTGACTGGGCAGGATTCAGGCGTCAGGCATCAGGCACATTCAGTACCGTTTGATCATCGGGGCTAGGCTGTGATCATTGCCTAGTTGAAGGTGGTACGGAGTAGGGGCGCAGCCAGGGTTTTCTTAATAGGAGTGTGGGATCAAAGCTTGGAAAGAACATGCGCGCTGATTATAGTTCGCGCTTCCCCGTGGCTGGCATATAGTACGGATAGGCCTTATCGTAAGATCAACACAGCTTTAGCATGGTCACTAGCTCAAATGCTCTGAATCGATCCGCTTCATTATACGCTGGTTTAGTGGTCATTTTGGGGGCTTTACTAAATCTGTCAGATATTCTCTACAAGAGGCAGCTTTGGCGCGATCGACGGTCTCGGGTTCGCACCTGGGTCTGGTCTGCATCGGTATGCAGCCGTCCATGGTCACGCCGTGGTTCCCACAAGCCTACGTTTGAGGCGGCGACAGGAGCGGATGGCGAGCAATGGGGCTAGTGGGTCTGCAGCTGTGCAACAACCTTACAAAAGGGCGTTGACGCAAGTGCTGTCCCATCCCAGGTTTTTGCGGACCGTCCCCCCCCCCTCCCCCACAGCCGGCCGGCCGGGCACCCGGACACAGCCAGCCGGCTGGTGGCTTGCCGCCGCCGCCGGCCGGCCGGCCGCCGCCGCCGTCGCCACCAGCTGGATGCGCACCAGCTCACCGCTGGAGGCACCGCCGGCTGCCGTCGACACTGGAGGTCTGCGTGCTCCGGTCGACACGGCATCGGCAGTGACGGTACCGATGTGAGGTGGTGACGTCACACGTCTGGCGGCGTCTTATCGCCGGCGGCGTGGGTCCGCTCGCCGCACGCCGTCCGCAGGGTCTGGACGTGGTGCGGATCAGTCCATGGAGGCGTGCTGGCATGGCGTGTGGCCCAACACGCCATCTGACGGCACGCTCCGAATGGCTGCTAATGGACGAACGACGCTGAGACTGACAGGGACGCAGGGAACTGGCTGGTGCAGCTTCACTGAACAGTGCGAGGACTTTTTATATGTTACAAACAATGATGGTACATCTTAAACTGAGCCACCCTTCTTTCAATCGTGTAGGCGTATCTGTGATAGACGGTCGCATACTAGAGCTTCGGTGTCCTTAGAGAAGAGGGGTCACGATGTCATTTGCTGTTCGTGACTTCGCTGCTATATTTGGTATGCTGTACACTTGTTTAACAAACGTTTCATACCGTCAGCATTTCAGATAATATTATGCAATAGCAGTAACGAAACGCAGAGCATAGCACTTCAGAAGCAAGCTTATCGTCAAAGCTAAGAGCTCACTGTCATCGTCTGAACTTAAAAGCAACCAAGGCATGCCGTTCGCTCCATTTTCTTCGAATGACACATGCTGGTGTAATACAATACAACAGTCTGTGATGGAACGGCCTACTTCTGGCGACCCAAACATAACGAAAAGTCAAACTTACTTTCTGGGTCTTTCGCGCGGGCTGTTTTCTTTTGTGAGCTCAGGTGTCCCAGCTTAGAACTAATTAGCAGACCGCGTCCTATGCCCCCGGTCTGCGCTGTCCATTCTGCGCTTTTTGCGCTGTCTGTTCCGCACTGTTTGCGCTGTCTGTTCCGCGCTGTTTGTGCTGTCTGTTCCGCGCTGTTTGCGCTGTCTGTTCTGCGCTGTTCGCGCTGTTAAGCTCGCAGTGTGCCGCAATATTTTTGACCTTACTTAACCGGATGGCCATGACGTAAAGACCTAAGTGCTTTACGCAGTTGAGTTCAAGTAGAGGCCTACTTGCCCTGTGAATTTCACGTTTCAGTATCTCAGCAGAGAGAGAGAGAGAGAAGAGAGAGAGAGATGAGAGAGAGAGAGAGAGAGAGAGAGAGAGAGAGAGAGAGAGAGAGAGAGAGAGGGAGAGGGAGAGGGAGAGGGAGAGGGAGAGGGAGAGGGAGAGGGAGAGGGAGAGGGAGAGGGAGAGGGAGAGGGAGAGGGAGAGGAGAGGGAGAGGGAGAGGGAGAGGGAGAGGGAGAGGGAGAGGGAGAGGGAGAGGGAGAGGGAGAGGGAGAGGGAGAGGGAGAGGGAGAGGGAGAGGGAGAGAGGGGACATTAACCCCGCCCTTCCCGCTCCGCCCAAGCGAGTCTTACTCAACCGGCTTCCCATGCGCGTCTTGAAATAACTAATCCATCCGCAGCAAGCCACAGCAATGCGCTGCATATTACTGGTTCGAGAACGGCTACGATGTCTCAACTCGCCCGGCGGCCCGGTTGAGTTTCATGCCGGCTGTCTACGTGCAGTTTGATGCCCAGTTCTACCCTGTTGCTGACGTGTGTACTCGCCCGCTCGGCAGGACCCCAGCGAGCGGCCACCATGTCCCACTCCATGACCTGTGACCCGTACGGTGACCTCGACGCACCACGAGGGCACCGCCTTCGTCATCAACACGGGCCACTTCAAGACCGCCCCCGGCGTGATCAAGCTGCTCCAGCTGGTGAGCGCGGACCGAGGAACAAGGGGCACCATTTCTTTTTGCTCTCGTTGGCTGACACGGCTGTCCGAAAAAGTTAGATCTGAGCTCGCCGACGTTAGCCGTTTCTCACTGTTCGTCGACAGCAGGGTGCAGTACGCATATTTCTGTGACAGGCTTGAAACGGGCAGTTGTGACCCCTCATTACAGCTGTGCCTTACGTGGGTACATGTGCTAATTTGCAGTTGTCAAAAGAATTTGGGTAAAGTGGATGTGCACCTTTTTAAAATACATGTATAAGTGCCTTTGCGTGCGCAAGTCTTTGGGGGCCATCCATAAATTACGTTGCACATGGGGGGAGGAATGGAATTGATGAAGCATTGTCGAAGCGTGACGAGGGAGGAAGGGGGCTTTCAAAATCGTAACATTACACTCAGGTGGCGTTGCGGATCGTGTTAAAAATATTGTTAACGTTAAAGCCCGACACTGTTGCCTTCCTCTCGTCGCCAGCAACACACCCGTTGTTTCTCTCGCCTAGCTCCGTCAGGTGTCAAACGAGCGGTGCTCTTTGGGACGTTACGATTAGCACGGCGCGTTCAGGGGAGATGGGGGCTCTCGCCCATTGTAACTCATGTGTAATCAGCGGAGGCGGAGGGTTCAGATATGACAAAAATGCGTAACGTTATTGATGAACGATCGGTGAACGCAACACGCAGACTGTTCTCTTCCTGGCAATGCACATCATGTGCAGAATGGCCGACAGATGACACTAGCTGGGCCGAGTCACTGCTCGTCGTGTCATGCTCACGGTCTACAGTGATCAGTGTCACCGCGTGTTTCCTTTGGTGCATCCTACCTGTGCATAGGCCTGAAAGTCACCAGCACAATAGTCAGAAACTGGGCTTAAACCTCTTCAGGTTTTTTTTACTCATCTGTATATCATTTTCACGTTATCAGGCGCCGTTTTACCAGTTTTACCGAAGCCGGTCCTGCATGTATCTGATTGCTGGAGTATTGTGTTATATGGTCACAGCACAAAACAAACAACGCGTTCTCCTTACCTCCCTCGCCACTGTGTCCTCCATGCTCGCAGCAGCGGGCCCCAGCGTGGATGCTGCAGCCGTCAGCCGGGGGCCAGCCTCACTGCCGCCCCGGAGGCGTCCGCTCACCCGCGTGCAGTCTGGAATGACCTCACACGGGGATCCCTGTGCGGGTCAGAACTCATTAACGGGGGCCACTCAGCCCGGCTAATTAACCGATCCCAGGAAGCGTCCAATCTGCCGAGATAATGTTGCTCGCTGACTGCCGTGGTGGCTCACCGTGTTCAACTTAAGCAATAGGAATACGGGTTCCGGAGGCTCGAACACTCCCAACTTCTCGTGAATGCTTAACAGTGGCCTCACGTTCGTGAATGGAAAGAAGGACCTGACGTGAAGGTGACGTGTGGCCTTCACCCCAGCTTTCTGACGGTCCCCGTCCACGCTCAGCAGCCATTCGCCCCAGCCTCGTGACGGTCCCCGTCCACGCTCAGCAGCCGTTCACCCCAGCCTCGTGACGGTCCCCGTCCACGCTCAGCAGCCGTTCACCCCAGCCTCGTGACGGTCCCCGTCCTCGCTCAGCAGCCATTGACCCCAGCCTCGTGACGGTCCCCGTCCTCGCTCAGCAGCCGTTCACCCCAGCCTCGTGACGGTCCCCGTCCTCGCTCAGCAGCCGTTCACCCCAGCCTCGTGACGGTCCCCGTCCACGCTCAGCAGCCGTTCACCCCAGCCTCGTGACGGTCCCCGTCCTCGCTCAGCAGCCGTTCACCCCAGCCTCGTGACGGTCCCCGTCCACGCTCAGCAGCCGTTCACCCCAGCCTCGTGACGGTCCCCGTCCTCGCTCAGCAGCCGTTCACCCCAGCCTCGTGACGGTCCCTGCCCGCGCTCAGCGGCCGTTTGCGGTTTGCCACCGACTGCGTGCTACAACACCAGTGATTTAATCCCTCGGCAACGTATGAGGTCACTGCTGACGGTTTTCTCGGTTTTGTCGCCCTAGATACTCGGCATCATCACCACCGCCATCATGGGCTACTACATGGGGAACTACGCCCGGTATAACCTGCGCATGTTCCGGCCGGAGCTGTTCTTCCTCCTGATCTCCGTGTTTGCTCTCATCACCACCGCGTGCGTCATCATCTCCATGGTCCTCAGCATCGGCACCGCCTCCATCTTGCCGCGCACCTTCTTTGTGAGTGGCTTTGCGGACGTAAAGGTTACTGTTGACCTGTTGGGGTAGGGCTACTGCCTAGTACAAGCTGGGAAGTGTAAACAGTTGTTTTGTGGAACATGGGGAGTATGGAGTCATATGTCTCGTGTGTACTTTGTTGTGCAGTTTTTCTCGTCTTTGCAGTGAGGGCACAGTACAAACCAGCAAAAAAGCAACAACAACAAAACAAATATCCCCCGATATGCTGCAATGTTTGCCAACACCGTGGCCGGGGGTGTCCCCGGAAGATTTGTTGCCAGAATGTTGACGTGACGGTTAACTTGCAGAGAAGGTTGACTCCAGTTCAACAGTTATTTCGTTGAATGCCGTTAAAGTGAGCACTGTCCGTCTTATGCCGTTAAAGCGAGCATTGTCCGTCTAATGCCGTTAAAGCGAGTATTGTCCGTCTTTTATTCTTGGTCTGCCTGTTGCAACGTCACGACATAACAGGACGCTCACCAGGGCAGGGGAGGGCTGGGGGGTGATACAAAGTCATTCAGCCATCGTTTGTCAAATGCGAAACGTAGACAACATCCCGTACACCAGATGAACTGAAGCCGTGAGGGTCGCTTACTTAGTGACCGCTCGAGTCACGTGAGCGGCCCGGGCTGCCGGCCGGGCGGCCGCTGGTCCCCATCGTGACGCCACGCGCCGCGGCCCCAGCGGCGCTATGGAACGGGACCCCTCCCCTCTCCGGCCCATCGATTGCCAGCATGCCAGTGGGTCACGCGACCGGTGTCCCCGCCCCCCCCCCCCCCGAGCACACGCATCGACCACGCCACGTGGAGTCATTGTCGGGTGACCGGTCTTGCGTATCACGGTGGTGGGATAGCCGTTCGCCAATGCGAATTAGCCAACATGGGGTTAAGAACAGCTGGTCAAGTCGCTCATGGACACGTGTGGTACAGGAGGGGATACATTTGGATGGAGGAGTGTGACACTCGCTCTCATGCTGCAGGATATGATGTGTCCCTGAGTACAGGCCCCTCGTAGGAGGCGGTCTACCATCTGTGTGTTAGGTCTCTGCAGCACGTGGTCCGTCCCTACGTCTGCCGTTGCACGTGCCACTGTGCCTGTTACAGGAGGTGGTGTACCACTTTATCGCGTTCCTGCTGCTCTGCGCCGCTTCCATCACCCTTCTTGTGGTGCTCACGGACAACAGATACAGGCGGGACCCAAACTACGAGCCCAAGCTGGCTGCCGCGGTATGTGCGCGCCGCCGGATCTGTGCTTGCCAGGCGGCCCGGTTTCAGTGTCGGCACGGGCTGCTTGTTGGTGGTCGGGGAAGGATCCTAGCGGGGACATCAGGGATTGGGGGGGGGGGGGGGGGGAGCAGTTGACTACGTGGCGGCGCGCTCGGCTGTCCGCCCTGCGTTTGTGGTGCTTCGCATGCAGCTGCCATTTTCTCGCTTTCTGTCGCATTTTTCTTCCGTTTCTTTTTCTTCCGCAACAGTCTTTCCCGAGCTAGAGTGAAGCTTGAGGATTCTCCACCGAAAGACGACCAATACCGCTCAAACCCCGCCCCCTGCGGACGACCCCGCCCATCCATCCCCCGCCGCCGGCGGACAGCCCGTGCTGGCCAGCCGGGTCGCCTGAGACCCTGACCACGGCCTGACCTTGACCTGGCCTGGGCGGCGGCCGCTTGCAGATGGTGTTGCTGAGCTCTGTCCAGGCAGCCATGTTGGCACTGTCAGCCGCACTCACCATCAATGAGATCAAGCGGCGCAACGCCGGACACAGATTTCTCGAGCCGGGCTACCACAGCAAGCTGGCGGCGGCGGTGAGTGGGGCGGCGCGCCGGTGCGACACTAACACACTAACGGGGGCGGCCGGCGCCGATGGGCCATCCATTGGTCCGAGGTTGACGGGCGCTGGTCTGTGGACGACGAGCCGGCAGCACCGAGCCGCCCCACCCTCGCTGCACCGGGCCGGCGCCGGCTCTGGTTGCCTGAGGGACGTGGATGGTCTTCGGTCGGAGCCCGCCGACTGCAGGTTGTGGTCGGTCGTGATCTCCAGTCCTGCTAGCCGCCTCTTCGTCAAGCACGGCGCGCGGCCAGATGGAACGTTTCCGAGGAACCTCCCGTCCTAGAGTGGGATACGGCTCCATACAGGACGCGCGCTGCAGCCGCTCCACTTTGTAAAACGATAGGAGTTTTCCAGGGGTGGCCTGTGTTCCCCCGATTGTTGAACAGTTTCTGGCAACTCCTGTCTGTGCTGTCGGTTCGCAGCTGCGTTCCCGGCCGTAGCGGACGCGGCGCCGCGCGCACTTGTGTGTCGCTGCATGACGCGCGACCAGCCTTTCTGTTGGCTCACTGACGGGAGGTAGCAGTGGCTCTGGAACGGCAACTCTGACAGGGGCTGACGTCACTACTGACGGCCAGCAGCGGCGTTGACTCCAGAGTTGATGGCGTTACTAGTGAAGGACAGCAGCGGCGGTGGCTCGAGAGCTGCTGACGTCACTGGTAACGGCCAGCAGCGGCGGCGGCTTCAGAGTTGATGGCGTTACTAGTGAAGGCCAGCAGCGGCGGCGGCTCGAGAGCTGCTGACGTCACTGGTAACGGCCAGCAGCGGCGGCGACTCCAGAGTTGATGGCGTTACAAGTGAAGGCCAGCAGCGGCGGCGGCTCGAGAGCTACTGACGCCACTGGTATCGGCCAGCAGCGGCGGCGACTCCAGAGTTGATGGGGCTACTAATGAAGGCCAGCAGCGGCGGCGGCTCGAGAGCTGCTGACGTCACTGGTAACGGCCAGCAGCGCCGGCGGCTCCAGAGCTGACACGGGCCAGAGTCTCAGCTGACGATGTTTGCTGCTCGTCAGCAGAACCGATGTCGGGTCCTGACGGTCAGAGCGCATGCTCCGTTTCGTCCATCGGCAGGTGCCCGCGCGCTAACATTTATATTTGGCGTTTCTGGCCAGGGTCAGTTTGTTATGTCTGCCTGAGTGGGGAAATTCTGGCCTTGCGGGAATTTTGCTAATCGCCTCTTGTCGTGGTCTGACCCGGTCCGTGCATATTCCGAGGCTAGTCTAGGCCATGGGAGCCAGGCGCAGATGCGCCGTCTAGGGCGTCATCATCGTCACAACCAGCCTTAGGACGTTTCCCGACCAGCGTTCTCACAGCAGCCCGACCGACAGCCCTCTCCGCCTTCCCCTCCCCCCCCCCCCCCAGCTAATCCGTCCGCAGACCTAGCAAAGGACCGCAGACGCGTCAACACCTGATGACCTTGAGGGCCGGACTGCTCGCTGAAGGAGAGTATGGCGGCTCGAACGTTCGGGACGATCGTGTGTGCTGGTCCGAACCGGTCCGCATACCGGTCTGGTCACGTGACGACCTCTACTTTTTGAGACTGGCTCGGGTTCGGGTGTTTGATTCTAATATTGACTATGGCCTGCCGGGAACATTTCTGGCAACTGTTTGTTTTTGTCTCGGTTTGTCTCCAGTTGTCTTCGTCTGTCTTCGTTGGTCTTCAGCTGCGCTGTGCGCATACTAGTCTCCACAACGGACTGTCGCTGCTCTTCTGATGCATGGCGCGAACGTTGAACCGCATTACCGGGGCTTTGGAAGCTTTGGGGGGGGGGGGGGGGGGAGGTGGGAGTTCGGCTTTGTTGGCGCCGAGTGCATGCATTGTGGGGGCATGCGGCGATTGTGCTTGTGCTCTCCAGTGATGTGGCTGACGCGCGTAGTGTCCTATTCAGTTGGGGTAAGAGGCTCCAGCACCCCAACTTTCAAAGGAAAGTGTACCAAGCTCCCGGAAGCCGAATCTTTGGTGTATGTTGGTGAGGTTTACTCAATTTTCCTTGTCCAACCCCTAGGCTATTTTACCAGACTACACCCAGTGGCTGCTCTGTGCTATGCGGTGCTTTGCTCGCAATCGGGACTGTTGTTGAAGGGAGAGCGATTGCTCTATCTGGTGTTACCTCAAATCGCAACGCGTGTTTTATTTTGGGTCGTAATCTAACAGGAACATATGTTAATGGGGCGTTTTAAATTGGCGCTGCAAAGCCGGTGCTCAAAGTTGTCTTAGGTGCCCAGTTTTTTCACTTGGAACAACTATTTGGAGTGGCTACATCAGTCGGCTGCTTTTCGCTGGGCTGCTTATCATGATATCTTTTGATTGGGCACGATCTGCTCGGTTTTTCACCACTGTGGCCAAATTACGTGTTCAGTGGACTTTGTAGCCAATTTCCATTTATGTAGAATTGTATGAGACCTTGTGATGTCTTATTTCGATCAAAAGCCTTCTTCAAAATGTTGCGATTAAATGCGTCTACGATAGGCAAAGGATTGGGCTTATCTTGCAGATTCCAATTTCGTCAGCAACGCCAGGTCCTCGCCGCAATATGCGAGCTTATGCGAGACGGCCTCCAAGTATGCCACCTTTCCTTCGAAAATCTGCATTGGCATTTTGCCCAACACTGATTGGAAATGGTGATGTTCATTGCGAAGGAAACTTCCTGGTGATATGCTCACCGTCACTGCTAGATGTCAGTACACCACAGGAGCTGTCTGTAGTTTTTATTTATTGGGAGTCATAGGCCCATAATGCATGTCTTTATTCTACATAGGACATTCTTAACAGGACATGCCTCTACGGATTATGTCCGCGTGAACCAAACACCCACCCCGGGGCCGATCAGTACGCCTTCAGGAACGGCTCTGTATCGCTGGCGATTGTATCTAGCTGTGTTAAATAATGTGATTCCTTTCCAGGCTATGGGACTAATCAACTCGTTCCTGTATCTCTGCTCATTCATCATGGCCGTTCGCTCCTGGAGGGTTCTGTAAGCAGTGCCATCTGTCCGCCATGTTTGAACCTCTAGTTGCAGTGTGCGCCCGCGCTCACAGTGCCTCGTTGGCAGAGCAACAAAAGGTTCCTACTTGGCAATGGCGCTTGCTTCCGTAAGCCACGCTCGCGTGCATCGACAAAGTGTGTAAGTGTTCAAGTCCTGTAGTGGTAGTAGCCGTGTACCATTGATGTTTGACGTCATAGCTACCGTTTTGCGGTTTTAACGGGCGAATCGAAGCATCCGAAATGTTTGGCCGAGTCGCGTGCTTGCTTGGTCCCATCGCTGTTTTGCCTTAAGCGTAAGTTGAAAAGCCGTCCCCCTGCGAACTGCCCCGGAGCTGCAGCCAGCCTCGACGTGCCGTGCATCTTAAACTGCCGCGTGCCGCAGCTCGTGCTCTGGACGTGCCGTGCATCTGTAGCTGCCGCACGCTGCATCTCGTGCTCTGGACACACCGTGCATCTATAGATGTCGCGTGCCGCAGCTCGTGTCTGTAACTGCCACGTGCCGCAGCTCGTGCTCTGGACGTGCCGTGCATCTATAGCTGTCGCATGCCGCAGCTCGCGTCTATAGGTGCCGCGTGCCGCAGCTCGTGCTCTGGACGTGCCGTGATCTGTAACTGCCACGTGCCGCAGCTCGTGCTCTGGACGTGCCGTGCATCTATAGCTGTCGCGTGCCGCAGCTCGTGTCTGTAACTGCCACGTGCCGCAGCTCGTGCTCTGGACGTGCCGTGCATCTGTGGCTGCCGCATGCCGCAGTTCGTGCTCTGGACGTACCGTGCATCTGTAGCAGCTGTACTGTGCTGCTCTGTGCCATGAACACCCTTCGTCTAGGCTGGCCGTGTGGTGGAGTCGTAAAAAGCATGGAGGTAGGGGAGCGGGGGGGGGGAGGGGAGGCGTATTGAGAAGAAAGAGAGGCCCACAGGATTTCTCCTGGGTTTCCTCTCCAATATCTTTAGCTTTGGATTTGGTGTGCTAT
The DNA here is from genome assembly GCF_011947565.3 of Pollicipes pollicipes. Taxonomy (NCBI): domain Eukaryota; kingdom Metazoa; phylum Arthropoda; class Thecostraca; order Pollicipedomorpha; family Pollicipedidae; genus Pollicipes; species Pollicipes pollicipes. The sequence goes on from NW_023596818.1 coordinate 18,913,772, forward strand.
TGGCGGGGCCTGGAAGTGGGGGGGGGGGGGGGGGGATGGGCATTGTCATCCCCTCAAAGACGTGCGGAATTTCGCCCTGTGGCCTTGTGTATTACGCCGTCCAGATTAGCTCTAACTCACAAGTGAGGCGCCCCTGGACCTCCCCGAAAATGCGATACTCGCTATTTGACGATCGCTTGGAAACGGCTTTGCTTGCATTGCGCCCGTAGTCTGAACTCTTGGTGATGCCCAGGAAGAGGAGACCGGGCGGCCGTGATCATCTTTATGCCCCATTGTCTGATGAGGCGCGCTCTATCGCTTCTTTTGCCGCGAGCATTTGTACTGACCACGTGGTGGAGCTTGTTTGGTGATAGCGCTCCTAGTTCGTGTGAGAAGTGTGCGAGCTGTTAACTGCCATGCCATGCTTACGAATATACGTCAGCCTTGTCAATTCGAGACCCCAAGTCGCAAACGCATGCCTGGAAAGCATCCGGATCTTCGTGACTGGTTGGTGGGTATGGTGTCTCGCCACTCTGATCTTCCTGATCGGTTGATGGGTGTGATCTGTCGCAGAGCGCCGAATCGTGAATGGGTGTTGTTTTAGGAGACAAATAGCCGCGAACTGCGTCAGAAGAGACTCTGTCACGTTCAGCACTCGACAGACGCTACTGTACAGGAGTGGCCGCACGAGCACGCGTCCTCAGTTATATAGCGGCTCTCCTCGGAAGCGGGTTGCGAGTGCTGCTGATAGACAGAATGGACTTTGTGGTCGTTGCGCTTTGCAACGACGGGGTTAAAATGACGAGCAATGCAATCCATCGCGTAGTAGGACGATAAAGCATAGCTCGCGTGGAGTGCGCCGCCATCGGACCACGGGACGTGCGGCACGGCACTGCGCTCAGCCAGTAACCAGGACAAAGCATCCGTGGAGATGGCCAACGCTCCGCATGGACGAAAGGGGCCGTGCAACGTCGTGAGTCATGTGGTGGAAGCCGGGATGTAGTGCGCGATGTCTCGCGGCCCCGCTTCGCTCGGCACCGCCAGCCACGGCACAGTGGTGTGACGCCGAAGGTCTCAGATGGCGCTAAACGGAGCAGAACGTCCACCACACCTCGCCCTGTTGTTGAGACAATGCTGTGGTATTGATACGCACTGTGAGGATGGCGGGCTCGCCATACCGGCTTTACAGCGACGGCGTGGCGCGAAGTCAATGCCCTGGCAAAAGCGTTCACGGCTGAGAGGAAATGCCGAAGATATCTGACGTCTCACTCGCACCCTTGTCGTTTCATTCAAAGCTTTAGCTGTTACCTCTGAAGCCGTGCTGTGCATGCCCGGTTTTTGGAGGGTGCCAAAGTGCCTCATGCTGGTAACGTGATTTTGACGCCTTTAGGGATAGCCGCGCTTTCACAATACTCGGGCTCGTTGGATGTCCCAAGAACCGTTGGTTCTTAAACCAACCCGCTGCAAGTACGCGAGTCACAAGTGACCAGGCTTCCACAACGCGGCGACTTGTGGAGCCCGCTACTTATAACGTGCCGGCAGGACAATTCGATCCTTATTAAATTGCTGACGTCGCCGCCAACCGGTTAGCGAGCCGAGTTGAGTTGGCTTCAGTCGCCAGCCATGTAGCGAGCCGAATGCGCCCTGCTTGAACTGAGACAATCGTCGCCTCAGGCGACTTGTGCCCACCCGGTCTGCTGTTACCGAGACCAGCGCGCGCCGGACCGGGCAACACGCCTGCTAGCAGCTTCCGTCGCTGCAACCGCTGGTCACAGGCTCGTGGGGTACAGGAGCTTGCAACAAGAAGAGGCCGACAGCCGTGCTGCATAAAGCGTGAGGCATGCTGCACCCAGGCAGCCGCGTCACTGCAGCGTTTCCTGCACCGTTGCACGTTCTCTCGCCGAATCCTCAAGAAAAGCGTCACATTTTCAAATCGCGAAGAGTTGACAAATGTGGGTAGAAACCGCGTCCAGGCCTCGACGACCTCATGCTGCAACGACACGATGCCTACAGCCTGGCGGACTTCCCAGTTTGTTGCTTTCTCCTGAGAGCAGCCTGGACAATCGCGCCGCAAAAATATCGTCTGAGTGGGCGGACGGCGGAGCGCTTCCACGCGCAAGACATACAACCACTCGTTTTAGGATGTTGTCGAATATCGGCGGCTAAATCAGGTGAAGAAGTAAAACTGACAGCCCAATGCAGGCACATGGACCGGCCACAACTCACGAATGAATCTTATAGCTGTCTGACCCACAAGTACGCTAATAACACACCTGGAAGTGGTCAGTTTCACCTTTTGAAACCGGTCCAGAATGCAAGGCGCTGTTTCCAAACTGAGGTAGATGGGGCAATCAAGGCTTTGTAGGCGTGTCGCTCGGTTTATTAATATCCATATCTACCCAAAATACTTGCGCTTCTCACAATGCTTTGTTCAAAGCTATTAAGGCCGTAAAACAATAGAAGTTGTAAAGTCACTCGTCGACGATAAAGCTTCCAACGTGTTGCTGCAAGCTGTTGCTGCTGGCTCTCGAAAGTGCATGCCTTTTTATCTCTGTTTTGACGCCATCTACATAAAGTGATAACATGATGTAGTACGCAATCAAAGATTTGTAAGCTGTCAGCTAACAAAATTACATGCTCCGAAGATGGCCTGGTCAGAATTCATCTGGTTCTCGTGATCATATGCTTCCCGCATTTACGAACGGAGCACATCACCTGTGACGCCCTGTCAGACCTCTGCCGACTGACCTAGCGGCGTGACCTCTGCTAACTGACCTGGCGGTGTGACTTCTACTGACTGACCTGGCGGCTAGACCTCTGCTGGCCATGACAGCGCTCTGACCTGTCAGCCATTTGGCAGCGGCACCGTGGTGACGGTTCCGGGGTTTCCGGCCAGCCCACCTCAGCTTGCGGAGGTCTCTGTTCGGTCTGGGATGCGCGAATTTAATATAGTAAACTGTTCTCTACAGCCTCTTCCAGCCTCGAGCGGATCGAAGCGACCATTTACGAATTGAAAAGCCCCATTGAAGTACGGGGCTGCGATAAAAACGAATGAAATGGGCTGTCAGGTAACGCATCAAAGGGGCTAAGAGGTTAGCACAGATGCTCAAAAGCGATGGTGGTCCAATAATTTATTTACATAAAAGCAGACTGAAAACATCCAGCCAATGTCATGTAAGCGGGAGGCGGCCAGGGGGCGACGGGACGAGAGAAGCAAGGAGGAGAGGGCGAACAGGAGACAGTGCGGGAGGCGGCGACGGCGGGAGGGCGAGGCAGCAGCGGGAACACAGCGGCAACTTTCCACCAGTGGATTCGCTCGAATCGCCACTATCACTGGCGGGTCGTCTCCTCCGCGGACGCCGGCCGAGCCGCCGCCGCCACCGCTGCCGTCTGAGTCAGCGCCGCCGGCGGCCGAGAGCCGTGCCGCGCGCAGAGCCCGGCGCACAGCACGAGCCAGTGCGAGCGGAGCGGACTGTGAGGGCGGACGGTCCGAGTGGAGCGGACTGAGAGGGCGGACGGCGCGGAGGACTGCAAGGGCGGACGGCCGGAGGACATCGCGCGGACGGCGCGGAGGACGGCACGGAGGACGCTGGCATGCCGGACGGCGTGGGGAAGCAGTGGGGTTCGCTGAGACAAACGCGGCCCTGGCGGTACGCGGCCTCGCTGACAGGCATGCTCCACCTTGTGTCGCTGGTGAGTGATGGCAGGTAGCGGTAGCGGGCAGGAGTCCTGCGGACGGGGTTGTGTGCGTAACTAGTCCGTTGTCACATTGCAGCGTTGTCGATTGTTCCTCTTACTGTCTTACAGATCGTCCTAGTGGAGGAAATCTGATCGTACAAAATGGCTCGTTTTACCGGTGCTGAGTAACCAAAAACATCTCCCTGACGATAGCCCGGATGCTGCAGCCACATCACATTTGATTTCCTTATGTTGCATCTGTGCATAGCATACCAGCACAATACCTGGCGCTCACCGCGCACCACTTGTTAAAGCCAGGTAGCCGCTCGTGACGTCATGCTTCCTGATTTGTGAGCGAACATCCGTATCCGGCAAATCCGCGCGAGCGTCAGTCTATATCCGGAAGACTGCCTACTCAGTAGGTCCGACCGCGCGTAAAAACCGGTCTCGCTTGAGCGAGGTGCCGCGCTGACTCACCGGAACTGGCGATTTGTGGGCGTCGCGACGACCGTCGCCGGGCCGCGGTCACGCAAACCGCGGGCCTCAATGCGCCGACTCCCGTCAAAGCGGATAGAATAACTGTTCGGCATATCGTCCCGTCTGGTGTGCTAATATGTAGGAAACATACTGTTGATATATACAGTGCATGCTGTTGGTATGTACAGTAGGTACTATCGGTATACAAAATACATGCTGTCAGTATGTGCAATACATACCAACACACCAGACAAGGACGGTAGTCTGAGCAGTGATTTCATCCGACAAAACACATACCTCGCCTCAACCATTCCATGAACCTGTGACCGTCCATATATTGCACAGCTTTGTCCGATCAGGTATTTGCTTTAACAACTGCGGACAGCTATTTCTATTCGTATTTCCGTTTGTAGTGCCGACTATTTCTATTCTATTTTCGTGGGCATTGATCGTGAGCGTTATCTATTTCCGTGAGCAAACGAACACGGTTACTTTCACGCGCGGTTACGAACGAAACGTACACGGAGGCGGACGATATGCCATAAACAAAGCTGACGAATGATGAGCGTGGACCCAGACACTGTCCAGGATTCTAGGCAAGAGGCGCGCTGAGGTCAAGCAAACCACGTGCACCAGTCATCGTTCAAAATCAAGGCCGACACCAAAAGTACCCGAGCAACCAACCAGTACGTTAGTGGACTTGCGACCTCTCCTTGAGAAGCCGTGCGTGTGTGCGTGCGCGCGTGCGTGTCCCCTGATGACCAGCCCGATTTCCTCCCCTCAGGCGCTGTCGGTGCTGTGTGTAGCGTTCGCCGGCCACTATCTGGGCATGTACCAAGGCGTGCACGTGCCCGGCTACGACCTGTTCCGGCCGGAGGCGTTCTTTGTGATCGCTGGCGTCGCGTGCATGGTGGTGACAACGCTGCTGCTGGCCACCGTGCTCGCCTCGGCCGAGTCACAGGAGCTGCTCTTCAGGACTCTGGCGGTAAGATCGGGAGTTGGGGTCAGACTCTGGACTCGGGACTCTGGAAGTGAGTTTGAGGGTCGGGTTCGGACTCGGGACTCGAGACTCGGAGCTCAGAAGTCGGGGTTTGACCCTGGACTCTGGACTCTGGCGGTGAGCTCAGGAGGCGGAGTTGGACTCTGTTCTCGGGATTATGGCGGTGAGTTCGAGAATCGGGTTCGGACTCTCCTCTCGGGACTCTGGTGGACTCTGGACTCGGGACCCCGGCCTCAAATGGTGACAAGTGAAGGATTCGGAACCAGATACCGTTTTGAGGGCTCGGCGATTAGTTAAGGAGGCAGAATTCTGACTCTGAGCTCAGGATGCTGAGCCAGACTGCGGGGTAAGGGTTCAGGCGATGAGTTCGGGGCTCGGCATCCTTACACTCGGAGCTTTGGCGTTGAGCACAGAACTAACAACTCAGGATACACAGCATTCTGGCAGTGAGCTAAGACTCGGATGACTCGGCACGTTGGAGGCGAGCTAAAACTAGGCTGGTTGGACGCTCTGGAGGTGAGTTAAGACTCGGATGGCTGGACACTCTGGAGGTGAGCGAAAGCCTGGATGGCTGGACACTCTGGAGGTGGGCTAAGACGCGGATAGCTGGACGTTCTGGGGGTGAGCTAAGGCTCGGATGGCTTGACACTCTGGAGGTGAGCTAACACTCGAATAGCTTGACACTCTGGAGGTGAGCGCAGCACTCTTAACTCAGGACGGTGGCGGCGAACTCTGGCCTCTGGCCTGGTGGTGAGTTTGGGACTCGAAGGTCTGATCCCAGCTTCAGAACATTTGTTGTATGATCGATTACTTCTAGGATGGCTGGTCAGTCTCGGAGCCCTAGTCCTCAGTCCAGATTTGTCAGTCTCGGAGCCCCAGTCCTCAGTCCAGATTTGCCAGTCTCGGAGCCTGTCTTGTCGGTCTCAGATCGCTACCTTACGAAGTGGTGTGCCGAAACATTTCAATTCAGGCAGGGGTACCATCTTTTCCACGTTCTGGGAGCCTGAGCCCTTCTCCCCATGCTGATTTGAGCCCCCCCCCCCCCTCTGCCCCCCCCCCCCAATGCTCCTCTGAGCCCTCTCACCGCATATGAGCAAAGAGGAAATACTGAACCAAATAAATGAAGACCAATTATCTTAACCACTAGTTTTCGGGGAAGAAGAAACCTCACAACATCACTACTAGTAACACGTAAGCTGTTAAGTGCGTTTGCGAGGCACATTATTCACACAGATAAGACAGTAGCAATAACCTCATTCCTCCGAGAAAAGCCAGGATAATGGAAATAAAGACGCTTTGATGTTTCGTTAACATGCCTTCATCAATACGAATAGCAGGAGTGAATTCTGAATTGAGTTCTGAATAAGTTCTTTTCTGAATTACTTTCTGCTATCGGAATCTTTGGTGTGGAGATTTCTGCTGATTAATATTTGTGCTATACGAATTCTGTTATTTCTGCATTTCCTGCTCTGCTACGTGAATTCACCTCTGCTATTCGTTTCGATAAACGCATGCTGCCGAAACATCAACACATCTTTGTCTCCATTCTCCTGGTTTTTCTCCGGGGACTAAGGCCATTACTACTGTCTTAACTATTAGTATCAGGTTACTTTTGTACCAAATAACATCTTGTAGGCATCTACTGCTCATGTCATACTAGCTGTTTCACATGTTAAGCCGGTCTGCAAATGTTTCACAAGTTTTTTGAAGTGATAACACTTGGGTTGGGATAAAGAACAGTTGACTGCAATATGTGGCATCTTCAAAAAGTGCAGGGTGGCCCAGACAAAACATAACGCCTGTTTTCTCCAACCGTCGCACATGTATTTGTTGCCTGATCGTGATTCTTGTCGTTATACAGCACGATCAGCGACAGTGGTAGTCATCAGTGATTCCTTACTCGAATTTAGTTAATGTTTTTCCTTGAATGATATAGTTATGCAATAATGTTATGCAATAATGTTTTTTACTCTAAGCTTTTCACAAAAGGCAGCCCACATTGACTTGAACTAGGAAGTCATTCTTGCACAGGAGAACAACTTGGAATCTCCAAAATATCAAACAGCTGTTTAAAAAATCTTAACATCGAGGATGAATATTTAAGTGGACGAAATCCGGACGAAAGTTTTAGAGAGCGATACCCCTGAATTCAGGGCTCCGTAGTCAGATTCCCATCCCTTGGCCAGGCGGTCCTGGGTTATACCACGCTTGAGCTACTTTTGGGACAGTAATGCGTGGTGCCGTCTCGCTAAATCAGTTGAGAATGCCAAGTGGGTAGTGCACTGCCTATACTACCACATCCTGGATTTACATTTGGATTGAGCCTGCCTCATGTTCAAAACTGAACAGACTTATTGCACTTCCACCAAATTTCGAATGGGAGTTGGAGATGGGGATGCAGGCCGCATATCGTAAAGGAGATCACATCTATTCTGGCCATTTACCGGTCAGAATAGAGAAGGATCTGTTTAAAAGCGGGCAGCCGGTTAATGTAATGGTAGCATCACAGTGGCTGATGACGTGTAGCGTGCAGTTGTGCAGAGCAAATCGAGTTACGCCACTCCCAGTATTTTTCTTTTCTGTGCAAACTTAGACACATGCGATTCAGTTCACCCGGAACCGCATTCCACGTGGTTCGGCGTGCGAACAGCCTATCGCTTCATCTATGTCGAGCAAGAGAGGGAGGAAACGGCTGCCATTTCACAACCGCGCTGGCAGCGGCGCCGCCCCGAAATTCCCGCGCGTAGTCGCGCCTGTCGCTCGCCTGCCGTGCCTCGAAGCGGGCACAGCGGTCACCGCCCCCCCCCCCCCCCCCCAGCCGCTGCAGCCTGGCCGTGCCGGCAGGGGCGACGCCAGGCCGCCGCTTCGGGAGGCCCGCTGGCGGCGGCGCCGCGCCGCTGGCGGCCACCGCGCCTGCTGCTGCTTTCCTGCCGAGTTTTCCGGCGGCCGGCAGCGCTCACGGACTCTCCTTCCTGTCGTGCCGGAATTCGAGCTGATAACAGACAGGCGGGCCGATCCAGACGGCCGCGTGATACGGCCGTTCGCGGCGTTTGCAGCTGGCAAAAGTTGTGTCTCGGTGGTGCAGTGACAGTCTGGAGTTTCCGATGGGAGTGGCTCCAATAATACCCAGTTTTGTGCGCATGTTGGAAATCATGTTGGAATGGCAAACGCTCCGGCATGTAGCGCACTGATTGATGTCTTGCTCCGCGCATAGAGCGTTTGCACGGTTTCCTACATTTTGGCGGTTCCATTGTCTTATCGTTTTAATGTTTTGTCTTTTATTTATCGATATCTGTTATTTACCTACGTAGCCCCTGGACGATAACTTCAGCATAGATAATTACCAGATATTAAACTAGACCGCCTTCGGTGTTAGCCGTGGTTTTACCAGCTGCACATGAGGAAACCACTGGGTGCTGCACTTGAAACGTCGATGTTAAAAGTGCAAGCGAGAAGGCTAAATAAAGACCAAGCACGTGGTACCTGGCGAGCATTGTTGCAAATTGCTAGTCATTTTGATTAGTGTCTCACGGAATCACTATGTTCTAGGAGCTAGAGATGCAGACTTGCGTCCTCGTGTTTAGTGACTAAACACGCCATTATACACGCGAAGTGCCCGTTTTCCTGGAATTTGGAAAAGTACGTTCGTGGTCAGGGGAGACGGTGGCGGTCATTAGCATGGGTAATATGAATGACGATAAGGCATTCCTTTCGACTCTGGTGACAAGTCCGCCTTTTAATGGAGACTAGGCGATTCAATACCTCATGTTTTTTCGTTGGTCGTTTCCGTGGGAAACTTGTAACGATCAAGATTGCTCGATGCTTCAAGGCTGCAATACAAGGCTGCAAGCAGGTCGCTTCTAACTGACCTCACTCGGTGACCTGATGGCCCGCCTCCCGCTCCCTGAGGCCCTGTGATTGGCCAAACGTGGTGCGTCCATGACCTGTCTCCCACCCCCTCTCTGTTGCAGCCCGAGCTGGCGTTCGGGGTCATGTCCGGGCTCTGGCTGGTCGCCAGCATCGTCTACATGGCCGAGATTGTCGGCAGAAACATGGACTATCTGTTCAGGGAGCGAGGATTTCCTCTCAAGATCCTCACGGCTGTGAGTGACCAGTGCCCGACAACGCCTCATCTTACTACAATTCCACTGGCGACTAAAGAGCAAGAGGGTGAAGCTTGCTTCGGACCAATTGAAAACACTTTTGTACATACCACTGCCGTATTCATGCTTGTAAAATGGTTTGGTTTTACAGGGAGGTCAGGTAGTTCTATTATCTCAACTTGGGACGAACACGTTACAATTCTGAACTTTGTTCACTTTTGCGTTGAACAGCTTGCTTGGACGGTTTGCCGGCGGTGGCTGCCTGAACCAAGCACAAACTCTCATGCTTGTGGTCCAACCACACCATGACAACCGGCTCCAAACAAGCAACCATCCGCGATGTGGTACCGAGACGTTAGGAATTCGGGGGCAAGTGAAATGCGAACGAGATGTGTGGAGAAGCGAATATGAAACAAAACTTTGTTACATCAGGGAAGGTTTTTCAGCTGGGTTTATTGATGTTTTTGTTTTTATTCAGCGACGCCAGCTTTGGAAGACCAAAGTTCTCTGGCTCCCTCACAACTTGGCGATATTCTTCGCCTGCCAGAGCGGTAAATATGAATCCACCACCGGAGCCGGGTATAGAATAAAGCCAAGCTGCAAAGCGGCCACAGGATTTTGGTCCGCCAAAGCTGGAGTAGCTGAGTAAAAACAAATAATCTGTTACATAACTTCGAAAGGTATAGCGGTTGTCTGAATGAACAATGCTGACAATTAACAACTGCCCCGGACGCTCAGACATCACGCTCATCAGATCAGATAATCGTCGTGATTACAGTGGACGCCGCACACGATCCGCCATAATGCAAGTGAACGTATAAAACAATGATACAATGGGTTGCCTGACAGTAGCGGGGCACAAATTTATTTCGTCCAATTAGAGCTAGAGTGTAGATGGTACAAGTGGTCACGTTCCATCTATTAAGCACCTAAACAAAGCATCGGTCATGCTTCTTTAACCCCTAAGTAAGCCCGTGTAGGACTACATCTTTTGTAAATAAATACGCTGCAGGTGTCCGCGTGGGGCCATACGCCATCGGGCGCCCTCAGTGACGTAATACCCGGTGAGCCTGTGCGTGACCCGCCGCCGCTGTCGGTAGGTGCTGGCGCTGGCAGCCGCCTGCCTGGACGCGGCGCTCTGCCTGCTGTCGCACCGACACCGCAGCGCCATCTACTCGCCGCAGCTGAAGGCGGCGCCCTCGGTCGAGTCGGGCGCCCGCCCGGCCCAACTCACCATTGGCACACCGCCGGCGCACGAGGCGACGCAGCGCAGCAGCTTCGGCGGTGTGGAGGCGCGGCCGGAGAGGCACCGGATGGAGCGCGCACCCAGCAGTCCACCGTTCGTCGGTCAGCAGGAGGCACGCTTCTCGTTCGCCGCCGCCCCGGCCGCCAACTCGGTCGTCAGCCTGCAGGGGCCGTCCGAGAGCGTGCGCAGGCTGACCGAGAAGACACTCAGCCAGTCGGTGAGCCTGAAGAGCGAGTCTTCGGCGCCAGCGCCGGCCTACGTCCCGGCGCCGACGCCCGAACCGCCGCCGGCCGAAACGCTGGTCTCGAAGCCTCTGTCCGGGCGGCGCGGCTCGGCCGGCTCGGGCGGCGCTGGCGGGGAGCAAGCCACGCGGTCCCTGGCCGGCTCCGCCGACCACATCGGCGGCAAGGCGCGGGGCCCAGGGCGCCTGCCGCCGCTGCCACGCGGGCCGCCGCCGCCGATGACGCCGGCCGGCCGCGCCCGCGCCGCCGGCCGGCCGCCCGCGCCGCCGGCGGCGCAGAAGAAGCCGGCGCAGCTGCGCGCGGGCGCATGGTCGCAGACGCGCGAGATGCGCCGCTCGGTCAGCACGCCCGGGGACGTGGAGGAGCCGCTGGCGGTGGCCGGCACCAAGTTTGCGAGCACAGACTACCTGGCCAGCGATCCGGCCAACCTCAGCTTCAGCCAGCGGCTCAAGATGCTGGAGCAGCGGAAAGCGAACGGAAGCTGAGTGACGCTCAGACCAGACGCAAAGAACTGGCTGTGGCGGGGGGATGCGGGGAGAAATGCGGGGGGGGGGGATGCGGGGGGATGCGGGAGGAGGGATGCTGGGGGGGGGGGGGGGGTAGGTGCGTGTCACGCAGTGGACTTGAATGTGAGGGAGCGCATGAATGCGGCGGTGTGGCGAGCGGGAGCATACCGCAGCGAGAGAGCGCACACTTGCGGGCTGAGAACACGAGAGCAGGCGGATATGGACCGAGAGCCAGACGGGGCGAGCTAGCGTCGCCGTCCCGCGCAGACGGCAGCGTCTGCAGACGGGCAGACGTACGCCGCTTGCAGTCGCTCGCCCGGCGCGGGCGGACGCAGAATCTGCCCATTAGCTCCAGCTGCCTCGTTTGATGACGCCGTTGCTTGTCGTCAGCTCCTATCATAACAGACGCCAGCGCGCCCTGAGACGGGACTGAGGGGGAGGGGGGGGGGGACGCCGGGCAAGACCGGCGCCGGCTCACCCCGGCGTGGCTGTGTCGTGAGGTCACGTGCCGACAGGCGCCAGGAGCGTGTGCTGGCGTCGCGCGCGGCCGGGCACAGGTCCGGGGGCGGCGCCACGGACACGGCGTGAGAGTATGGCCGGTGGGACCCGCCCCCGGGGTTCCCCGTTAACCCTGATGTTTTCTGTCACGCACTTGTCGCTTCATAGAAGGAGTGTCCCGAGAATGCCGCCAGGCTTGCAGTCGACATGCGGCAACGCCTTAGAACACTGTAGTATGCACGTGCCAACTAGCTGATATTTTCGTGACCTGTACCATGTGTTCTACTGCTGAGGGCAGGGTGGGAAGTGCACGGGGCAGGTGCCCTGTGCCCGCCCTGCGCCCGCCTTGTGTCCGCCAGTGGCAGAGTGAGCTCATCACGTGTCAGACGTGAGGGACATGTCGTCTGCTCGTTGCCACTTCACCGACACGTAAACGGCACTGACAGGAGCCGACTCAGTCCATTGCCGGGCTGTTTACATCCGTCTGTCCACTGCGCGGATCCGTGTTTACTGCTTATGCCATCGGCGGCGAGGAACGCTGCATCATAATGCGCCGAGGCGTCCGTACGAGCCCGTGGCATCACCGGGTCGATTCACATGTGCCTTCCGGCTCGGCTCCCCTGTCTGCAGCAGCCTGCAAGCACGCACGACCTTGCACTGCTGCAGGCCCTTCTTTGGTTTGTTTTGCGAAAAGCACGCGTGCGCGCAGAGGTGTTGCAAAATGACCAAAAATGGCAGTGTTGTGATGACGGTGCGGAGTTCATATATCCTGCTATTTATGGATGTAGTTATCTGTGTGCGGTGTGATACGTTATTTATCTGTTCGTGTGTGAATCTTCATACGTGATTCATGACTGCTTCCTAGGAAGCGTATACATCGTCGAGTGAGCACCGTCACGACGCTGCTGCTGAAGACTTCCCTCAATAAGGAGACACCCATGCGACCAAAGGTCCATGTTTGTGTGTCCTCAACTACGAGCCTCCATTGCATTGACGAACACGCTCGCATCACTTTCACCCTGAACAGACGGACGAAATACACTGCCGATCGTCACGTCTCGTATGTTTCAATTCGTGATAGTGTAACTTCAGTTGTTCACACGCTGGCATACGACCGGGATGCAACTATTGCAACGCGGGAGAAGGATGAAAGAGGGTTCAGACTTTCAGCTCTTTTCGCACGCCCTCCATCGCGCGAGATGCCGAGGCGCCATGAAATGGTAGCCATAATTCGGGTTCAGCATCACCATTGCATTGCATTCCACTAAGCTGGCGTTGCGTCACCGTGATGTCACCAAGCTGGCGTTGCGTGATTGCAATGTATCCCACATGTTGGACATTAATGAGGCCAACACCTGACCCGTGCGGGATGGCTGATCGTGACATCGGCAGGCACGGTCGCCTTCAGTTGAAGTCACACGGCTGGGTGCGCAGCGCACTTGGGTGCACTGGTGCCGTGATTGCAAGTACATGAGAAGCAGTGCTCAACTGAAAAGCTCGGACCACACCGCCCCTGAGTTGTGTCAATGGTGCTGACGACGGGTAACGAAGCCCGCCTCCTGAATGACCTTTCTGTTCCCAGCGGGTTGACAAAGTTGACCTCTACCAGAAATGGACAGGAGCTACCCCTCCCTCCCCCCCCCCCCCGGGGCGTCGGCGCGTTGCAAGTAGACACAAGCCGGGTCTGTGCCAACGATTGGCGACAAGAGCATCAAGAGAAGGTACCAAAGCACTTCGAATGCTTAACCATCGGTTAAGGGACCATTGGCTGTCAATGAAGTGCTTATGAGGGTATTTGCCGGTGATCTATCCGTGCATTGCTTTTGTATTGGTGGTAATCCCATGCTTCAATGTGCCTGTGGACGGTGGGAGATGACGAACGCCTGAGATGTTCCTCATCCTTATAGTCATGTCGCCTTAGTACCCATGGGTATGCAACCCCGGGCGGCGGGCTCATGAACTACCGCTCCCTGCGGAGATATGCTGGTACTAGTGAAGTTGGAGATCCGTCTCACTGGGAGACGGACGCGGCCGCCAAACCCCACGCCGCGCTCGCACCTGGGGCGCCAGTACGGCGGATATTTTTAGACGGGCCCGGCGCCGTCGGGGGAGGCACGCCTCTCCTCTCCAGACACGTGGCGAGTGAGGTGTGGAGTGCGCGGCGGCCACCTCTACACGACGTAGGCCCATCCCCTGGTGACACGGTGAGTCGACTTTCTCACCCGCCTCGCAGTGCGGTCGCCTCTGGCCGCCACAGAGCGTCGGCGCCTATCCGTTTGTCCGGTTGCCTGACGTTGCGGGGTGGGGCGCCGGCGTGACGTCACAGGGACGGCGGCGGGCGGTAGTGACTGGAGGGCACTGGGACGGAGGTGCGTCCGGCCTTGCGTCCGAGCTGCGGCCTCGTGCCACGCGTTCGGGCTGAGTCACATCCACTCCCCAGCATGGTGGACTGCATAAGGAGCCTTCCTGCTCGCCACCCACCAGGAATCTTCGGCCTTGGGAGCGTGTCTGCATGTGGGACTGCGTGTTGAATGCTTGGAAAAGCTGCACAGAACATGCATTCGTCGTGCAAACACCAGCACGTCACGATGATGAAGCCTTCGTGATGTCACCAAGCTGCCATCACATGCAAATTTAAGCGAGGCTGTCCGACACGCAACAGTTAACGTGACAGCAAAAACAACATTTAACGGGTCTCGCAGTGTCATAGCGAATAAACTGCCCGCTGTGCTCAATAACAGACGCTAAATGCAGCCGTTTTTCAATAATAAACACACGCAAAGTCACTCTAGCAAGAATTTGTGATGCCGGTCTCTAAAAACGTTTAACCGCGGGTACAAAACGTTGTTCTGGCACTGCTTGAAATGTGTCATTAGTTTTCGTGACTAGATTTGCACTAGATTCTTTGAAAAATCCAGGTTTTCCACCGACGTTTTCGAGTCGCTCGTTAAGTGACACGATTCAGACACTTACGTCTGAACTCGTGCTATTGAGGCCAGCGGGAGCAATATCCGCTGACGCCGCGCGCACGATACGTTTTCAGTCGCAACGTTTACAGACTCGCGATCAGTTGAAAGCCAAAGCTAAGGCTAGAACGTTTAAGATTACTAAAAGACACTGTTCCCAATGTGCGACAAGGCCTCCAGTTTTATGAACATCTTGGGCACGATGTGCTCAGGATCGGTCTAGGCTTGTAATATCGAGTACGCTTAAATCGATTCAGCAACATTATTTTCTAACGTAAGTAGCCCATCAGGTCATCATATCAGACACTTTAAAACTACATCATGAGGCGTTGCGTGATGAGTAGCCACCCGTTATTCAGTATTAATCATTATAGATTTTCAGACATTCGTCAACGATAATTGACTCATTCACGACTGGGTATGCCATTGTCGTCTCCATGCTAACGCGTATAATACTATCGGCGTGTATCATACTACGTGTGTAAAATGTCTTCGCATATTGAAGCTTCGAGCGCTTACGGCATATACACACGTACATGTATATATATATATATATATATATATATATATATATATATATATATATATATATATATATATGACTTAACAATACAGCACAATTCAAGAGAGCGTGGTAGGATGAAGCGATGACAATAACAAAACTAATGATGGACACAAATCATTTTGTGGATAAAGTATGACCGCGTTCAGAATTCTTGCCGTGTTTCTAACAAAGACGGATTTTTTGGTTGAGAAAAGGTTTTTGCCTACCTTGTGACCCAAAACATTGAGTGGCTGTTACAACCTTCAAGAATGGGGGGGGGGGGAGGGGGCAATCACATTGCGACTGGCTGTAGGCTTAGGTTGTAACAGCGTTTGGTTTTGGACGCATTTTAGAATTATGTCTCGTGGAAGGAGCTTCCCGTAGGCTGCAACTCTAGTTCATGGAACGTGTCCACAGGTCACCACAGCAGTAAATCATGCTTTATTTTTTTTGCGGTTGCATGCCTTTTACTGTTCAAACGCTGTGAAGGGCTAGCGTGTTTGTACAAGTGCTGTGGACTAGCAAATTGCGCTCTTCCTGTGTCAGGGCACTAACTTTATATTTTGGCCATCGGTTAAACGTACCGGCCCTGCCTCACGTCCCCAGTCATCAGCCAATGCAGCCATCCCCAAAATACGCACAGCTGTGCGAATCCACTGTGGGAACTAGCGATGCTGTAGTACGCTCAGCGACGTAGCTCTGTCCTGACCCCTCTCTGAGGCGTCAGAGTGCGGTTCGTCCGCCTTCTCACACTTTCGCCTCGCCGGCCGCAGACACTGTGCCGCGATGATCTCGACCGTCAGTCGCGGCGTTCCCATGCGGACAACGCGAGGTCAGGTCAGGTCAGACAGCAGGAGCGGCTGTAGCCCGTGCGCCTGCTGCTGCTGCGGCTGCTGCCGCTGCCTCAACCTCAGCTTTCTCAGGACCCGGATCGGCCTGCTGAAGCTGGTAGAAATGGTGAGCTCCTGATCAAACGACAGTTAGACGTCTGATTATTGTGGCCCTGTTGTTCGACTGCGATGGTGAAGTACAGAGCATAGTGCAGTGGCTAAATGCGTTTAGTTCATGTGCATGCACACATGAAAGGCAGAGGTGGTGACTGTCCTTTGAGGCGTGCTCGCCCTCACTGTCGCCCATATGAGGTGTCTCTGTGATAACGTCATTATATAGAATAAGTAAATAGATACATACTTCAAATACATTGATGATAAACATGATGAGCGTTAAGTTCACACCGACCGTCACAAGGTCAGAGCTCGGTCACGCTACGCTGCCGGCAGGCACTCGGCGGCATATGCCAGAGCCTGCTGATCAATTACGGCATCGGCTACTCCGCCTCGCTGGGTCACGCCTACTCGATCTTCCTGACGACGGCCTGCGCCTGCCTCTTCAGCACCGGCATACTGCTGCTCTGTTACCTGGTCTCCGCCCCGTCTGTGGCACTTATCCGACAGTCGATATTTGTGAGTACTGGATGTCTGTCAGGCAGTCAATGTTTGTGAGCACTGGACAGCCAGGTGTGGGGCAGGCAGCCATTGTTCGTGAGTACTGAGCGCCTGTTAGGCAGTCGTTGTTTGCGGGTACTGAACGCCTGTCAGGCAGTCATTGTTTGTGGGTACTGAACGCCTGTCAGACAGTCGTTGTTTGCGGGTACTGAACGCCTGTCAGGCAGTCGTTGTTTGCGGGTACTGGATGCTCGTGCGATAATCAAAGTTGTGAGAAGCTCGTCCTTAGCGCTCGCCAAGCCATCGTGTTTTGAAAGTGTCAGGAAAGCTTGTCCTCGGTGCTCATCAAAACTGTTGCTGTTTTAGGTAAGGTACGTTTGTATGACCCGGTGACATGACAAAGACTGTTCGGCTGTTGAGCTTAACAAATTGTGTGCGTCTTGACAATCTCAACGCCATTAACAAGAGACATATTTGCTTGGGAATGTGTCGTTTTGCTAGATGAATGACATTTCACTGACTACCAGACAACCTTGTTGCTCCTCCGCATCCAGGACATCAACGAACAAAGGCGCAACCGACGCAGATCACATCCTTGAACGCAACGTTTTGGTGGCAAAGAGCGGGCAGGCACCCTTTGCGCTGTGACCCACCAGCCGCAGACGCGGTCTACTGATGCTGCCACTGCGCGCCTCGCTGACTGGCTCTCTTCTCTGGCCGGCAGGAGACGCTGTTCAACGGCGTGGCGGCCGTGCTGTACCTGGGCGCCTCAGCGTTTCTTTCCTTTACCGTACAGTCGGTGTTGTGGCCACAGTATGTGGTGACTCCTTACTTCCAGGTGTATCCAGCGCTCACTGCCGCCTACGTGAGTCGCGTCTTTCCGTGGTGCCCACTCACTGGGCATGGCTTGGCTCCCCGTCAAAGTCTTGCTTCTTTCTTTCTGCTTCATTTCTGGCCCAAAATAACAGTGCGCATGCTCATGACCGGGAAGTTGTGACTTTCATGGCAATCATACGCGCCTACGGCAAATACCGCGTACACTGAAGGTGAGTATTCGAATCTCACTATTGTTTGACATCCGCATGCCTGCATGATCCGCAGTTGGAACTGACGGGGCGGGGCGGGGAGATGAGGGGTGGAACTGGCTGCTGACAATTCAATACGTGAGATTTTGACATGCTTATATATATATATATATATATATATATATATATATATATATATATATCTCTCTCTCTCTCTCTCTCTCTCTCGCTCTCTCTCTCTCTCTTACTCTCATTTGTCTAGTCTACTGTCTACTGTCTTCTGTCTTCATTTACGTACTTGCTCTGAAAAAAACTAACGTATCGCATTCACATAGTTTTTCACCAGAGGCCTTGTACAATCCACCCGGAAAACTCCTTCAAATATCCCAATCCACAATTTGAAACCGCAAATCCAGTGCTTCCGAAGGTTTGCTCCATTCAGTGCATTTACATAACAAAGGGAATTTTTGTTAACCGCCCAATGTTAACAGTCACCATCGCCTGTCAGCCACCTCCCAGCTCCTGAAGCCTCAGGCTCAGAGATTATTCAACTCAATCCACAGTCAACAATTCTTCACCCCTCTCGCGTCTCTGCTGGCAGTGCCTGGGCCTGGTCGTCGGCTGTGTCCACGGGTACGACGCGTTCCTGGCGTACCGCTGGTACCGACACCGGCAGTGACGTCACAGACGAAGCCACCTCCTCTCCGAGGGGGCGGGCGGATAATCCTCCCAGTGAACAGAGTTCACGCACCACGGCGCGCGTCATTTGTCTCATCGCCATAACGCCAAGACGCGACATATGGAGCAAAACATGCTCTTGAAATTTTCCTGTTGACCATGGTCACTTTCCGCGTACTTCTGTGGCCTAACTTGTGGTCTCGACCGCGGTAGGCATCCACCTGCACAAATCTCTTATTGAATATTTTATTTCTATCTGCGACTGCCGTGAGGTTTCTGTCACGCGATGGTGTTCGGCTTTCTGTCACGCGATGGTGTCCGGCTCTGTGTCACGTGATGGTGTTCGGGGCACGAAGACGTTGGAGACACGTGACTGGGACACCGCATGCACGCACGGAGGCACTGCGAGCGTTACGCTGTGAGAGTAAAACAGCGAGACGCTCAAATATTCCCGGAGCCGCGCATAAGAGCGAAACTGTCGTGCGCGACATGTTCGGGTGGTACTGCTTGCGATTGCAAAGCGTTGTCGTTTGCTCGCTTGTGAATTGTGTTGTTGCAATTTTCCACATCCGTATTACTCGCTAACCGTAAATCCATTTAGGTAGATCATCAAGTG
The DNA here is from genome assembly GCF_011947565.3 of Pollicipes pollicipes. Lineage (NCBI taxonomy): Eukaryota > Metazoa > Arthropoda > Thecostraca > Pollicipedomorpha > Pollicipedidae > Pollicipes > Pollicipes pollicipes. The sequence goes on from NW_023596818.1 coordinate 18,932,775, forward strand.
CATGTTTTTGGATATTTGATGTTTACAAATACACGGTCTGTGGCACTTTCTCGTCTGCATCATTGGTAATGTAAATACTATGATGCGGACCTTAAAGGTTGCCGCACACTGAGAGGGCGCAGCTAGAATTTGCTACAGGAGTGGCTGCCATGATTTGAGGCGGGGATTAAGTTTTTTCGAGTCAGTCTCAGTGGTGTTGACAGTATCTACGCACTGCAGAATATTAGCAACCCCCCCACTCCCCCCACGCTAACAGAAAAAGTACCTAGCGTATCAATGAGCTATCGATGTTGGTTTGTTGTGGTGCCTTAACACGCGCTTGGGCGGGGGTCAGATTGACCCACTGAAGGTTTTTCCGGAATGATTTCCGAACAACGCGGCGCAGCCACGCTACATTTTGCATAGCTATATACAATTTAATGTCGTATCGTTTGACACTAAAAAGTTAGATGTACTTTATTAGGTCACTGACCTACGGCAGGTCAAAGTCAGGCCATTGGTGCTGCGAAGTCAATGTCATGGGAATCGTTCAATCTGATGCAACATCGGATTGTTAGACGAAACTATACATCACTGAAATGCTTTCTTAGGCAACGCAACAATTGAATGGACAAATTGCGTTGACCTCAGGTCATTTTTAAGCGTCAGTCCAAGGGCAAAGCTTGCCTGATTCATTACTCCAGGGCTTGCTGTACGGCGTAGTTTCTGGTGCTCATTACGAATTTATTGATAACAGGAACCGCCTTGTACATCTTCCATGCACTTCTCAAAGGTCAGAATAGGCCACTGGCCTAAAAGGACCCAGGCCAACATTTTTTTTTTAAAGAACATACTGCCTGGCGTAATCGTTTTCACTAATTCAAATGCAAAACTCAAAGCAGTCTTGTATGATCTTGGTCACCATGACCTTCAAAAGGTCGAACAACGTCACTGACCCTAAATGATCAGGCGACCTTTGGTCAGAACAGGTATCTAGGTTCAGGGGGTACTTTGAAGACCAAATTGGAAATTGACTTTGTCAGACCTTACTTGACCCGAAGGTCATGATGTAGTCTCAAATTTTGACCTAAGTGAGTTCAGGTACAGGCCAATACACCCTGTAAATTTGGTGTCTCTAGCTTTCTTAATTTCCGAGATCTCTAGGCGTCAAACTGACCCCACACCCGAGCGAAGGGTATCCAACCGGCCACCCGGGCGCGTGTTCATCAATTGTTTCATTTGAGCACCATGCATATTACTCGGCTATCCACCAGTCTTGTTTCCAATTACGACTGTTGGGCTCCACACATCGCTGCCCATGATAAAGCCTTTGATATTTGCTTACTTTCCTACCCACCAAATTCCGAGATTATGTTCATAAGTGTCGTGGTGAAAAATGCGCTCGAACTTACCTGATGGAGGATGGGGGTGAAGGGGAAGGGTTGCCTCGTGAGTTCTTGGCTACGCTACTGCTTGCGTTACATTGCAACCTGAGGTTCCACCTTGTGTTCTTCAGGATCGTTGTTTAAAGCCCCAATCACTGTTATTATTGCGTACTTACCTTCTCGTACGTACCCTTCTCAAATGCGGCAATTATTTCAGGTTTTTAACACCAGGCCTATGACAATACTCAGAGCAAATAACTTAAAAACGTCAAAAACGTTGGAATCCTGCCATTTTTTGGAAATATTGCTCCCAATCGTGATCTGAAATGGCCATAATCATAAGCCAACAAACGTTGCTGCTCTTTTGAGAGGAAAATCCTGCAGATACCTTACATCATGCACGCAACTTGCATCGGGTCCAGATCGTCTATATATTGCGCCATCAGATAGCAGAAAATCCATCGTATTGCATTATAATGCTTGCGTGACTAAACCAGAGGCCAATGGAGCATAACGAAGAGCGATGCGTGGAAAAGATCCATAATTAACACGGACCGCACTTTCGGGCACCGGCGTCTTCGGCGATCACATTAGCGCAATGTGCTTTGACTTAACCGGGATTCGAGTCTGGTTCGCACATGGGCATCTGGGTGGTCCCTGCCACACTCCTGTCAGTGAGATCTTCCTAAATGCCTGAACATACGAGGGCCAACAAACGGAGAGCGTTACCAAACGCAGACCTCTTAAATAATTTAAGTCTTCTAAAACACTCCTCTGCTCCAAGCCGCTTTAAGTGCTACCATTTTTGGGACATAATATGCGCAGAAGTGACGCGCCAAAATCATACCGGCGTCAAAGTCTGAAGGCTACATTGTGCACGGTGTTATGGTACGGCATTAGGTGTACAGGTCTAGGTGTTCAGAAGTCATCAGGTTCGTTTGCCATCAGAACTTGGTCGGACATTGATGCCCCAAATAATGCAATATGCCAGTCCGCCTGCACTTAAGCTATTGTTGCTGGTAACTGCCTGGTGCCAATCACAACGTTGGGAGATACGTGTTAAGCTTGCTTTTATCAGTTTTGGGCTGGTAACTGAGAGGTTAAAAGATACACATTGATTTAATTTTTTTGTGGGCAAGGATTATGACATGTGCAAAAATTAGATTGAATTAAGGGGATTGTAATTGCCAAGCTGTGCAGGTCAGTAGTGCCTGTGATGCTTCAGTGATGCATTGATATCATTAGTGCCAAGGTAAAATTATGCTCAAGCTGCCTTTTTCATGACTTTTCAGAGTAGTTTTACACAAAGTTGTCACTGCAATATTTTAAGCCCTGAAAGCATCAACTGTAGGCATAGATGGCTGGAGACAGTTCAGCAAACCCGTCACTAAGGGTTATGGCACACATCCAGTAATGCTTTGAGTACATTTAAGTGCTGCAGCATTTGATGCAACCTGTGTTGCCCTTTGATATAACCAGACCATAAATAAGTGCTGCTGCTGCCACCACGTACAGGCCATCCTAGTCAACAACAGTTTTGGAGTACTTTATGTGACCAGTCCACCCAGCCACGGGTGGGTGGGGACAGGCATAGATGTAAGGCATGAATGTTATGGGTGTGCATGTTCTGTGACAGAAAATTACATTCCCTTGAAGGACCAGGGAGCAGGTCAATCAAAATCCAGTTTCACACCGCACCCCATTAAGAGAAAGTTCTTGGGAGATATATCTCCATATTTTATGAAAACTGATCATTTAGAATCACACCAATATGGTCCAAGACCAGTTTAGGCCTGGAACTGCATAAAAAAGCATTAATTTTATAACTAGATTGTAGGAGACATGGCTCATGCAACAGTTGACAGGCACTGCTTAGCTTGAGTGAGATACATTCACTTAAAAGTGTCTTACTGGACCTTTAAAAATGAAAATGATGCAATGCCTGCAATAAATCCTTCAGCATCTTCTTCCCATGTATATGTCCATATTATTACATGTTTATGAATATACCACTTCTTATTCAGATTATTTTTTGACTTGAGTGCAAATGTTATTTTGTGCAATTGCATTGAGATGGCAGGTGTGATTAAAGCTTGTGTGTGCACACTGACCCTGCTTCTGAAGTTTTGCAATCAAATTAGAATGCAGGATGTTTGCAGCTTCAAAAAAGCATCTGCTCCTTCACATGCTATTTGTTTATGTATTGAATGGCACATTTCCTATTTGTTTCAAAAATGAGTTCAGTAGCATTCCTAATGCTCTTTCTGCCATTGCACACTTCCATCTGCTCCTTCACATGCTACTTGTTTTTGCAATAAATGACACATTTCCTACTTGTGTTGCCAAGCCAATATGTGCACACTGCAAAATGGCTAGTATATGCCTTGTACAATTGCATAATTTCATTAGGTCAAGTAGGTATGCCATGTGCTCAGCATAAAAGCTAAGGCTTTATTATCAAACAGTAACATTTTCAGTTGCTACACACATTTGGGCAATAAAAAGCAATCCTGGTAAAGGAGGGCCCACATCAAAATACATGTTTGGATTTTCTGTCATTATGAAAATGTGCATGATTTGATATCTCTTTCGCCAAGCCGAATCAATGGGTCCACCATGCCCTGTCACCAATGGTTATAATATTTATTTTTATTGGATTTCCACTAATGCCACAATGTCTGTAACCTATTTTCAGCCTAAATCTCACATGGTGTTGGATCACCTGAGAACATAACCATGAACACAGACCATGGAGCCACAGATGCTGATCAGCTGACTGCCAACACAGCATTTGTGGCAATTGATAAAGGTGAGCTGAGAAGTAATGACACACCTCTATGTCACATATTTTTCACATACCTGGAAGTACTTTTTAATTGCTTTGATTGCATGGAAGGTCATAGAAGGTATGTGCTAAACTGCATCAATTACTGTGTTGTGATCATACCAGCACTTTCTTGACTGTTTTTCTGAAGGTGAGGAACATTGTTTTTACACTGTATTCTTGATCTTCTTTCATGTGACCTATGAGGAAAATTTATTTGTGATACCTATTGGTGTGGTGTTGTTTTGATTAATCATGATTTAATACATTATGCATGGAAACTTATTTCATCTTTGAAGTGTGTACACACTGTGTGGTAATTGTGCCTGATATGATGTTCATGAAAAGTAATGTCAGATAATGCTAGCATTTAAAACATCTGTGTTAGTGTTTTACCTTTTGCCATACTTTGTGCACCCTTCTCTTTTTGGCAGGGCTTCTCTCAGGAAAAGTCAATGAACAAGTGGAGGCAATTGTCAAGTTTCCAGCTCTTTTTGATCGTCATCCATTTCCACTGCTGATCAACTCGTCCATGCTGAAGCTGGCGGATGTCTTCCGCATTGGGTCAGTGGCCAGGGTTCAGTTGTGAGCAGGTTTTGCTAGTACTGGTGTCAATATAAAGGATGATATTGGTAAAGCATGAAATAGTTACGCCTAGAGTGGAGCTCATCAGCGAACCTGAAGCCGACCCGAAAGGTTTGCATTGCTTGGTACGCGGCGTTCGGGATGGTTTCATTCTATCGTTGTCAATGCTTGATTGTCTAATCTCTTGTGTAATCTATTGTCTAATGTATTTTCTAATCATTGATGGCTGTTCAAAATCACACACTATGCTGATGTCTACAACCAGACCGCGGTAGCACTCCAGTGTCGAAGTGAAGACCCGCGAAGTAATAAGCTGATGACGCGTCGTCCGACAGCTACGACGCCTGCCTGCTGACCTGGCCGACCTGACCCACTGACCTGGCCGATCTGATCCACTGACATGGGTGACCTGACACACTGTCCTGACTTGCTGGCCTGACCTGCTGACCTGGCCGACCTGATCTGCTGACCTGGCTGACCTGACTCTCTGACATGGCTGACCTGACCCACCACCCTGGCTGACCTGACATGCTGGCCTGACATGCCGGCCTGACGTGCTGGCCTGACCCATTGACCTGGCTGACCTGACAAGCTGGCCTGACCTGCTGACCTGACCTGCTGACATGGCCGACCTGCCCCGCTGATCTGGCCGACCTGACACCCTCACCTGACCCCCTAACCTACCCGACCTTACCCGCCGACCTGGCTGACCTGACCTGCTGATCTAACGCTCCACTGCGCGGGCAGGTCAAACTTCACTCGGCTCTGCATCCTGCGCGTATGTCAACAGAGCGAGCGCCACCTGGATAAGATCCTCAACGTGGACGAGGTCGTCCGCCGGATCTTCTCTGTCACTCACTCCAACGACCCTGTGCGTCCCCTGTTGGTGGCCGGGGGGTTTTCGGACGTTCTCGCGCGATATGACCTCTTTATAGTCCGCGTGTTGTGTTTTGGTGCGATGGCGTTCGTTGGCCATGATTGATGCATTTGGTGTTTCATGTTCTGATGGCCTCTGATGGATTTCTGATGGCGAGCTGCGATGCTCTTAGTGCTTTTACGTCTCATGTTCGCGTTCGTAAAGCTGTGATGCTCTTATTGTTGTTTATCTTGCGATATTCCTTCGATATTTGGCTCTTAGAATGAGCTCCAACCACGGGGAGCCACTCGGGAAGCTAAACCAGCAAACCACCGTTACTTTTTCTGAGCCTAAGCTTACTTCAGACCTTCTGGGCTTGTAGGGCTAAAACTGCGCACCGTACATGGCCAAGTGTTTAGAGCCATTGTCCGGAGACCGAAAGATCTGAGGCGTGATTGGTGCCACAGGAAGTCTAGCCCAGCGTCGACTATTGCATGATTGCGCTGATGATCCCGTCAGTATCGCGCGTCGACAAACGGGGGCTGACGAGTGTCCTAGACAGGGCGGGAGTCGGGCGCCACGAGCCGATCCCGTCCGTGCGTCACCATACGACTGACGTCAGGCCGCTACGGACACCTGTCGCCACGATGTCCTGGCGTTACTCCGCCTGGACACTGCGGCACGAGGCCGAGCGGCCGGGTGGGGCGCCCGTTACCGCTGCCCGCCCGTGCTCCGGCAGGTGGCGCGCGGCCTGGCGCTCAGCACCCTGGGCAGCCTGAGCGCCATCATCCCGCAGCGCAAGCAGGTGCACCACAGCATCCGACAGGCGCTCGACTCGCGGGACCCGGCCGAGCTGGAGGCCGGGATCGTAGCCGCGCAGCGCTTCGCCGCCGTCTCCAAGACGTTCGCCACCAACATCAGCGAGCGCATCTCGGAGATGGTGCAGGGCGTCACCACGCCCGTCGACATCAAGCTCAAGCTGCTCAACATCCTGCAGCACATGCACCACGACACGCAGACGGCGGCCGCGGTGCGTGGGGTTGGGCCAGTCGGACCCGAGCGCGGGTCTCACCGGTCGACAGGTGCATTGACGGGAACTGTCATGATATGATCTGAGCTTGTGACCGTCGAGTGGTGGAGCCGATGGGCTGCACTTTCAGATCCAACCTGTGATAAGTATATCATTATGTAGTCTAACAGAATGAAGCGGTCCCAATGCTCTTCACTGAGGGCTGCGCGCGCGGTCCAGTTGTGGGTCTGATTCACTGAGGGCTGTGCGCGCGGTCCAGTTGTGTGTCTAATTCTCTGAGGGCTGTGCGCGTGGCCCATTTGTGGGTCTGATTCACTGAGGGCCGCGCGCGCGGTCCAGTTGTGGATCTGATTCACAGGGCTGCGCGCGCGGTCCAGTTGTGGGTCTGATTCACTGAGGGCTGTGCGCGCGGTCCAGTTGTGGGTCTAATTCTCTGAGGGCTGTGCGCGTGGCCCAGTTGTGGGTCTGATTCACTGAGGGCGCGCGCGGTCCAGTTGTGGGTTGATTCACAGGGCTGCGCGCGCGGTCCAGTTGTGGGTCTGATTCACTGAGGGCTGTGGCGCGGTCCAGTTGTGGGTCTGATTCACTGAGGGCTGTGCGCGCGGTCCAGTTGTGGGTCTGATTCACTGAGGGCTGTGCGCGCGGTCCAGTTGTGGGTCTGATTCACTGAGGGCTGTGCGCGCGGTCCAGTTGTGGGTCTGATTCACTGAGGGCTGTGCGCGCGGTCCAGTTGTGGGTCTGATTCACTGAGGGCTGTGCCGCGGTCCAGTTGTGTCTGATTCACTGAGGGCTGTGCGCGTGGCCAGTTGTGGGTCTGATTCACTGAGGGCTGTGCGCGCGGTCCAGTTGTGGGTCTGATTCACTGAGGGCTGTGCGCGCGGTCCAGTTGTGGGTCTGATTCACTGAGGGCTGTGCGCGCGGTCCAGTTGTGGGTCTGATTCACTGAGGGCTGTGCGCGCGGTCCAGTTGTGGGTCTGATTCACTGAGGGCTGTGCGCGCGGTCCAGTTGTGGGTCTGATTCACTGAGGGCTGTGCGCGCGGTCCAGTTGTGGGTCTGATTCACTGAGGGCTGTGCGCGCGGTCCAGTTGTGGGTCTGATTCACTGAGGGCTGTGCGCGCGGTCCAGTTGTGGGTCTGATTCACTGAGGGCTGTGCGCGCGGTCCAGTTGTGGGTCTGATTCACTGAGGGCTGTGCGCGCGGTCCAGTTGTGGGTCTGATTCACTGAGGGCTGTGCGCGCGGTCCAGTTGTGGGTCTGATTCACTGAGGGCTGTGCGCGCGGTCCAGTTGTGGGTCTGATTCACTGAGGGCTGTGCGCGCGGTCCAGTTGTGGGTCTGATTCACTGAGGGCTGTGCGCGCGGTCCAGTTGTGGGTCTGATTCACTGAGGGCTGTGCGCGCGGTCCAGTTGTGGGTCTGATTCACTGAGGGCTGTGCGCGCGGTCCAGTTGTGGGTCTGATTCACTGAGGGCTGTGCGCGCGGTCCAATTGTGGGTCTGATTCACTGAGGGCTGTGGCGCGGTCCAGTTGTGGGGTCTGATTCACTGAGGGCTGTGCGCGCGGTCCAGTTGTGGGTCTGATTCACTGAGGGCTGTGCGCGCGGTCCAGTTGTGGGTCTGATTCATGAGGCTGGCCGGGTCCAGTGGGGTCTGTTCACTGAGGCCTGTGCGCGGTCCAGTTTGTGGGTCTTGATTCACTGAGGGCTGTGCGCGCGGTCCAGTTGTGGGTCTGATTCACTGAGGGCTGTGCGCGCGGGTCCAGTTGTGGGTCTGATTCACTGAGGGCTGTGCGCGCGGTCCAGTTGTGGGTCTGATTCACTGAGGGCTGTGCGCGCGGTCCAGTTGTGCGTCTGACCTGACGGTGTGGCCCGACAGGTGCGGACAGCTTGTCTCCGCCTCTTGCCCAGCTTTCCGTCGGAGCAGTTCGTCATGACCACGCTGAACGTGCTCACCAAGCTTGCCGCGCAGACACTGGTGGACATCCCGGAGCAGGTCGGTAGCAATGCTGCGGCTCCAGCGCACAGCGGGGACGGCTTATGGCCGGGTTTTCACTCCGCACGACTGGGCGACTAAGGTGCTTGCACACGCCAGACATTTAGAGACATCGTTGTCACCTTGCGGGATGATGCATTTTGTGTGTGTGCGTGCGTGCGTGCGTGCGTGCGTGCGTGCGTGCGTGCGTGCGTGCGTGCGTGCGTGCGTGCGTGCGTGTGTGCGTGCTTGCGTGCTTGCGTGTATCGGGTGGTCGTGATTAGGGCATTTCAATGCTGTCCACCGCAAGAGAGGCGCAGCCATACCGTATTTGTATAATTGCCTTATCCGGATGACCTAGTGCTGCGCAGGTCGGGTCTTCGCTGTACTGGGCGCGGTCGGTGTCGGGATCGTATTCCCACCATGTGTTGGCGACGCGCCTGACGTGTGTGACCTGCGGTTTGGCAGCGTTTGACGTGCATGCCTCGTCTGCCAGTGGAGCGGCGTCGGACCGTGTGGTGAGAGCTGCGCCTGACCCCATGCTCGCCCGTCAGGTGGACCTGCTGTTGGGCTACCTGAACAACGACGTCCGCCGGGCGGTGAAGTCAGCCGTGCTGCGGGACCTGCTGGAGCTCTCCAGACAGGCGGCGCCGCTCTGGTCCCAGGTCAGGCTTCCCCCCTTCCCCTCCCCTCGCCCGGTGAGTGCAGGGGGAGCTGCTGAAGCTCTCCAGACGGGCAGCGCCGCTCTGGTCCCAGGTCAGGCTTCCCCCCTTCCCCTCCCCTCCCCCGGTGAGTGCAGGGGGAGCTGCTGAAGCTCTCCAGACGGGCGGCGCCGCTCTGGTCCCAGGTCAGGCTTCCCCTCTTCCCCTCCCCTCCCCCCGGTGAGTGCAGGGGGAGCTGCTGGAGCTCTCCAGACAGGCGGCGCCGCTCTGGTCCCAGGTCAGGCTTCCCCCTCCCTTACCCTCCCCCCGGTGAGTGCAGGGGGAGCTGCTGGAGCTCTCCAGACAGCTCTCCAAACATTCCCGCTGCCGGTGTCCTGGCGCCCAAACCGTACGCCTCCGATTACTGAAGCCGCCGCCGGTGGGGTCCCAGGAGAACCAGTCGTCGCTGATCGAGTTCGCCGCCGGCACGCGCTACACGGCTGTGAAGACGGCGGCGCTCTCCGTGCTGGTGTGCCTGGCCCGCTCGGTCTCGGTGCGCCAGTTCGACCTGGCGCCGGACGGGCCACTGATGAGACTCTGCCGCGCCGGCGCCTGCCACCAGGAGGCGCGCGTGGCCGGCCGCGCCGTCCAGCTGCTCACCGCGCTCGCCGTACACTGGTGAGAGCGCGTGCAGGGTTGGGAGGAAGGGGAGAGTGGGAGGGAGCGAGATAGGAAGGGAACGACGAGATGAGAGGTGGACACATGCAATGTTTGCTCAGAATGGGTGCTTGTGTTGACAAGGCTGGGGTGATGAAAGGATGAGAATGCAAACGCTTCTTAAAAAGATTCCAGGTCAGAAGAATGGGATACTTCCGATGCTGGAAGTGAGGATAATACAACTATGTTGCCATGTTAGAGGAACAGCATTGTACTGATTTGAAAGCTGTGACAAGGGGGTAGGAGTGCAGGGAGAACGATTCCGAGTTAATATTCAGGAGACCAGGACGTGGGCGATGTGGATGACCGTCCTTCGTGGATATCCCGTCCCACTGCAGCCGGGTGGACGAGGAAGCCAGGCCCCTCCCCATCAAGAGATTCCTGAAATGTAGCCCTGTCGCCGCACCCCAGGATCCAGCCATCCCTACGGAGTAGTCCGCACGTCTACCTGTGCCCCCTCCCCGCCCCCCTGCAGCCAGGAGACGGGCACACGGCCGGACGTGACGGAGGCGGCCGTGGCGGCGTGCGACTCGCTGCTGCTGCTGCTGACGTCGGCCGGCGGCGCCGACGGCGACCGGCGGCTGCGCGCGCCGCTGCGCTGCGCCGTCTCGCTGGCGCGTGACGACACCACCGCCGCCCAGCTGCTGGAGTCGGTGGGCGGGCTGGCGCGCGCGGCGCCGCCCGGCCCGGCGCGGCGCGCGCTCTTCGAGGCGCTCTGTGCGGTCGGCTGCCGCCGGCCCCATGTTCTCGCGCCGCTGGCCTGGGACGTCATGGCGCTGCTCGAGGCGCCCGACGTGGACGGCGACACGGCGGTGAGACAGCGGAAGGTGGAGGGCGGTGGTGCGCCGTCCTAGCGGCCAGTCTCATGAAAAGTGGGACAGAATATGACAGTTATGGTTTTGGATGGGAGCTGTGCTCCTGTTCAACAGTTTGAGGCCGCTGTTTTTTCAACGTGATCTGCCCTTCATTCGTAATATGTAGTTGTACATTTGTACTTAAAAGGAAATATGCCATACGATGTCGGCCTGTTGTTCCAGTTAACAGTATTAACACACTGATCTGATCAGCTGATACTGCCTTGCTAATTTGGAGCCGACCTCGGGACTCCATTAGCGCCTGAGACACACCGTATCAGTCACCGAAACACTTCCGCTCTTAGCTCGTGTCGCGCACTCCATCCTTCAGACTTTGCTTTACACATCCCAGCGAGAGCCCGCACTACCATTGCGTCGATGCGCTTACGAACGTGCACGCCTGCCTGTCACTCAAGGCCAGTATTGCCGTCCCCTGCAGTGAGAACAGAGAAAGCTTCCTGCGACGGCAGCTGGATCATATCCTTTTTATGCGAACAGCGCTGACGTTTAATGCTGGGACCACTGGTCAGCTGGCGCCGGGCCGGTGACAGAGGCCGCTGCTGTCGTACAGGTGCAGCTGTGCACGCTGCTGCTGCAGCTGCGGGTGGGCGGCGCCGACTGGCCCGAGCAGGAGCGGCGCGCCGTGCTGGCCGCCGCCGGCCGCGTCTCCCACTGGCAGGCCTACAAGGTGGCCCGCCAGGCAATGCGGTGAGCCGAGCCGGAGCTTCCGGACGGCCCACCTCCAGCGCTGTCTGTCTGGTGATGTGGCTCAGGTGCCGCCGAACGGCTGCACTCCAGCGCTGTCTGTGGTGATGTGGCTCAGGTGCCGCCGGACGGCCCACCTCCAGCGCTGTCTGTCTGGTGATGTGGCTCAGGTGCCGCCGGACGGCCGCACACTCCAGCGCTGTCTGTCTGGTGATGTGGCTCGGGTGCCGCCGGACGGCCGCACTCCAGCGCTGTCTGTGGTGATGTGGCTCGGATGCCGCCGGACGGCCCCCCTCCAGCGCTGTCTGTCTGGTGATGTGGCTGGGGTGCCGCCTGACGGCCGCTCTCCAACGCTGTCTGTCTGGTGATGTGGCTCAGGTGCCGCCGGACGGCCGCTCTCCAGCGCTGTCGTCTGGTGATGTGGCTTGGGGTGCCGCCGGACGGCCCACCTCCAGCGCTGTCTGTCTGGTGATGTGGGCTGGGGTGCCGCCGGACGGCCCACCTCCAGCGCTGGTCTGTCTGGTGATGTGCGCTCGGGTGCCGCCTAACGGCCGCAACTCCAGCGCTGTCTGTCTGGTGATGTGGCCTCGGGTGCCGGCCGGAACGCTGCACTCCAGCGCTTCTGTCTGGTGATGTGTGGCTCGGGTGCCGCCTGACGGCTGCACTCCAGCGCGTGTCTGTCCCTGGTGATGTGCTCAGGTGCCGCCGGACGGCCCACCTCCAGCGCGATGTCCTGTCTGGTGATGTGGCTGTGGGTGCCACCGGACGGCCCACCTCCAGGCGCGGTCTGTCCTGGTGACGGTGGCTCAGGTGCCCCGGACGACCGCACTCCAGCGCTGTCTGGTCTGGTGACGGTGGCTCGGGTGCCCGCCGGACGGCCGCTCTCCAGCGCTGTCTGTCTGGTGACGTGGCCTCAGGTGCCGGGCCGGACGGCCGCACTCCAGCGCTGTCTGTTCGGCGCCGTTGGTTGGGTGGCAGATGTCATGTAATGTTGGCGCAGCGTATCGAGTGACAGCGTTTGGTTGATTGGCGCTGAGACCTAAGAGAGTGCTTAAGCCTAAGTCTCTGTGATTTGGTTTTTATTAGAGCCCTTTTGACCAGAAACGATGGTTTCAGGGCTATGGTATAAAAGAAAATAGTTGACGGAGGAACAGGCTAGCATGCGCCTGGAGGGCCGATCGCCGAGCTTCAACCCGCGCATGGGCGCTGGATACCCGGTCGGGGTCCCCCTTCCCACGGGGCTCTCGGCCCACTCGTGGCTGACGCATGCAGCCTGCCCCGGACAAGCGGGGTGTCGCGAGGATGCAGAATGAAGCAAGACAGAGGATAAGAGGGACGGATATGACTCTGTGTAATTGGGCCCACCCTACACACTGGTGACCCCACCCCTCCCTCGTAAGTCGCACGTAGCCTCGTCGACCCTCGTCTCCACCGTCCCCCCTCACCTGTGCACGTGCCTGGTCGGCGCCAGATTCGGACACCACGGCGTGGCGGCCGCCCTGCTGCGGCCCACCCTGTGCCAGGTCTCCACCGAGCAGATGCACTTCTGGCTGAGCGCTCTGGTCGAGCTAAGTGAAGCCGAGGCGGCGCTGGTGGCGCCACCTCACGACGACCTGGGCACGCTCTCGGCGGCGGCGCAGCGGTACGCCCGTGGCCTCTCCGCACTCCGGGTGAGTTACCACCGGCTGGCGTCGGACCGTTCTGTTGATGGGTAAGAACCTGTGCTCAATGGTAACGACCGCGGTCGCCTGGAATCCCCCGGGGCAGGCTGTGGCGCTCTGGATGCCAGTGACACTCATCGTACCTTTCCTGTGAGCCAAGGTAGCTGTGACAAGCAAAACTGACAGCTAATTCCAGCTGGCAAATATTTAACAACTGGCAGTTTGTACTTCCCATTTCCCTCTTTTCACATTTTTGGTACGCTGGCCGTCATTGCTTGGTATTGTCTCATCGGGAACCCCCGCGGAATGTCATCCATCGCCGGTGATTTGCGCGCGCCCGTCATCCAGCCCTGGACGTCTCTGGCCGGTCCGCAGGCCACCACGTCGCCGACGCAGCTGCTGGAGTTCCCCGCCGAGTTCTGCCGGCTGCGCTGGCGCTGTCTGCAGGCGCACATCCACCTGTGGACCGCGTGCCGCACCCTGCAGACCTCGCCGCCGCCCTGCGTCGCCATCGCAGGTGCCGCCGGCGCCCGCGACGACACGCAGCGCTCCGGCCGGGTCATCACCCAGGTAAGCAGGTCATCACCCAGGTACGCAGGTCATCACCCAGGTACGCAGGTCATCACCCAGGTACGCAGGCCACCACCCAGGTACGCAGGTCATCACCCAGGTACGCAGGTCATCACCCAGGTACGCAGGTCATTACCCAGGCACGCAGGTCATCATACAGGTATTGAGGTCATCACTCGGGTACCGAGGTCATTAAGTAGTTACTGAGGTCATTGCGCATGCACGGAGGACATTATGCAACTACAGAGGTCACTACCCGGGTGCATAAGTCATCACGCAGGACAGGAGATCGTGACGCAGGAACGGAGGTCATTACGCAGGTACGGATATCATAAGGCGGGTACGGACGTCATTACGCATGTGCGGAGGTCGTCATGCAGGTGCAGAGACCATGACGCGCGTATGAGAGGATGTAACGCATATAAGAAGGATACTATATATGTACGCTGTTATCACCAAAGCATCTTTTGTGGTGACGTAGAGGGTGCCTCTGGGGGGCGCGGCGGCAGTGAAGTTTGTGCCGTGACGTTTTGCGGCGTTCTCACCGCTCTCTCCGGTTCCGTGCGCCCCCGCGTCCACGCCATCCTCCTGTCCTCAGCTGCAGAAGTCGGGGGCCGAGTTCTCGGCGCTGGCCGAGGAGTACGGCCGCCTGTACCGCTCGTCCTTCGACGCCGACCCCGACTCGCTGGCCTGTCTGGAGCGGCTGCAGCGGTGCTGCCTCCTGGTGGCGCAGGCCGTCGACTGGGCCGTGCGGCGCGGGAACCCCGAGACATTCAGGTGGGTGGGAACGGAAGAGGGGTGGGATGGGGGTGGAGGAGAGGGGACGAGGAAGCGCAATTACCGAGACGGGGAGGTGGTATGGATTATGTTGGTTCGAGTATCATTGGTCGCAGTCAATCTGACCTCTCCCATCTCAACTGCGATGCCGGTCTGACCCCGCTCTGCCGCGCCTGACCCAACCCTCGGCGCCAGTCTGACTCGTCCCGCCGCCGCCGCCAGCGCGCCGGCCGACCCAGACCGCTCGGCCGCCGTCGCCAACCTGGACGAGGCGTGCCGGCGCGCGGCGGCGCTGGTGGCGCGCGCGCACCAGCTGAGCGCCGGCGCGCGCAGCCTCGGCCACCACCAGACGGCAGCACTGCTAGCTGTCAGTCGACTGATGACCGGGGCGCCTCTAGGCTTTCCTCGCCGCTTCTTCCAGACACTGCAGAAGACTGTGATCTCGGTGAGAGGGGAGGGGGCCAGGGAGGCAGGCACTGGCGGGAGGAATGAGAGAAATGATGGGATTGGGATTTCGAGGGATGAGACGAAGACTGGTTGGGGGAGGGTTCAGAGGGATGAAGAGAGTTGGGGGGGGGGGAAGGGGGGTATTAGAGGAATGGGACGAAGGCCAGTTGGGGTAGGGCTCGGAGGGATGAAGCGAGTTGGGGGAAGGTTCAGAGGGATGAGGCGAGTTGGGGTAGGGCTCGGAGGGATGAGGCGAGTTGGGGGAAGGTTCATAAGGATGAGGCGAACAGAAGCGTCTGCGAAATGGGGTGAATGACGTGGAAAGTGCCTACAGTTTGCTTTACAGTTCGTGTCGAAAACCATTGTATACAGCCGAGGAGGGCGAGGCTTGTTGTATTGTCTTGAAGGGAGAGGAGAGGAAATGTGTAGAATCGAGAAGGGTGGATGTATTGCTACAGACCTGCTCTGGTATTGTCCCTGATGCCTGAGAACACTGCCTTGTCGTTGCGGCGAGGTGCTGTGGCGATATGCTGTGGAGGAGAATGGGACAAACCGAGGGGTGCTCTCACACCTGTTGCTAATTTCTCAAACTAGGGATGCCTGAAGACACGGCCAGACCGTACCCAACTCAGCCGCCGGATAACCTGGGAGGCCGCAGCTGACCGAGCCGACCTGGTGTGGCCGTACCTGCCCATTGATGGATCGGCCTGGTGACCCAGTGACCCCAACAGTGACTCGTGCCGCCATGACCGCCGTCACCCATCAGCCCCCTGACTCTGTCTGTCCGCGCCCGGTCAGCTGTCGGTGCAGCCGCAGCCGCGCGCCGCCACCGAGCTGGTCATTCCCCACCCGATCGCCAGTCAACTGGTGGTCAAGATCGACGGCGTGGTGGCGCACGGCCCGCGCGGCGCCGTCTTCCGCTCCATAGCGCGCGTGCAGCTCACCGTGACGGCCGCGCTGCAAAGCAAGGCCCCCAGCGACTCCAAGGTGGGCGCCGGGGCCGGGGCCGGGGCCGGGGCCGGGGCCGGGGCCGGGGCCGGGGCCGGGGCCGGGCCGGGGCGGGGCCGGGCCTGGGGCGGGGGCCGGGGGCCGGGCCGGGGCCGGGCCGGGGGCCGGGGCCGGGGCCGGGACGGGCCGGGGCTGGGGCCGGGGGGCCGGGGGGCCGGGGCCGGGGGCCGGGACCGGGGCTGGGACCGGGGCGGGGCCGGGAACCGGGCCGGACGGGCTCCTGGGACGGGCCGGGGCCGGGGCCTGGGACCCGGTGCTGGGGCCGGGCCGGTGGGCCGGGGCCGGGGCCGGGGGCCGGCGGGCCGGGGGCCGGGGCAGGGCCGGGGCTGGGGCTGGTGGCTGGGACCGGGACCGGGGGCCGGGGCCGGGACCGGGGCCGGGGGCTTGGCCAGAGCCCTCCGCCGAGGCCACCAAGCGGCCGTGGGTAGGCAGCCGCCGGGGGGCGTTGTGACGCGCGGCAAGTCCAGAAGTTGTTTTAATTGATTGATTGATTGGTTGTTGATGATTTGTAGCTGGCTGGCAGTTTTGTGAGGGTCGTCTCGTACGGAGGAGGTCACAAGATGGCACGAGATGGGTGACTGAAATGCCCAGGCATGATTTGCAGTAGTGTACAGTTCTGGTCTCATGGCAGTGGCGATGTGTCTGCGGGATTCCTTGCGATAGTGCCGTGCTTCACCCGTCCCCACCACAGTCGTCGTTTGAGAACAGGACGCGTCCGTGGAACACGATCTCAAGCTGTGCGCACTGAGTGTGTCTTGTATGGTGTCGCCGCTCCGCGCCTGTAGCAGATATGACGCATGGCTCAGACTTGCGGCGAAGTCTCCCGCGCTTCCAGTTTCCCGCCACTCGATCTCTGCCCTCCGCAGCTGACCAGCTGTAGGGCGCGTCATCGCGCGCCGGCAGGTCACGTTATGCCGCGTGGCATACAGGTGGTGGCCGGGCAGGTGGCGCGCCGCACGTTAGAGACTAGCGCCGTCCTGTCCAAACGGCACAATTTGAATCATGTGTTGTAGATGGTTTGCAAGCAGAGGTGCGACTCGTCGGGCTGGCTATACCCTGGGCACACACGTTTGGGCGCAAAATGGCCGCGGCCGTGGACGCGGCCCCAGGTCCAAGTAACAAGGGCATGGCTGCAACGACATGCTGATTTATTGCCGCCATGAGTCATGAACGTCATACGCCCAATGCAGTCCGCGCGCCCCAAAAGCTCGAATAAGCATAATCACTGCCATAAACCATAACCATGGTCTGGTGGAACCCTGCCGTGTGGTCCCGTGCACACCAGATAAGGTATAGCGTCACCCAATGTTGTTTGTTAGGGCTTTCCTCTCGGGGCTTCCCCTGACGTCAGCGACCGGTGACGATGCCTCCTCGCCGTCCGCGCAGGCCCAGGACACGACAATCTCGATGAGCCGCACGGTGGAGCCACACAACGACTACTTCCACGGCCAGTTCTTGCTCGACCTGCGCCTGCAAGGTGGGCACCTGCTGCAGCTGCATGCTTATGATCCAGCCAGGCCTGCTGTTCGGCGTCATGCGAGTTTCGGTTTTATTACGTTCTTAATCAATTCGTTATTCGGATTACGGGAGGGTAATACGCGACGTCGTATCTTAGAACAGCACGTCTATTGTGTAGCTATTGGAATGGAACATCCACGCCAATATGTCGTTACCAAGGAGAACTATGCCAGTGTCCGTCGAAGGCAAATGGTGAACAGGAGCTAAGCTTGCAAACCCCAAGAGGAATCTCAGCACACGCGCTGTCGCAACAGCTGGATGCTTGATAAGCAGATGACGGGCGGTTTTGCCACCGACCAGCGGAACTCAAGGTTGATAATAAAATGTAGATAAATCACAAACCTAAAAAATCGTCTGCTGGCAGGCATTCACCTGGTGACGGTGGACGCCAACATCCTGGACGCGGACGGTATCCAGTGGCTGACGTCGTCGTCTCAGCAGCTGACGATCAAGGCGTTCGACGAGAGCCAGCCAAGCCGCTCTGGCTTCCAGCAGGGCAGCGCGGCGCGGCCCCCGCAGCACTGACCGCCGCGCCGGGCCCGCCGGCCGACCCCGGTCCAAGGGTCCAGCAGTCGGTCTGCGCTCCGGGGCCCTCAGAAGGCGTGGTTCGGACCAGGCCCGGCAAGCCCAGTGCTGCGAGTGCTTCATACGGAGCTCGGCTGCTGGCATCACGTAGATGTGCTGCACGCCGGGGGCCAGCTGCTGGTGTAATGTGAATGCATTTCGTAGGGGCTGCCGCAATGCGGATGAGTTTCACGAGGGTCTGATCACTACGTATTGAGGTGTTTCCAGGGCATCTGGCCAGACGTTAGGTGATCCATGCGTAGTGGGCCGCGCGTCGAGTGAAGCGCTTCATACGGCGCCAGGAGTGCCCGGTCGGCCCGCCGAGCATGTGGCAGCGAATGGTGCTGTTTAAAAACTCACCCGACCCGGCGTGGGCTCTGGTGCCGACGGGGAATTTTTTCCGGCGACGTACGCCCCAACAATGTCGTGGGCGTTACAAAAACGTATGTATTTTCAAGTGACACAGAGTGTGCTCCATGTTGGCGCGTGCTTGTGGAGCAATACAGCGTGCCCTGAAAGGACGCTCGTTCGCGGCGCTGCGCTGAAGCAACACACAAAAGGACCGCGGAGAAAAGCGCACTGTGTGCCGGCGAATCCGCTCTCGTTTGTGGAAGGCATTTGCGTCTCCAGAACTAGGGCCCCACGAGATCTCACCCGCTCGTAAGTTAACGGATCGCCGCCAGATTATGCCAACGGAAGAAAAACACGCAACAGCGACGTGAGTCTGAACCAGACCAGGAGCGGCGCAGTTAGCCTGGGCGCGGATCCTGAGGTCCCAGACACCCGAGGTAACCTGCGCCGCTCCCCCGCGACCTGCGACCCATCGACATAAGACCATCACTAATGCAACACACAACTGGGCTGGATGACAACGTGAGCCGGCGATGTGGCGTGAGAAATGCACAAAAGGCGACCGGTGGAGGGGGCGGCGAGCGTAGGACAAAGCTTGGGGCGCGACGGGCCGAGGTGGCGTGCAGCGAGTCGCAGAAGGATGGCGAGACAGGGGCTATCTCTAGCGCTGAGTCGATGAATGTACATATGATTTTGCCGGAGATCACTAACCACCGAATTGATGAGCATCCCACGGTGATGCAGGTACGAATCGACAGGTATTTACACATCAACTACAAACACATCGGTCTCCACTCTAAAAAAGGCGACCTGGAGTCTGTATGAAATAGGATGCGCACCACGCGGAGAGTGCCCAGCGGGCAGACTGTCGGGAACAACACCAGCCGTACCAGTGACCGCGGGCTCACACGCCGCTACGAGCAATCTACACACACCGCTACAAAATTAATACGAACAGTCGACGCGCTGACCACTGGGCGCACGCACCTGGCGTGGCATGTGAACCGCGTGCCGAGATGCATCATTCACCCACTCTCGTGATTCGTTTGGGTTGGTCGCTCTCTCGCGTGACAGAAGGTAGGCGTAACAGCTACGAGCGCGAGACCGATTCAATTATTGCGGCACGTGACAAGACTGTGGCATGGGCCGGCACCGCTCCGAACCGGAGGGGGCCAGCCGTCACGCGCTGGCGAGCGGCACGCAGACGCCAACAATGCCAGCCAAGGCTCCGTCCACGCGACGGCGCGACCGTTGTACAGAGGTGTTGAAGGATCGCATTCGCAAAACCACGCCCCCACCACACGCACCCTATCCACCACCATACGAGCCAGCGTTTGCACCACACGAACCTCGCCTCGGCCAGCCACCTTACTTCACGGGCATGCTCCCACTCTGCCACAAACCTGAACCTCACCACGCACAGAAACCCCCACCGCAACGCCTCCGCCAAACGTCACACACATGTCCATCACGGACATGCCCAACACGGAAGGCCCCTCCCGCGCAGCGCCCCAGCCTACCGCCACTCGGTCACCCTGACGTTCCCGCCGCCGCCCTCACGGCAGAGCGACAGCTCCCCTCTCCCCATCCACCCTCTGTATACTCCCACCCATCACACTACACTTTTCTGCATCGAGTCGGCGTACTGCGCGGTCGCCTCCTCTCGCTTGCAGACCCAGCCACTCCATCACCCCGTCACGCATTCGTGCACCCGCTCACACCAGCGTCCCGGGCTCACCAGCGGGCGTCACTCGCCACCCAGCTCTCGCTCGAGCTCGGCGCCCATCATGCTCCAGTCCTCTTCGAGGTCAGGGCCGCCATCACTGTCGTTGCCGTCGCCGCCCAGCTCGTCGTCACTGGGCAGCGGCTCGCCGCGACGGAACCTCACGCTCGGCGACTCGTCCTCGCTCGAGTCCTCGTCCTCGCGCGCCGGCCGCTTGGCGGCGCGCGCGCACGAGCCACCGGCCGCCTCGTCGTCGCTAGACTCGTCGTCGGCAGCGCGTCGCTTGGCGCCGCGCGGCGCGCAGCCGGCACCGGCCGAGTCGTCGCTGTCGTCACTGCTGGAGTCGCCGGGCGGCGGCGGCAGCGGCGCGTCGGGCCGTGGCGGCGGCGTCTCGGCGCGCGCCGGCCCCGGCTCGTCGTCGTCGTCGGCGTCGGAGCCGCTCTGCAGTATGTCCTCCACCTCCTCGTCCATGCGCGCGATGTCGTCGGGCGAGAATGTCAGCAGCGGGTTGAGCGTCTCCTGAAAGCTCTGCCGACGCGTCCGCTCGCCCTCCGGGTCGGGGCTGGAGCAGTGCGCCGGCGGCGCGCGGCTCACCGCCGTCTCGGCGCGAAGCGGATACAACCGCTCTTCGACGCGTTCCCAGCGCTCGGCGCAAGACCACAGCCAGTCGAGCGTCACCAGCTGGATGCGCTTGGAGCGCAGCGCCTCGTTAACCTTGGCCGTCCCGAGCCGTGCGGCCACGAGGTGCGTAGTGAGCTCATCGCGCGGGCCCTTGCGCACGAGCTTCTCCTGCACCACGGCGCCCAAGTTGACAGCTACTTGGTACGGTCGACTGGTGCTCAGCTCGACATTGTTTGGCACGACGCCACTGAAGACGAGACGCACGCCCTTCAGTACCTTCTTCCGCACGTACGGGATGAGCAAGCGGAGGTCGGGGGGCTCGCGCGTGTCGCACTTCTTCAGCATCGAGTAAAACGCGCGGTGGATGAGAAGCAGGATGTCCTCCAGATGCAACAGGTAATCGTCTTCATCACGCACCTCGATCTCACGCGACACCTTGCCCTCTGGCACGGCACCATTGTTGACGCACCCCTCAGACACAGGCGTCGGCTCCGACTTGGTGGCCTGGCTGCCCTCGGCGCGAGACTCGTCTGAGGTGGCACTATTGCAGGCGCCTACGGCCGGCTTGGACTCGCCGCAGTCGGAGCTGCCTTCGGCGGACGAAGGGGCAGCCTTCTCTGTCCCCCGCCCGCCGCCGCCGTCCGGTGACTCGCCGCCCGCCTCCCCCGAACTGCTCTGTGGCCGGGCCGACCCGCCGCCCGCCTCCCCCGAGCTGCCCTCTGCCCGGGCCGGCTCACCGCCCGCCTCCATGTCCTCTGGCCGAGCCGACTCACCGCCCGCCTCAACCGCACTGCTCTCTGGCCGGACCGGCTCACCGCCCGCCTCAACCGAACTGCCCTCTGGCCGGACCGACGCGCAGCCCGCCTCAACCGAACTGCCCCCTGGCCGGACCGACTCGCAGCCCGCCTCAACCGAACTGCCCTCGGGCCGGGCCGGCTTGGCCGAGGTGCCTTCTGGCCGGGCCGGCTCGGGCGCCTTCTCTGCGTCATTGGCGGTCGCCGCTTTTGTGCTGGACGGCCCGTCACTTGCTACTAGCTCGGCAGTGGGGTCTTCGCTGACAGCTGTTTTGGGGGCATCGTCAGAAGGCTCGTTTTCGTCTTCAGACAGGCTGAGGTCCTCAGTGAGTCCCTCAGTTAGTGCTGTGTCTGACACCTGGGGAAGGACTTTCTCATCTGAATCCTCATCATCAGTAAGGTTTGGCATGGAATCTCGCCTTTGGGCCCCTGCATTTGCACATGATGTTTCTGTTTCCTCCTTTTCTGGAGCTGTCTGGATGGTGGAGAAGTCAAAGCCCTCCTTTTCATCCTGCTCAGCCTTTTCCAGGCCTGGAGGAGCATTGATGTCTCCTGTGTGCTTGAAGAAGTGGTAGGGCTTCACATGGATCAAGTTGGGTGCATAGTTCCACACATCTTCCCTGTCATCAATGATGCACACCATGTTGTCACCACAAGGGAATAGTGCCCTGAGATTGGCTCTCTTGCTCTGTTGGTTGAAGCACTCATCTCTCGACAGTATCCGGTTGGAGAAGTATACACCTTTTGGGTCCAGGAACCCAGCAATGGTGTGAGCATACAAGCGGGCACCAAAGGTGCAGATGTGCAGCTCGTAATACTTTGAAATATTTTCCAGGAATGTTTGAGTGCCAGGACGAAACCTTGTGTGGTACCATGGTGAATTGCTACCATACAGCTGGAAGTGGTAGACATCCTTGATGTTTGCTGGTATCTCATCATTGGTGGTATGGATAAGGGTTTGATCTAAGTCCACCAGCAGCACAAGCTTTTTGTGCTTCAATAACAGCTCAGTATCCCTTTTGCCAATAGTCTCAGCCTGTTCTTTGCTCACCCTCAGCTCAGGAATGCTATGAAGCATGGCCACAGAGGCAGAGCCTTGGTTATCCTCAGTTCTTAAGTCAGCCCCACACTCTGCACACAAGTCCTTCATGACAACAGGGTGCTGGCAGGCACCCATCTGTGCAACTTCCAAGCCTGGATGAACAACATCTCCACTCTTCACTGTGATCTTCTCCAGGTTGCCAAATGTGTCACTCTTGAACTTGAGCTCGTCTGCTATCCTGTTAGCATTTGTGGCTTCTTGAGCAGGCACATAGGTGAACAGGATCGCACCAACAGACACAAAATCCCCTTCTTTGGCTTTCCACCTCTTGATGGTTATTGGTTGAGATCCTGAGTACTTTATCACCTTGTTGATACTCATCTTTGCAGAGCTTGGATCCACTCACAACATCCTCTGGGACCACTTCACCGATGAAAAACGGCCTCACATGGGCTGACCACTTTCGACAAATATGAAAATATCAAGCTTGTCATCTGCTTTCAGCCTCCATCTGCTCTCGCGCACACCCTTGCAAGACACCGCAAGCCACCCTGTCACAAGAATACCGCATAAATGTCGCCAATTTATGACTCAGACTTTTCCAAGACGCCCCACAAGCAGATATTATTCGGCAGAATACCCCTGACACAGCAAACGGTTCGGGCTTATGTTTGTTATGACGACGACGCAACGACAAGACGCAGCTGCAAATTTTGCACCGCTTTCGAAACAGCTACACAACATTTGTCTTTGGCGCAGTATTCCGTGCCGCATTGATGGGTATCTGTACGAAAGGTGCTTGGAGCTAAAACGATATAAAATATTGAACTGCTTTAATTGATATTTATCATGAAGTATAAACAGCCCAATATTAAGGTTGGAAGGAAAATGTATTATGTATAAATGTCATATGCATAGTTTTTATCTTCCTGATATGTCCCACATTCTCATTGGTCAACTCGTTTGTTTACATTTGGAGCCCCCGCGCGGTTGCTACGGATCTCGTGGGTTTCCGATGCGGTGTACCGTGGAGTGTGGCGCTGAGCTGGGTGCGGGGGAAATTGTGGAAGGAAGAGGTAGTCATGTTACAGTGAGTGTGGTTTTTGATGCGTAAGCAATTTGTCTCAATTTACCCACATTTCACCCTGAACAACTATGCGCGCCACGCGATAGGAAACGCCGTATCGACGGTGTGGCAATCCCTGGTTGGTCATGCTCGCGTTTCAGCCGCGTTTCAGCCCGTACTTTTGGATTTGAGCTGGTTAGTCGATACGTTCACAATGCTTTTTGCGGTTTTCAGTTGTACAGGAGTTTTGGAGGACACATTTCAACCCAGTATGAATAAGAACTAGGGAAAGTGGGCATATTAGAGTTTTTCATTGATAGTGTTCATTAGTGAAGCCTTGATGCCTCAACTTTTCTGAGTCTTAGAACACAAGTGCTTGTGCCACTTGTACATGTGTATATATGTGTGCCAAAGCTGCATTGTACATGAATGGCACATCAACATCATGAGTGTTTCATGGTGTGGTCAACCATCTATTGCACTGGTGCAGGCTGCTTACCATAGGCACCCTATATACTCATGGGTAGCAAGTCAAAACCCAGTAGATGGGTTGACAGAGTCATGTCCAAAGATGAAAAATATGTGCTCATCAGTGTCTGTTATAGTTTTGAACATTGATTTCAACATGAGAGATGTTCCAAATCATTGATATCTAAAAAAAAATATTATGGACCTCATGAGGAATCAAATGGTATGCTAGCAACCTACTATGATTTATCTTGATCTGTCTTGATAAGCCACTTGATCTGCACTATTTGACAGTGCTGTAATTCATGGATGTTCCTTTAATGTATTGTGCTGCTAAAGGACTGGTGCCAGATGTAACAACATGGTTTCATCAGTTTCTGGAACATTTCAGGTCAACACATTAGGTCTAGGCACATGTTTGCTTAGGGTCATAATTTGTTGTTATTGGATTCATTGTCATATCCAGATACCTGCTCATTATCACAGATGAGTCTGTACTGTTTCCTTCTCAGTAGGCCCCTGCCATGTGGTACAGTTATTGAACAATCTAGAACTCACTGTTTCAGTAATCCAAAATCAGCAGTTTATCCTGGCATATAGATAAGTTAAGTAACTTGCAATGCACACCATTATAAACCCAATGCTTATCACCTCAATGTTGTTATTCTCAGCAGGCTGATCCCCAGGCACCAGACACCATGACCCATTAGGAGCCTTGCTGCCATGGAGAGCCCGGCAGTGTGCTTGGGTGAGCATGCCATTGGTGCATTCCTGGACAGCTGCTACAAGGGTGACCAGGCAGCCATCGTCACCCAGCTGGAGAAAGGTATGCCATGGGTCATGCATGCTTGCACCACTGCACCCAGAGATGGATGGGAGTGCTGTGCAGGGCTGTGTGAGAAGCTGGAGGCATGAAGGACTGGGAGGTCAGGTTGGATATGGTATGGATGGCCTGGAATATGCTACTTGATATCAAAATTATTTTTCCATCTATGGTGAATATGCCACATAACTACTGGAATCTGGTCACTCACTGGCAGGTTGATGGGAAGGTAGATCTTGGCTGGCAGCTACTCTTGCTGCCACATCTGCTCCTTCATTGCCCGCAATCCTAACATGGCTGAGTATCCACATGAAAGCGATTCTAGCATTTTGTTGGTGTAAATGGCAGAGTGACCCCCTAGCTTGTATCAGGTAGGAGTGATGACAACCTTGTGGATTTGAATCTGATGATACAAGGACACCCAGTGATTCCTTCAAAATCGGATCCTGCTCCAAGTCACATTGGATGCATTTCCACGCCATTAAGATTATCAAAGCCTCTATGGAGAACACTGCTAGATGCCCTGTGACACGAACACCTTGCTTGACGTCTCCACAAACGAATGCACAACCAGCGCGGGCGCGACTTTTTAAACTGTCAGTGGACATCTTCCCAGGGAAAGCTAGACCTCTCTGCTGCCAGGCTGGCAAACTCCTGTATAGAAATGCTACCTTTTTTACCGGCGAAGTTATAAATCAGACTACAGATTTTTGTCGTCACCGAGCCAGATCGTAAAACGTGCGCAGGGCGATTTCATCGAGGCGGATGCCGGCCTCGCCCATCATATATCGCACGTGCAGGCATGTGTTCTGATGAAGTGTTTCGTCCTTTCAGAAAGAACACGACCAACATTTTTTAAAGACTCAGTTTTAACATGCTTTGGTGTGGACGTGTTATAGTGACTGCATGGCGGGCGAGACACACGCATTTCCGTTCCGTTTCGGATCGGCAGGATGTTGGGTCAATGTAGATATAGCTGTCGAGAGTCATCGCGGTTAATGGGTTGGATTCATTATTTTTTCTTTTGCGTGAGTAGAAAACTGCGTAGTTTCCTCCACAACGTGATAAAGCATCTCGTGTTGCAAGCCTGCGATCATAACGCAGCAACACTCCTGCACGTATTAGCCTTTACCATGCTCCTCTCGGATTCCGGTTCACTTGAGCTCCTCTAGCACTGCGGCGCGGTGTGCTGTTCCTGGGACTCAGATCCCATGTCCATGAACCTCAAAACTGGGTCGTGTTTCATCGGCAAGAACGACACCAGAATTAGCTGTGAATCCGAATTTGGATCTGAACTGCGGTCAGGTGGTTTCGTAAAAAGTTGCGTGATTTGAAGGAGGCATTTATATGTATTTCAACATTCGATTGCCGAAATCCGTACTCGGATGCTGCCCAGATCGGGTTTACCAGCCGAATATTACATTGTTTCAAAACCTTACTCTGCTGGAGTATTTGCCAGGAGTCTCCACTTGTGCTTTCCTCCAGCGACCGTAGCTGTTGTCGCACACTGAAACCGGGCCAATGCCTGTACAAGTTCAGCCGCTGTTTATTGGCGAGGATGCTCGGTTAAAGTTTACTATCGTCATAACGCACACGCACGGTTCAGTCCTGCTGCTGCTTCAACGATAGGGTTGCAATGCGCCGCCCACCCGGCCACCCGCTGGACTCGGGGTGCCTGGTGGGCGGGTTGCCGTTATTGGGCGCTCTTGGACAGGGTGCCGCTGTTCGGCCCTGCTGGCCAGGGTGCCGTCGTGTCTGTTGGGCGCTGACCGCTGCGGAACTTGTCATGACTCAGTGTTGTTAGGCCCCGATGACCGAGTGAAGTTAGGTCCGGGCACGATTTGTTGCATACTGTAGGCAGAAGTTTAACTCGCGCCGGGGCGTACCGTGTGATGGTAACTTCGATGCCACGGCTCCTCGCCCAATTTAAACCGAGCTTTGAGGCTGCAATTCCGTAAAGCCAGCCTTCTTTTTTGAGGAACGCGACGCACGTCGTCACGTCCTTGTATGGAGCGCCAACGACCGCACTGCCATTATTGGCGCTCAGAGACCATGGTGCAACCGGGATCCGAACCCGGGTCGCCATGTGGGAACCCGATGCGCTAACCCCTCGACCGTGACGCCCCCTTACCCGTGAGGCCAACCCTGGAATGTATTCTTAGGTGTGGATGTCAGTGTATCAGACTGCGGGAGCTAACTTCCAATGGTCCCAGTACGTACAGCCGCTGTCTTCCTTAGCTGCGCTCTGGTGTCAGCGACCGTCCACCACGTCCCCGGATGTGGACGTGACCGTCCACCACGTCCCCGGATGTGGACGTGACCGTCCTCCGCGTCTGCAGATGCGGACGTGTCAGTTCTCCTCCACGTCCCCACGTGTAGACGTGGCCGCCGTCCAACCCCGAGGCGTAATTGTGACCGCGCTTCTCCGCGTCGCCAGGTGTGGACGTGAACGGCTCGGATGCCGTGTACACACACCACTTCAGGTGGCGGCCCGCCTCCGGCCACGAGGGTATCGTGCAGCTGCTGGTGGGCCGCGGCGCCCGGCCGGACGCGACCAACTTGTACGGCTGGACGCCCCTCATGCACGCGGCGCGCCACGGCCACGCCGGCGTCGTGGCGCTCCTGCTGCAGAGGGGCGCCGACGCCACCCGGACCAACCGGCTCGGTGGGTGATTGCGGGGGTTTGATGGTCAGGGCGCTGCAGCCCGGACCAGCCGGCTCGGTGGGTGGCGGGCGGGGCTGGGCTGCTGTCAGGGCTGCTGCAGAGGGGCGCCGACGCCACCCGGACCAGCCGGCTCGGTGGGTGGTGGGCGGGGGGCTGATGGTCAGGGCTGCTGGAGAGGGGCGCCAACGCCACCCGGACCAGCCGGCTCGGTGGGTGGTTGCGGGGGTTTGATGGTCAGGGCTGCTGCAGAGGGGCGCCGACGCCACCCGGACCAGCCGAATCGGTGGGTGGCGGGCGGGGCTGGGCTGCTGTCAGGGCTGCTGCAGAGGGACGCCAACGCCACCCGGACCAGCCGGCTCGGTGGGTGGTTGCGGGGGTTTGATGGTCAGGGCTGCTGCAGAGGGGCGCCGACGCCACCCGGACCAGCCGGCTCGGTGGGTGGTGGGCGGGGGGCTGATGGTCAGGGCTGCTCGGCGGCCGGAGCATCAGTCGGCTGGGTGTTTTCAGGGTGAGCAGGTGGGGATACGTACAGCGTGCGCTAGACAACAGCCGCTCGCCTGCATTTGGCGGTGGTTTATGTAAGTTGGGTATTCGGCTGATTCATATTTTTTTTGGAAGCAAGAGGACAACATGCAAGTTATGTTGTGGAGCATAATCATTGCATGCTTTTTGGTAAAATGATGCAAGTAGTGACGTCATCATTGCCGTTTCTCGCTGATCACAGCGTGGGTGACAGTCAGTTGGTGACCGTATGGTCAGGGGAACTGGGAGGATGGTCCGGGGAAGCTGTGAGAAGGGGCGGAGGTCAGTAAAGGGAAGGGGCAGAGGTCAGCCGTGAGAAGGGGTGGGGGGTCAACTGTGAGGGGGGAGGGGGGCAGCTGTGAGAAAGAGCGGGGTCAGCTTTGAAAAGGGAGCAGCCGTGGTAAGAGGCGGGATCAGCTGTGGGAAGGGGCTGGGTTCAGCTGTTAAAAAGGGCGGGGTTCAGCTGTGCAAAGGGGTGGGACCAGCTGTAGGAAGGGGGGGGGGGAGGGTCAGCCGTGAGAAAGCGTGGAGTTTAGCTGTGAAGAAGGGCGGAATTCCGGTCTGGAAGGGGCAGGGGTCAGCTGTGAGGAGTGGCGGGGTCATCTGTGAGGGGGGGGGGGGGGCTGTTAGCTTTGAAGCCAGCGAAGGCTTTGCAAGTCATTCGGCTTTTGCTGGTAACTGGCATAGCTATATAACCTGCATGGTATGGTATAGCATGCATAGCATGGTAACGCAACATAGCTGTATAGCATGCTCGTAAAAGTGTATTTTAACAACGTTCTTTACTTGATATTAAGTTAGGGAGGGATTCGTAGTAGGCCGAGTTTGTCACTTTTTTGAAATGGGAAGGATGGTGCCGAACCACGAACAACTTCAACGTGAAGACAAAGCTACACTAATCAATAAGAACACTGCATGCTAGTGGCAGCTTATGACACGCGCTGGTGCGGTCTATCGGGCGGCAGGCGACTTTGCCAGCATCCAGGAGTCTCTCAGATAGGAGAGGGTGGGGTGTTGTGTGGCTGTTGTGTACGTTGTAGGGTTTTCCAGGGCCTGGTGCGTGACACCCACCAAGGTGCCTTCAGATTGCGTTATTCCCTTGCTCAGTTGAATGAATTGTTTTCCAGCTGTAGCATGACACCTCCACCGACCAATGCGGTGCAGCCCCCTGCTTATTCCCCCCCCCCCCCCTTCCACAACGACGACCCCTCTGACTTCCCCCTATCTCTCTCCCCACTGATTTTCCACGCTTACCTCGGACAGGGGCGACACCTCTGACTCTGGCGGCTGTCAGTGGTCACCTATCAACCGTACAAGCGCTGCTGGACGCGGCGGGCCGCGAGCCGCCGACGCCGCCACCGCCGCCGGCGCCGCTGGAGAGCGAGCAGGCCGCCCTGGCGGCCGAGTGCCCCCTCAGCCCCACCCTGGCCGCCGCCCTGCACGGAAACAACTCGGTCCTTAGGCTGCTGCTGGACCGCGGCGCTCAGCTGGGCACGCCCATACCTGACACGGGTCAGTAGAGACGCGACACGGGTCAGTAGAGACGTGACACGGATCAGTAGAGACGTGACATGGGTCAGTGGAGACGTGACACGGGTCAGTAGGGACGTGACACGGGTCAGTAGAGACGTGACACGGGTCAGTAGGGACGTGACACGGGTCAGTAGAGACGTGATACGGGTCAGTAGAGACGTGACACGGGCCAGTAGAAACGTGACACGGGTCAGTAGAGATGTGACACGGGTCAGTAGAAACGTGGCACGGGTCAGTAGAGACGTGACACGGGTCAGTAGAGACGTGACATGGGTCAGTAGAGACGCGACACGGATCAGTAGAGACGTGACACCGGTCAGTAGGGACGTGACACGGGTCAGCAGAAACGCGACACGAGCCAGTAGAGACTTGACACGGATCAGTAGAGACGTAACACGAGTCAGAAGAGGCATGACACGAGGCAGTAGGGACGTGACATGGGTCAGCAGAGACGTGACACGGGTCAGTAGAGGCATGACACGAGTCAGTAGAGACGCGGGCCAGGGCCAGCAGAGACGTGACACGGGTCAGTAGAGACGTGACACGGGTCAGTAGAGACATGACACGAGTCAGTAGGGACGTGATATGGGTCATTTGTGACATGACACGGGTCAGTAGAGACGCGGCACGGGCCAGCAGAGACATAACATGAGCCGCTTGAGGCACGGCACGGCTTGCCGCAGGTAGTGGTCGGTGTGTGTATGACATGGGTCGGCACAAGTGTATCATGAATCAGCACAGGCGCGACATGGGCCAGCACGGGCACGGGATGCGTCCTTGGGAGCGGCATGAGGCAGCACGGGCACGGGATGCGTCCTTGGGAGCGGCATGAGGCAGCACGGGCACGGCATGCGTCCTTGGGAGCGGCATGAGGCAGCACGGGCACGGCATTGATATGGACGAACCAATACACTGGATGGTGGTGGGAAATACTCCTCCCCAATCGACCTCATTTGAAACCATGCACGGGCAAAGAGTCTGTCAGTGTTTTTGGTCATGTGCATCCTATCAAGGCCACCAGACAATGTGCAGTACTTTGCTCTTTGCAAAGCTTGCCTGCAACCGGCTGCATCGTGGTGCGGTGCTGCATTTTCTTATCAGCAGTCGATCCAGAATTTACTCTGCTGTATTTGCACAGTGGAGCTTTGCGTCTGTCAACAATGAGTGGATACTCTTACGAGGTCAACGGGCTCGTGACCCTCCCTCCGCGCACACTGGTCGACATTGAAACCCTGACCGGTGTCCGAATGCAGGCGGGCTCAGACACTTAGAGCGGCGAATGACCAAAGGCGGACATTCTGGGAATTAAGCGTCCTGACAAATTGGACGTTTGCATGTGACAGTCGATTTTAGTTCAGGTCGTTAGAGCCGTGGTTTGCCGGAACTGTTTTCAGCGTGGCAGCACGCGCTGCACCTCGCAGTAAAAATTCAGTGGCCATGAACGGGTCCAGCGAACTGGTCTCTTTCTTCCGGTATTCAGGTCACGTAGGTGTGATTTCTCAGAAACAGCGCATAATTCAGCCCACCTGCACCCCCGCATGTCCATTTTCCAAGGTCCACACGGCCCAACGCGTCCATCTGTCGGCGTGAGCTGCACTCACCAGTTCGCCCGCCGGCCGCCGCAGGTGTAACGGCGCTGATGCTGGCGGCCGTCGGCGGCCACCGGTCGACGTGTCGCATCCTGCTCGAGCGCGGTGCCGACCCGAACGCGCGCAACACGCGCGGCGAGACGGCGCTGGACATGGCGCGCGTCACCGCTCAGCGCCAGGTCTGCCGCATCCTGGACGAGCACACGGCCGAGCCTGATGACGCCACCGGTGAGCGATGACGTCACATGAAGGGGCGGGGCGCGAGCTGCTCCTCAGGCGACCGTGGTGACTTCACATGGAAGGACGGGGCTCAAGCTGCTCCGTAGGTAACCGCGGTGACGTCGCGTGGAGGGACAGGGCGCGAGCGGCCCGCCAGGTGACCGTGGTGACGTCACGCAAAGGGGCGGGGCGCGAGCTGTTCCTCAGGTGACGGCGGTGACGTAACATGGAGGAGCGGGGCGCGGGCCGCTCTGTAACCTGTCTGTGTGACCCACTGATAATGTTAGTTTAATATCTGAATAAACGACACTTTGTTGGTATATCAGTACGTTACAGCTCATTTGGTTATTATGACATAATAGACCACTCTTATCTATCCGACCATCAGACCCCCCATTTCTCGGACTGCGGACTGCACGAGGTCTGGTCTGGTGTGGGTCTATCCCTCTCTGACCCGTCTGACCCCTCTCCGTCTGACCTCCCTCAGACTGTGGACTGCACGAGGCCGTGCGTCGACACGACGTGCGGCTGGCCGCGCAGCTGCTGGCACCTGGCGGCGACCTGGTGAACCAGCTGACGCCGGAGGGCGGCTCGCCGCTGATGTTGGCCGCACTGGATGGCGATGCCGAGATGGCCGCCCTGCTGCTGCGGCATGGCGCCGCCGTCAACCAGCAGGACCCGAGCACCGGCTGGACGGCGCTCATGCAGGCCGTCTTCCACGAGTGAGGCCTGACTGCGTGCCCCCTCCCCCCCCAAGTTCGTCGAGTTAGCTGGCAAGGATGTCAAGAGGAGTTCACGGCGCTAGAGTCCCACGTTGGACATGAATATTGTGTCGGTTCTCTCGCCTCATGAGAGAGACCAATCAGAAGTGAGCGGAAGACGTTGCCAGGCGGGCGTCCAGCCGCCGCAGGCAGTGCAAATTGGTCGAACAGGTCGCCGGTAGGATGGGCGAAGCGTCCAAGGTTCAACTGAGTGAAAGCCAGTAACCTAAGGTGGCCAGTCGGTGTCGCGGCAGGAATAAACATGATACCTGCATGTCGGTATACATAATTCACATGCGGACGACTTGAAACCCTGACTGACGTTGTCGAGGGAGACCCGTGTCCGTGCAGATCTCGGGAGGCCGCGAGATCAGTGCTCGGGGGGGGGGGGGGGAAGGGGAGGACGAGATGTTGGCCCTCGGGGATCTCCGGAGGCACGCTGTCTCGGACCTCATGTGGAAACATGCCTCCTCAATCCCTCGTGGATGTGGAAGATGGGGTCTGTTGATGGGTTTGAGAAAGAGACTGAATAGGAACTAGGCTTGGGGGATCTCGGGAGATAAAACACCGGGTAGATCTTGGGAGATCGAACACTCGGAGGTCTCTGGATACATCGCCTCTCGGGGATCTCGGAAGGTGGCATATTGGCGGGCTGCCGACTGAAATTCGTTTCCAGTGAGGGAAGGGGAGGGAGCAGCACTAAAATGGGAGGTGATTCACAGACCGTGCTCCGGATGTTGAAACCTCGTAGGCCATTCTTAATGTTCCCGGTAAGTGAACCATGCCTGTAGTTTGTCCGCGGAGCTGCTCAATGGAGACAGATTGGGTACTACGTTTGATATCAAGGCACGCCATCTTTTACAAGTGACCTCTCGGGAAATCAGTAGTAAGACTGACCTAGAGTAAAAGTGCAGTAACGGGAAGAGCAACGTAGTGCTCATTCACACATCTCAGACCAGCGCTGTCTGATTCGCCTCCTCCGCTGCGACCAATGGTGACCAATGACCTGAATTGTCCGCCTTTCGCCAGCCACGCTGCCATAGTGAAGATTCTCTTGACGGCTGGAGCGGACGCCAACCTTCGCGCCCATAACGGCTGCACTGCCTTCGATCTGGCATCGCTCGTGGACAGCAAGCCGGATATGGTGGGTCAGCCCTAAGGGCCGACCATTAGCGCGCGCTATGGTTCACCCGGTCCGCGCGTGACGCACTGGTCATTAACATTGTCAACGCCGGCCTCTGATCAATGTCACATGTTCCAAACGCTAAAAAGGATAGTCCATTGCCGGTTTACAACAGTGCGATGGCTTAAGACGGGTGTATCTATTTATATATGGCTATGGCCTCTTTCCATCAACCTGCAATTTTTCCGTGGAACATCTAGAATGAAGCCCAATCGAGTTTTGTTTCGTGTTGCATTGCGTGCGTGCCCTGAGCTGTTGCTACTGGGACAGCTTAGAAATTACGGGCCGCATCTTCTTGGAGATGGCCATGTCAAGGCGAAGTCCTGAGGGTCATGGCACCACTGACGCTCAAGCCCCTTCCCTCAGAATTCTGACGACTTGAGACTTGGCCTTGCGTGGATTTGAACCCGCATCGCAGAACTCTTGTCCCGTAACGCTGCTAACCGTGCTCCTCTCCAGATCCGGCTGCTGGCCGCCTGCACGTACAAGTACACGCCCCCGATGCCGGCGGCCGGCCTGCAGGGGGCGCCCTCCGTGCCGCTGGCCTGGCAGACGCGCGCCGTCAGCACGCCCAGCCTGCAGGACCGCGGCCTGAAGGCTTTCTGGAACCGCATGTCGCACAGGTGAGCGGCGCTCGCCGCCGACGCGCCGGCGGGGCGGAGAGGCCTTCGTTCCCTGGCGTCTGCACAGACTGACCCGACTGGTCTCTGCCTGGTGGTCGCGCTGCGCCAAGTGCATTGCCGTGGGCTTAGATAGGAAGCCACTGGTCTGTGCCCGCGGAGTGTCCGCTTACTGGTCCGTGCGTGTCCGCTTACCGAACACTGCCCGCCAGCCGCGCTGGCTGTGCTTACCGAGCACCGCCCGCCAGTCGCACTGGCGCTGTGCTTACTGGGCATTGCCCGCCAGTCGCACTGGCACTGTGCTTACTGGGCACTGCCCGCCAGTCGCACTGGCGCTGTGCTCACTGGGCACTGCCCGCCAGTCGCACTGGCGCTGTGCTTACTGGGCACTGCCCGCCAGTCGCACTGGCGCTGTGCTTACTGGGCACTGCCCGCCAGTCGCACTGGCGCTGTGCTTACTGGGCACTGCCCGCCAGTCGCACTGGCGCTGTGCTTACTGGGCACTGCCTGCCAGCCGCACTGGTGCTGTGCTTACTGGGCACTGCCCGCCAGTCGCACTGGCGCTATGCTTACTGGGCACTGCCCGCCAGTCGCACTGGCGCTGTGCTTACTGGGCACTGCCCGCCAGCCGCACGGGTGCTGTGCTTACTGGGCACTGCCCGCCAGTCGCACCGGCGCTGTGCTTACTGGGCGCTGCCCGCCAGCCGCACTGGCGCTGTGCTTACTGGGCGCTGCCCGCCAGCCGCGCTGGCTGTGCTTACTGGGCACTGCCCGCCAGCCGCACTGGCGCTGTGCTTACTGGGCACTGCCCGCCAGCCGCGCTGGCTGTGCTTACTGGGCACTGCCCGCCAGCCGCACTGGCGCTGTGCTTACTGGGCACTGCCCGCCAGTCGCACTGGCGCTATGCTTACTGGGCACTGCCCGCCAGCCGCACTGGTGCTTGGCTTACTGGGCACTGCCCGCCAGTCGCACTGGCGCTGTACTTACCGAGCACTGCTCGCCAGCCACACTGATGCTTTGCGTATTGGATACCGCCCGCCAGCCGCACTGGTGCCGTGCTTACTGGACACTGCCCGCTAGCAGTATTGGTTGTGCATACTGGGCACTGCCTGCTAGCAGCACTTGGTGCGCTTACTGGGCACTGCCCGCTAGCCGAACTGTTTATGCGCACTGGGCACTGCCCGCCAACCGTAGTGGCGCCGTGCTTACTTAAGTTAGTTGGCGGCCTGCTCCGTTCTCAGCCGTATTGCTCTTACTGGACGGCCCGCGGTGATTCTGTGTCAGCACTGGTTGCTTTCCTTACTGGGGGCTTCGAACCCTGTTGAACGTAACCCGTTAACTTGTGCACAATTGCGGCGTTGTGCATGAGTTTCTCGGTGTTCACGGAAGTGGCTGCTGCAATACGATTGTTTTGGCTGTAATGAGGATTACTCAGGGTGATGTACTGTGCATCAGACTCTACGACTGCAATTCACTTAAGTGGACAGCGTGATACAAGCGGCTCCCCACGCTGTAGTGTCAATAATCTAATAAATCGTCGCGTATTTGCCAACAGGGCCCGCCCTTCACTTGCGCGGCGTGGTTCGCTTTGATGGCGGTGTCTCTGACGGAGTAGAGCCCGAAGGCGCAGGTCCCCAACCGATTCGTGCAGGTCTCCGCCCCCATGACACGCGCTAAAGGCCGGGTTGTCGGAGGGCCTAGCCGGTCAGCGGGCGGACGACGGCGCACCTAAAGTCGACCAACGTGTCACAGCCCGGCGCCGTTACAATGCCCTGACACGACGCGCGTGCTATTTGAAGCTGAAACAATAGCCAGCACCGTTAAGCCTGCATGGGGTCACGCCACCTCGGGCTTAGTGACGTAAAGCGGGTGTGACGACAGCCGCCGGCCGTGCCCTGCTCAGGACGGCGTGGTCGCGCGCTCATGCGGACAGGTTTCGGAATGTGAAGCCGCGCGTGGAGCCGGTGCAGGTGCTCGGCGTGCGCTCCATCCCAGAGGAGGTCTCCGAGAAGGGCTCCACCGCAGCGCCCAAGCTCACGCTGGACGGCGTGCTGCCCGCGAGCAAGCGCGTCAAGGGAGGCATGCCCCAGGTGCGTACAGGGGCGCATCACGCGAGGGAGCACACGGCTCGCTGGTCAGATGCATTGAATGACAGCGAGTGCTCAGTTGCATTAAATGAATGGGAGGTTTCCGTCTAGTTAGTGCTGCTGTTGAAATGCTCACCAGATCATTTGTGGACGGTTGCAGCTACCTTTCCCGCTATCCTCGCTCGCTCACGCTGGTTATAACGACATGGCGTTTGATGTACATAATAGTATACGTAATAGCTGGATTCGATGCGGGGTACCGTGGTACGAAGCCTGCCGCTGTACTGGCTGTGCAGTTTGCACCACCCGGTCCTGCTGAGGCGGATGCTTATCAAATGGGTTTATCTGGACATTCATACACATGGCTTGTTTTCAGATATATTTGTTTCGTATAATGTTCCGGCACACATGCTCGCATGGAGGCGCCCTGAATCTGCACACCGTGCCCTTGTTTTTCCGTGTCCCAGCGCTGGCTGTCCGATTTTTGACTTCTTAACCAACGCATGCAAATACGCGGGCCATAAATGTAGTCGCACTGGTGTAATCCACGGTCAGGGGAGTGTCCCGAAGCGGATAGGGAACCCACACACGTTGCTTACGAAGCCGGCGCCTGCTCCACGCTGCAGGGCTTTCCGTCGCGAAGTCTGTCGTCGGACATGCTACGTCCCGTGCTGCCGCCGTTCTACTGCGACCGCGCCATGCGCGACCGGTGCTGCCTGCCGCCCGCTCTGAAGGACGGTCCGCTGCCGCCTCCGCCCAGCGAGGGTGAGGGGGACGGGGGTAAGGGACGGCCGCTGCCACCACCGCCCAGCGAGGGCGAGAAGGAACGGGGCTGAGGGACGGCTTCTCCCCTCAGCCCAGCGGGGGTGAGAGGGGACGGGACTGAGGGACGGTTCGCTGGGTGAGAGGGGGCGGTTGCTGAGAGACGGGCGCTCCTCCCCGCCCACAGCGAGAGTGAGAGCAGGGGTATGCTGTTCACCATTTGAGTCTTTACAACGCAAACTGGGTGGGCTAGGCTAATTGACTCTGCAGCTCTAGGACAGATGCTCCAGGGGATGCCACTGAAGACGCGGTCTCTCTTGATGGCTCCCCTGTCGCATCTCTTGCCTTCGCGGCTGCTGTCTTCATTTCCTTCGTGTTCTCGCCTGATTTTCATGCCCCTCATCATCTTCCTGCCTCTCGCCTTCAGCATTTGCAGGAGCCACACCCTCCCATGCTGCTCTGACCACGCCTGGCTGCACTCCAGGGACGTCGATGGCGCCACAGGGCGGCCACCTGAACACCTTCCGCCTGCTGCGGTACCTCCGCTCGCCAAACTCGTCCCCGTCCAGCTCGCTGAATCAGCGCCGCATGCTGTCGCCGGGACCGCACTCGTCCGGTGAGTGTCGGAGTGTCTGTGCCCGTCCCGTGAGATTGGAGTGTGCCCGTCCCATGGCGTCGGCGCGTCTGTGCCTGTCCCACGAGTGCCGGAGTAGCGTTGCCCATCCCGTGAGCGTCGGGATTGTCTGCTTGTTCTGTGAGTGTCGAAGTGTCGGCTCTGATCCGATGAGTACCGGAAGCGCATTCTCTGATCTGGTGAGGTGCGGAGTGCATTCACTCATCCTGCGAGTTTCGGAGTGTCTGCTCTGATCCGATGAGCACCGCGATTCAGTGCTCGGATGATCTGGAGTGCTGGAGTGTCCTCACTCCAGTACTCCAGTCTCCTGAAACGGAGTGGCCTCTGCTGCAGTGAAAATCCCGTGACTAATGAGCGCGAGTGCCGTCGCTCCGCGCCCTGCTTCCACCGCCCCACCGCTCGACTGCCTGCTGTTCACGATGCTTCCCACAGGGCTTCACTGGTGTCGGGAGTCGGAGGGTATGGTGCTGCACGCCTGTATGACGATAAGGCATCGTCCCACCTCCTCTCATATCACTTACGCTCCCTCGTATCAGACGTACATTTGAGCTGTCACGCTCCGCATTGTCGCTTTCCCCCTTTTTTGAATGCATCCGTGAGCATCCGCGCGACAACCAAACAGTATTGCATTATTTCACTCTGGTTCGAAAGCGTTCCCCACTCGTCATTGAACTCCTCTTCCAGGAGACTCGGGCTTCGAGACGTTGGGGAAGTCCTCTGACCATCCCTGCTTCAACAAAGCCAAGGTCTCTCCCAGCAAACGCTTCTCCAACAAGGCCAAACAGAAGCCGCCTAAGAAGTACGTGGGACCACTATGGGGCTTCGCTTTGTCGTCCTGAGAACATTACCAGTCACCATTGTAGTTCGGAGGGAATTTATAATGAAAAGGAGGGTCAAACGGCAGTGAAAACACTCACATCAAACGAGCGAGAAATGCAAACATGAAGTAATTAAAGTGGGGAATACAAATTTTGCAACATATTTTGTTGCACAGTTCCATTCAATGCATTTCCTTGTATTAGTGTTGCCGTTATCACACTCCCAGCAAGGACGGGCTGTTCCACGTACATTAGATATAGTTCCCTAAGGCTCAATCACCCAGCGATGTTGACTGCATTTGGAAGTGATGATGTATATACGCACACCAGACATACACACTAAATTGTCTATGGCTTCTTTTAACGATCCTTTAGAATGCGTCAGAATGTCAAAATTCGGTACGAACCTGAGCTCTACGGGCGAAGGTTTTCTTGTCGCCTACTTTATTATTTAAGTGACAACAAAGACGGCGCTAAGTCGCCGACTTGCATGCGACATGCCCCCGGGGCATCGCTTTGAGCAGCTTCCACGTTTTGTAACGACTGTCAGGGGTGCCTCCTTGCAAGCATCCGATCTATTGCGCGAAACCATCGCGACCGTTCGTGAGGACGCCATAAGTGACGTAATAATGACGCAATCATGCACGTGTCCCGGCGCCCCGAAGTTTGCCGAGGTCGCTGGGTCTGTGCCCGCTGGCCGATTACCGCGCCGGCGGCATACGCTGCGCTCTCAGGGACGCCCACTGGCAGCGCGCTAGCACGACATGGTACCTGGTGACCTCTGAACTTCTGTTCAGAAGGTTTGGCTGCCTTACCTCGCTGATAAGAGTGGTCCACTTAAACCCAAATCAGCCACCATACAGAAATGTGGGACGCAAGTCACGGTGTTTGGGTGTGTTTGCCACAATGTAATGCTGTCACAAGTGTTGGCCACACAAGTCGCAGTATAGTGTGACATAATAGAGAATGCAACAAAATAGTTGTTATTTCAACATTTTATAGGTAAGCCAAGTCGTAAAACTGGGCACTCGAGCAGCCTTATTTATGGGACCGCCGTCGTCTGAACCGGCAGATTTCATGCACACCGTTCTTGACGTGTTTCCACGGGGTCTCATGCTGAAAGCAGGCAGAGTTCAGCGGTGCCCGCTGGCAGGCATCCGGTGTGCTGCCGGCTATCTCGACTTGCATGGGTACCATACATGCATCGCTTTTAGATACAGGTGTTTTAAATGTTTTCTTTGTCAGCCATGATTTAGCCAAGGTATCTCGAAATGATCGAACATGATCCACAGATGTTACCAACGCTTATTGGTCGTCGGCCCCTACGTTACGACCGAGGTGTAGTCCAGGGCTGGACGTTTATTGAATCGTAATGCGTCGTCTGGAAGTGTTTTAGCTCCTGGCTTTGCCCATCTTAGACATGTCTGATGAGATAAAGAGACAGACGCCGCCGCCATCAGGGATTTCGATGGCAGGCTCAGTCCTGAAGTAGCGACCAGTGCTCATCTAATGGAATCAAAGCTGACCATTGGAGCTGATGGGAGCACGTTAACATAAGCGTTTGTTCCTGCCCTTGATATGCACTTCAACGCTTGCATTGGCTGTTATTTATGTTGTACCGACTCTCGATGTTACACACGAACGGGGATTACGCAAGCCATATCACCAGAAACTGGCCGGTAATCTATCCGCGCATACAGCGCGGGTCGAACAAGCGCGCTGCCTGGCTGTCCTTTGACCGACTGCAGCGGCTCATCAGGGGGAGTGGCAGGCCGGAGTAAGGGGCCACCCTCCTCCTAGTCCCGTATCTCCAATGGAAGCGAACCTTTGAAGGGGTCTCGACGTTACTTTTCCCTGATTGACTTTTGGAGCAGCGCATTCAATGTCGTTATTTACAACCATACGCCATGGGAAGGTGAGACGGACCATAACAATGATGTATAAAACAAGTCAAATACACAGAGTAAGGCGTTAAATAAGATCAAAACAGACGGTGCGCCCCAAAGCCCAAATCATCATCAAGATCAAAGCAGACCGAAAAGTGGGCGCTAGCTGTGCCCACCCCGAGCTGATTCGTTTTAGCTCTGCAAATTCATCGCTGCTTTCTCTGCAAGGTTTTGCTCCAGCTAGCGAATTACCGAATATGAAATTGCATCTATTTGCAGGCATGCTGGAGCAGTCAATCTCATGCGAATGCCATCATTGTGAACATTTAGTAATCAAATTATGGACCAAAATTGCAAGCCGATTGGATGATGGTATGTGGCTAGTATACTGGCTTTGTTTGCTGGAACCGCGTGTAAGTTAAGCGGCTGCTGGGATTTGCCGACTACATTATTGACTTATTCGGGTTCCGTTATGAAACACCAGGAACGTATTGGGGCATCACAATGACATTTTGCACTTTTGTGGCATTAGTTGCTCCCATTTGTATGCCAGGAGAATTTCCTTTCATGTTTTAGCTTATTAGCGCTGATAAGCGCTCATATTTGATTTCACTTTGTAGTTAATTACCAGTGTTTGCAGTTCGTAGTTCTGGCCTCATAACTGGGGCATTGGGAGTTCCTCTCCGCCCCTTGTTGTGTTGTCTGTTTTTATTTTGTTGTGTTCTTTGTTTTTTGTATTGTTCCCCGACATAGTCCGCACGGGTAATAGCAAGCGCCACAACACTCGTTTTAAATACGTAAAAATACGGATGTCTCTTCTGCTGGCTACAGTACGTTTCCCTGCTCGTGAGACAATCATTTTGAAGGACAAGCTTTTTATTGGCGGTGTGTGACCACGTGATCGCCACGCCTTCAGCCTAGAGCGGCACCAGCAGACATCAGCGGCAGCACTGGTCAGCAAACTGCTGACCTGGGGCGTGGGTGACCTGCTGTGCTGTCCGCAGGGCGGCGGCAGGTCGCAGTGGCGCGCCGGCGGCGCCGCCGCCTGGTGCGAGGAGTCCGCGAGCTGACGGCCCGCAGCCGGCCGGCGCCGGCGGCCAGACCGTCAGCAAGCTGACCTACCTGCTGCGCTCGCTGGGCATGGCGCGCTACGGACCCGTGTTCGCCGCGCAGGAGATCGACTTCGAAGCGTTCGTCGCGCTGTCGGAGGCCGACCTCAACGAGCTGGAGATCGGCCGCAAGGACCGCGAGAAGTTCGCGCTGGTTATCAGCGAGCTGCGGTCGAAGCTGCCCGTGTAGGTGACCTGGCGCCCGGCGGTCTCCACTAGCGCGCGCGTCCCGGCGTCCCGCGCGGCGCGGGCGAGTCACCGCCGCCTCGCGGGCGAAGAAGCGTGCCAATCGTGCCGAACGCGAGCGGCCGGCCCGACCGAACCACAGCCCCGCTCCGTTCGGTCGGCGTTTGTAGGCGGCGCCCAGTAGCCGCGCTGCTCTTGTGAACGGTTTGCTGTGATACCCGGCGTTTGCGTTTTAGCAGTGGTGAGGTCGAGGAGGCCATCCCCGCTCCATGTGGCTCGTATTGAACCGGCTTACGTGCTGTTGACTTCGTGCTGCCAGC
Organism: Pollicipes pollicipes; assembly: GCF_011947565.3. Taxonomy (NCBI): domain Eukaryota; kingdom Metazoa; phylum Arthropoda; class Thecostraca; order Pollicipedomorpha; family Pollicipedidae; genus Pollicipes; species Pollicipes pollicipes. The sequence continues at coordinate 18,974,646 of NW_023596818.1, forward strand.
CCGGTCGAGTTGCTTTGAACGGGCCGGAGTCTGTTGTCGGCCGGCCCGTTGCTGGCTGATGAAGTGTTGTGCTGTCAGCAGAGTCCTTCACCAACGCAGTATTATTCACTTGTCAATGCAAAGCGAGGGTCGTTTCAGAGGCAGTAGGTGAGGTGTATTTGTCATGCTTCTCTGTGTGTTGTTTAGACGAGTTTTGTATAGCCTTTGTGTGTGTGCCCATCGTACGGTTCTTCGTGGTTTGTACTCTCAGTTTGTCTCGCGCCGTAGCGCATCCTGCAAGCGTGTTTGTTTCACATTGGACGCTCGTCCGCCGCGGTGGTGTTCTTTTTCGTCCAGAGATGTCGCCCCCGGCTGGACCCTCTCCCTCTCACCTTCCGAGCCGTATGCCCCGCACCTAGTACAAACCCCGGCCGTCCCCAGCCCATTCCTGCCGTGTTGCCACGACACCAACAGAGAGGGTTGGGCTGGCTGTGTGTGAGCGCGCCGGCGGCCTCCGCAGGACGGAGGGGTGGGGCGGACCCGGCGCGCGCCTTACAGCCGCTAAAGTGCCTTCTGCGGAGGTGGTTGTGTGTTGAGATGGTCCATAGTTTTCCTGGTGGCGAGCAGCCGTTGGTGCCAGGTGTGTGCGTTTATTGTGGTTCGGATGCTCTATACGATATATTTCTCGACGTATGTGATATAATTGCGATATTGCAGTTTATAGACACGATGTAGTGTGATGGTTCAATAAATATTTTTGCTCGGCTACCAGTTTCTATGGAGCTGCTGCAACAAGGTCCACTTTTTGTCATCGAACGGTCCATTTTGTGGCCATGCGCCAGCCGCCGTCCATTAGTCACACCCAACCGCCCCGCTATATTCGCTGGACCTGCCGGCCGAGGGACTCACCCTCGGTTCGGTGACGGGCTGTTCAGCAGTTTGTTAGGGGGGCTTCCGCGTGGTGGCCATTCTGCACCCAGTCGGTTTCGTATAATAAGCACGCTCACACACACACACAGTCGCAATGCTCAGTCACAAAGCGTCTTACAGCAGTCAAGAAGGCACGCCGTGATGGAGCGTGGACGGTGGCCAGGGGCAGGCAGTTCCATGCGGCAGCCGTCCGGTGTGCAAGCTGCCGCTGAGTGGTAGTCGGTCTGACGCGCTAGGTGCAGCGAACCGTTACCACGGGCCACGACTCGGGTGTAGCGTTAGGAGACCTTCGCGCGCGTACCGAGACATGAACGTAGGGCGGCGGGCGTTCCGCTGACATGCAATGTACGGTACACATTGACGCAGTCGTGTCGGCGCTCCATCCCCGCCACGCTGCACCATCCCGGCGTTTCTAATGCAGGTGTAATGAAGTTGCAGCGGCGGATGCCTAACGGCAAAGTGGCAAAGTAATCCACCTAACGGCAAATCAATCCACCAGCATAACGGCAAAGTGAATTGTCCTTTGGACCCGGCTTAGATAACAGTCGGGAGCGCCTTCCCACACGGACAGACAGTAATGTATTCGCGGGGAACGTATGCACGAACGAGAAGCGTCAAAACATCAGGGCTATTGCATCAGCCAGCCGTCGGGTGGGTTATGTGCAGCTAATAAATGGACTGGTTCACGCTCAAGCCCAGGTATCTGGCAAACATACTTCCCACTAAATGCCATATATTCCGTCGGAGCCTCCTAAACCATGCATATCATCCGTGATGTCCCTCGATGCTTTCTTTAAAAAGCCATCCCCAGCACCTCACCAGCCGTCTGTTGCATTGCATAGTTCCGGGATTGCAAGGCGATTAACCTATGGGATTGGTTAGGCGGCCCATCGCACGATGACATGCTCGCTCCTCATTGTTCGTTACGAATCGCATCATTTCCGTGGCACGTGGTCATGACTCGTTTCCGACTGAAGCTAGTATATCAGGCGAACCGTTTGTTACCATGTATGCTCATATGCTCATAGACTCGACGACTGAAGGCTGCTGTTGGTAGTGCACGTGGACGTTGTGGTGTGAAGCGTTGGTTGGTGAGTGCGAGGTACTGGGTAAAAGGGCTCTACACCGACGAGATTCATCTTTGCTTGACTCGCGAGAAGGGTTGGCACGGACGAGGTCGTCACTAGTCTACAGGAGGAACTATCTAACTATCACGCAAACAGTTAGAAATCTGCTATCGCCGCCTCTAACCTGTATCTCGGAACTCCTGCAGTCTGTTCCAGTGGACTGGAAGTTTCCAATAGGGACCAACCGGACCAAGCAGGGACTCAATTTTTCCACTAAGTACCTCTTTCATGCTTTTGACACTACGCAACGCGCGGATGCCAAAATCAACTTGGCGAAGAACCCTCGAGTGCGTTTGCGCTGTGATAAATGACAGTAGTGATACGCGAAAGGATTAACCAAGTAGCAAGGAAACAGGGCCAGGTTGGACCGAGGAGGTTCAGAAATCGTAGCGGGGCAAAGAACAGCAACGAAGGGCGTTCAGAGGTAGTAAGCCGAAAATGACGGCAAAAAGAACGCGACGCCCACAAGGAGCTATCATTATCTCCACAGTTACCTTTGACGCGAATGTTCCATTGATGCGTGGTGTATGCTTTTTTCAGTCTCGTCCTAAACAGCTTATCAGGAACAAATGACAACTATCAACCCGCGAGATTCCAGTGAACGTGATCATGAAGAGGACATGGAAGCTCCGCACTGACGAGAAATCGGCTTTTCGGCTGGGAGCGGCCACCGGGGCTTCTGACAGCTTGATGATAATTTGGGATTTGGGGCGCACCAACAGTGATCTTCTGGCGGCTGACATAGCCGCAGGGCAGGGGGCCGGCCACCCCCCTCCCAGCCGCGGCGAGCCCGGGGCACACCGGGACGGACGAGCACACTATACCGTCGTGGCCACGGGCAGTGGTGGCCCGCTCGTTAGCTCCGTAACGAGGCGGAGGCCACTGCAGCCCGCACTAACAAGGCACAGAAGTAGGACAGCGTCGAGGGCCGGGCTGTCACCAAGTGGGTTTTTACGCGCGTCGGACGCGCGCACCCAAGGCCACCCAGGGACTATGCAGGGGCTGCCCAGGGCTACTCAGGGGCTACCCAGGGACTGTCCAGGGGTACTCAAGGTTCGAACACCAGGCTGTGAACCAGGCGTCTGCGAAGGGCATACTCTGCTGAACACCTCTTTCTTTCGACAGGTATGGCTGCTGCACGCTTGCTTCGTTCCCCGCCCCCTGTTTGGTTACGCTGAGCGGTCTTTTAAAAGAGCAGCCCGTTGGAGTTGGAATGCATGTTTGAACACTGCACAGGTTAGTTCATTTTGCCATATCGGCTCTTTCAAAAGTGTTTGTGCGATAGGAATTTTACCTCGCACTGCTGTTATTTATCACTGCTGCTTTTTGCCCCTAAAACTACCCTCTACAAGGTTGAGGGCCTATTATCACAAAGTTGCATGGACATAAGAGCAGAAGCAAGTCGCACACCATACGATAGATAATGTAATTAGTGCAATGGTTTCTACAGACCAGCTCTGTGACCTGAGCTCGGGGATTTAATGTCGGTAGCCATTAGTGAGGCACCCACTTAGCACGACCTGCACCTAACATATAGTGCCTGGCATCAATCACCCATCACAAATGACATTGCTTATGCTACTCCCAAGTTCGCATGACATAGATTAACTCCTGTGGTTTCAAGATGACGACGGACAGAGGGCTGCACTTCATCAGAAAAATTTAAGCTAAAATATCTGTAAGTTCACCTCCGTTTTCCGAAATCGTGTCAACTTTAATAAGCAGTGGTTCAAAAAAGGTCGAGCCACTCATCATGCTGCGGTGAAGGAAGTAAAAATGTTCTCAAAGGCATTCCAAGGAGAGAAAACTCGCTAAAGATGGACACGCGAAAGCTTCTTGTTCTCTGACCACAGCCTGTTCGACTTCCTCCTGTGGAGCTAGTTAAAGACAATATTTATAATAGCATACCATAAAGCACCCAGCAGCTCGCGAGAGCTGTGCTAGAGTTACAGTGTCTTTTTTAGCGTCCGGTCGCCAGGGTTTGAGACACAATTTTGTTCTCGCGACCTACGCTCTCCTAACACGTCACGTTTGACACATCGAACACGTCATGAACGCTGTTCGACGATGCTAAACTGCGTAGCGCGACGCGGGTGCTGTTCTTGACTATATTCCTCACATGCAATATCACCAAAATTTCTAAGCGCCCTTATCACTTGAGTTTAAGAGTTTGTGCGCTTAAACTCACGCGACTCATGGAAAATGAATGACTCTCATTGTAGGAACACTTCTGAGATATCCTGAATTGACGACGGACGATGGTTTGTTAGCTTCAGCTTTCTTACCTGCCCGGCATATTTCAGATTATTTGAGCTGACGTCTAGGCGCTAGGTGTGACTTCCAGGCAGGGGGAGAGGCCATCTTGGTGTGATTTCCAGGCAGAGGGACAGGCCATCTTGGTGTGACTTCTAGGCAGAGGGGCAGGCCATCCTGGTGTGACTTCCAAGCAGAGGGACAGGCCATCTTGGTGTGACTTCCAGGCAGAGGGACGGGTCTGGGTGCCCAAATCGATAATCCCTGCGCGCGTATTACAAATTGTAATTTTGCTTAAGACGACACATACTTTTGGCGAGCGGTCAAAGTGCAGACAAAAAGGTGGGGATAAAGATCCAGTATGCTTCACAGACATGTTCGTTCTCAGAACTCGCTCATTTACTCACACTGAACACTTCACCAGTCGACTCACCGTGATGAAGTGGGTACCACGCTGTCAATACCGTGACCTGACCTTCGGTAAAACGCCTTAAAAACGCGGGGGGAGGGGAGGGGGAATTTCACGTGCAAAAGCAGACAACTCAGATGTCAGAGAGCATGGCGTCGATCGCTTCCAAACCTTCGTCATTCGATCCCCATGCCTAGCTCCCTTGCGCAGTTACACGAATAGTGATCCTCAGTCAAGTAAAAATGATATCCTTAGTTCGTATGTGCAAAATGCTCTAGTTTAGGTAGTCAAATCCCTAACCGTCCCCAAGCTGCAATAGGCAGGTGTGTCACATGGGAGGCAAACTACGTGTTTCACGTATTTTAGGGCTTGACCGTTCTTCTCTGCTTAGGCCCGAGCCTTGTTTTGTAACACTACGACAATGCACCATGCGTCTTCAGAAGAAAACTGTCGCGCATAAATATTGTTGTTGTTTTTGTTTTTGATGTTGTTGCTGTTGTTGTTGTTGCTGTGTATCCGCCGATCACAATATTTACAGCAGCAACAATGTATCGATAACATGGAGTGAACACTTGCCGTCTGATTTCACCCAGTCAAGTGCTCTCACGTGTTCGTTTCCTCCAGGATTTTGGTGAGGTATAATCTACCCCTATAATATAATATAATGTATAATCTAATGGGCCGAAGCACTGACGGTTGTAATTTGAGGGTTATAACCTGGATCGTACTGCACAAACGTCGCATATAAGCATTGCCGAAGAAATAAACTCGCTGAGAAGTAACGTCTATACAAAGTTGAAGTAACTTGCTACGTATAAATAAAAGCTATACAAGTCTACCGCAAAAATTATGATTGATATACGTTTTTACAACGTAAGTTTTATAGCTATATAAGCCTTTGCTGCATAAATAATGACGGATACAGGCTTTCGCAGCATACGTTTTGTCGTGCAGCATTGATGTGCATGCTTTTTTTGCAGCAGAACTTATGCCGCGTTTAAGTGCAGTCTGCATAAGTTTTTGCGGTAGAAGAAATGTCGGGTACAACTGATATAGCCCCGTTGTCGGTAGGAGTTATTGCCCTAGCACTGACGTTGCGACACCGTCTACAAGGACATTCCACGACACAGTCAAGGCGCAAACCAACACCACCATGCCTTAAAAGCTCTGAAAATAAGATCGTAGGGTGGCCTTACACCATAAAGACCACTGTGCAAACCCTGAACCTCTCAGAGCAACTGTCATTAGGTTACAGCTTCGAACATTTCTGAGAGGTCGCGCCGCAGCGTGTCTGTGGTGATCCATGACTTATAGCCAAGTGATCGGAACTAAAAAAACTCACATATTGGTGAACTCACCATGTCACAAGAAAACTTTTGTCAGTTGCCAAATTTCGTTTCTACTTTTGACCTCGTAACTTTAAATCATAAGACATACCTTGATCTGTCGCGTATCAAAAGCTCCGTTTTCATCTCATGGCTTACCAATTTTAGTACCTTATCAACATGACAAAAATGGGCTCTTGTTACAGATGCTTCTTCTGGGCTTTGTAAAAATTGGCATAGTTGGTGTTGGAAAGGTTTCTCCTTTTATTTTCGGATTAGATATAGACATCGAGATTCGGGAAACGAAATTCAGCTGGGAAGGCGATTCTGAGCAAGACGCTTAACACCATATTTGTGATGCAAAGTCGAAGTTAACGCCATACCAGAGGTCACATGCAGACAAATACATAATCTTCATTGTTAAGTCCCGTAATCACCATTTAAGTACCATATGCATAATGAGACCAGCTTATCGCGTCATCATTGACCTACTGTTGAGTCGAACGTTACTTTCCATTTCTGTTGACTTTTCACCTCTGACCTCCGATCGTACAAAACACTGGGTCACAATGGCGCACGCGCTACTAAACCATGCCAGAACTTTGAATGCCAGAACCTCTGTTTCAATCAGTAATTAATTTCACGTTGGACGGTGCAGCTCAATATTGCAATGACTCACTCTGTTCATATGGCGTCGGATTAGGGGAATGAAAAGCGTTCGCCTGAAAAAAACTGATGCATCGTCTGGGCCATCAGGATCGGGTTGAAGAAAGACCTCTTCAAATACTCTGGGTGCGTGCAGCAGCTTTTATGCCACGGTGCCATCCCACTTTCCTTTTCCAAGCGATGTGTCGAAGACATTCTAATGACATGGTAACCTACGCCCTCAAAATCATCTCCGTTCGGAGAATAATCTTGGTTCGACATTGTGCTGGACGACCATCCGCGAAAAAATGTACGTTCTTCAGGCCGGGCATTCAGATATGAGCCTCCGTCATCATCCGCCCCTAAACGACGTGAACCAGAGCAGCGACACACTTTTTGCCTTCAAGATAAGCAGTAGCTGAGCTATCACACACCCACCCCCTCCTTCTCTTCCTTGCGCCAGACAAAAATAAACGGCTACATCGTGCGCTGCGACGAATCCCACTGAAGCCCCTGCGTGGCGTTCTGAGTCACAACCGAATAAATCTCCGCTCCGATTGAATTCACCACGAGCTTCGCCTGTCCAGCCGTCAAAGGCTCCTTCAGCCGCGTGTGGTACGAGGGAGGCACCTGGACCCGACAGCAACGCTCACTTAGCTACACTTCGTGCCGGCTCACCACCCTGAGGCAGTTATCTCGGCTCTTTACGATGACATTCAGCACGCAGCTCTGCTAACCCACTCTTCCCAGTGCATCCCATCTTGACCTTCACCCTTTCGATGTGAGGGTGTGTCATGCCAGCGGGGAGTCTTCACCGCCTCGCACGGGGAGCTGCGCGGGATGGCGTCGGTGACACGGCACGGGGTGGGATGACACAGCAAACCGCGCCACGTGCCAGCGGAGCTTCAAGTGGCCGGTCTCATACAACATATTGCCGGCCGAAGCGATGCATCAGCTCGTTGTAGACAAAAACTTGCCGGCGTTACACAGTTGTTATATTGATCTCACTGTTGAATGATTTTGACCAGTGACTTTAACATTGAGCTGAGTCGTATGGCGTAGAAATTAATCACTGAAAAACAAAGGTGCTGCTATCCGGAGTTCTGGAAAAAGACAGGCATATCAGCATGTGCAATACGATGGCTTGTGTCTCAAGCGATTGCAGAAACAGCAGGAACTGTGGGGCACAGGCATCATATTCTGAAATTTACCCTGCGAAACCCAATATGACCTTGTTTTTGAGGTGCATGGAAGCAGAAAGAAATGTCAACTCACCTGTAGGTTAATCATGAGATGATCGATTAGTCTCACTGTATGCCGAACTCAAGAGGTGACGACAGGAGCACATAACAAGATGTCGCCAAATCGACATTAAGACCGAAAAACAGCGCCTTACAATACATATCTATTGAACAATCACGAGCATCCAGCGCTGACACGAGCGAGTAAACAGAGAGCGAGTGATGGCACACAAAAAGAGGGTAACACATGTCGGTCAGAACGAAATCAGCACGTTAAGTGCAGTCTAATGCTAGAAATACGCTAGATGTGCAATGTAGGCTTGACTTCAAGTTTACACGAAACATTTGACAGCTTGCATCTGTAGGTAGCGTGGCGCAACTCCTATAAATGTGAGTGTATTCAAAGTTGAAACGAATGCTATGTCCAAATATTTTATCAGAAACTCTCAAGTAACTGTGTACTGCACAACACTGGCAGCATGCGTTGGCTGTTGGCAAACATTTCAGCACACTCTACATATAGTGGACCTGGCACAAAAGTTCCCGCCAGTCCCGGCCCCGAACGCACGGCCTTTCAATAATGGATTCGGCACAATGCCGATCGATCCACCGAGACCACAGGACATGTCTCGAACGTCAAAACACCCACGGCATACCATGTATGAAAACTTTGACCCGGTACGCCGTGAGAGTTCAGCTTCTGTCGTCAAAAACGGTTAAAGATCGACACGAGAAAATTTATTTTGGTGCCAGGTTCATTGAAGTTGTGATAAAATTCGGTTTACAGTTCTGCAAAAAACACGCATTTAAGACGTAAGCCGTATGGGCTACTAGAATAAGTATTCTGTGAAGCAGTTGTGCTGCTAACCTTCTTTGGTGGGGGCAGAAAGAAACATTCGAGAGGCCATTGACGAACTCGGGATAAGCACATGTTACACATTTCATGAGGGGCCGAGTGCAACACAAAGAGAATCATGCATGGCGGATCGAATGGCGAGGGTTTCGCGGTGATCATTGCAATAGGTAATATTATCGGTCCGATCTGTATCAGCTGGCGCTGCACCATGCTTGTCGGTCAAAGGGATCCATTTTATCTGGTTGACACCCTGATAGCGTATCACTCAATGCTGGCAGACCGGTCGCAAAGTGCATTTGCCAAGTCATGGCAGCCATTAAAAATAGCTATGGTCGTGCGCGGCAGTCGCAACCGTGTGCACACGATACCGTGCTGGATTAGCGGAAGCGCTATCGGACGGTAAAGTAAATTGATCGCTAGCTGACAGCACCTGTTTTGTTCTGATGGCCCCCCGGCGCCGCATTATTAGATGCACCCGGCGGGCACGTAGCCTGCTGGCCGGCATACGGCGGCATGCGGAAAATACCCATAGGGTGTGCTTGCAGCGGCCCGGAAGGCAAAGAACCTATGCCGTCGATATCGTTCCAGTTCAATTTCAAGGTTAACGTCATGTGCTTAACGAATCATTCCAACGAGTGGGTTATTGTCTAATTCGGTACAAGTACAATCACAGTATAAGCGTGATATTGAAAGTGACGTCAACGCAGCCACATTGGTACATTTCTAGTCACACCTCCATTTAAACACTTCGGCAAAAACAAAGTCATTGATCGTAAAAATTAATACAGCGGCGAATACATCGTCCAGTTCGGTAGGAAGTTCCTTCCGCGTGTGAGCGACGTTGATGGTCGGCAGCAGGCGACTCCAAGGTGAGGCCGAGCGATTCGAGAAGGCCTTGCGTGTCACCGGTAGGAAGGGAGCGACAGCTGGAAGAGCCGTTTTTTATCCCACGTGCAAAAAAGCTCTAAAAAATTAAGCATTCTGAAGGTGTGCGAATAAACCGCCAGAATGGTTGCCAAGGATGTCAAAACTCCATAGCTGACCAAACATGATCTCCGATATCGGGAGTTCAAAGAAGATGTGAACATCCGAAGCAAAGAAGCATAACCGAAGGGCGACGTTTTTAATCATCATGGGCTGAAAGTTTTTTAGACGACGATCGTTATGCTGCCGCCTTCACGCGCAACGCTTTTACCCTGAGTCATTCTGGAGAACGGTATATTATATGTTCGCATTTGGCTTAAAGACTAGCACGGCTAGTCCCCTCCGGGAGCAGACAATTGGCGGCGAACCTGACGCAGACCCGCGCTCCCGAGAGCAGTAGCATTACACGGCCCCTTGGGTGGACCATGACTGAGAGAAGACAGATAATAGGCTATAAGATAGTGGGACAATCGTTATTTAGGCGAGGCCTTACATGGACGACGCGACTGGGATCGTACCGACTATTTCATATAATTCTGGAGTCAGTGGTTGTGGAACCAGCGAGGACTAAGCAGCTGGTGGGATGTCCAGGTCTGTGACCTTGCTAGGCAACGTTATGTTTTCCGTTTACTAACATCCATACTACATACCACATGGAACACATAAATTATTCAATAGGAAGTATTACGCGTACGACACAGGGAAGTATGTACACACCGGTATCGATTTGCATTCTGTTGGGTGGCCACCGACCCTCTCCCATATTCCAGTTCGACCCATAACGGCGAGTTTTGCCCCCTCGACCTTTCGGATCCTACGTGCAAGTAGAACATGAGAAGCGAGAACTAAAAATTTATACACATTTCAAAAGTCTATTTTAATTGCTTCACGCGCAAAAGGAACAAAAAGTGCCAACTGAGATGTGATGTTCACTTGAGTAAAGCCGACGGTGCTCGCCAAACTTTCAGAGCTCCGCGTTCGTGCCGTGTTTGCTAGAGCACGTTCTGTTTTTGCTGCATTCTGTATGTTTTTAATCACACAAGTCATATGCCTTGTTGCCTCCGGTCTAGTTTTGCATCATTGCCTGAGTATTTTGGCATTATTCAGCGGTGTTTCAAGTTCCACAGACTACAACAAGCTGCGTTCCCTGCGACGTTCTGGCACGTCTTATCGGAGAATTGAAACAGGCCGGCCGAAATTAGCCTAAAAACGTGACTAATTCCAAGGGAGTGCCCCAACTTTTGGGCATATTTCAAAAGCATTCTCGAGTGAAACCTGAGGACAAGTCACGTCTCACAGCAGTACTGGGCAGCACCACTGCAGCACCATCACACATGATAAGGCTGTAAATCTGGATTATTTTCCAGCCCAAATTATGCCGCCAACGCTTTGTAACAGCACTACGTTTCTTCTCTGCAGTTGCTACCGCTGTCGTCACGCCAACCGCCGCGGCACCTCTGATGGCGCCAATGAAAGAACGTTTGTGATTGGCCCAGCGGGCCGGGAAATATGATACTCCCATCTTCAAAGCCAAAGTGCGCCTCGAAAAGAGCCTCTGTGATAGACGCCATAGAGCAAAAATCAAAGCTATAGCATAACGTTCCGTTGAATTCGCAGGATAATAGCTTTATGCTTGCTTATCTTTGTGTCAAAACAGAGCGTATGAAGCCTTCTAAGCATTTATTACAAAATTATTTTGACAAAGTAGTGTAATGAAAGCATTAAAGAGCACACACGTCAAAAAAGCAAGACAAATGAAATGTACTACTTTCATACTGGTAAGCAAGGAGTCCAAGAAGATTTCATCCGCAGAAGCGGCTATTTCAAATCGAAATTCTCAGCTGTTCAGAAGGATTTAGAGAAACTGATATCACTGACGAAGTCGTACGCGTCTGACCCAATAACAGGTGGAAAAAAGAAAAAGGTAGCTTATGCCCTCTAATATTCGCTACGTTCAGAAGAACCCTCGTATTGGGTCGACCTACACTGCGACGTGAATAACGAAAACCGACCATAGACAACCGCTCGACCAAAATGGTAGCAGCAATCGTCCGGCAACGACCACGAAACAGCACTACCGCGTGTCGAACATGCCTAGCGCGAGTTCTGCGATGCAGCCTGCAGCTCGTCTTGGGGCTACCGGCGGCGGGCTTCGGTGGCAGCCTTTAGTTATCGCGCACACTAACTTACTTCCTTTATTCCCGAAGCTACACGATGCAACAACGTCTAAAGTCACGTGACATCGACCCTACGCGGATTGCCGAAACCTGGCCTCGATCATCGGGGCCCAGCATAAAGGTAATGTTGACCGCACCGAGGCAGAGCGATAGAACGCATCGAAACAGGGGTGTAATTTTCTGTTTAGCTTGGAAAGACCCCAGTTCTCTAACTTTCAGAGAAAAGTAGGTCAAATCCAGGGAGAACCTGTCTTCTAATGTGTTCAAGGGCATATTCGGTCATTTTCCCCGCTCAGCGCCTCAAACCCATTTTGCAAAACCACACCCCTGTGGTGGACAGACTTGTGTTCGACTCGATTTTTTTGGCCGGCTCAGGACTAACTCCCAGATTTCAGGATCCTACTCAGCTCACTGCTCACAGCTGTTCCGCATTTTTTTAACCGACTCAGTTCAGACTCATTGCTTGCATTCAGTCATTTGACTCATAACTCACACAGCTTGTAAATCAAAGAACCGATTCAGTTTTGGCTTGCTTTGATATATATATATATATATATATATATATATATATATATATATATAATACTATGGGAGCTCGATACAAATAGCCGAGAAGCAAGTATGTAGTTTGAGACTACCAAAGCCAGTGCAGGAAACGATACCTTTCCTGTGACCTGTTACCAACCAGATTTCTCAAATCTCACCTATAAGACTAGCATATTTTACATGACGCCTATGACCCAGACCCGTTAGTTAGATAGCATACAGTGTAACTTGACTGCACTTAACCTGGCATTTTGCAGTCTGCACCGCCAGATGTCAGCCAAGTGCATTCACACGCAGGTCATCTCATTTCCATCAGCCAGTACTAGCCATACCGTCAGCGACGGAATCAGGCGTGTCAGCAACTTAACGCTGCACTGAAGCAATACCGATAAGCTAGCATAAATCATGAAAATTATATGACTTTATCTATTTACCTGAACTTTATAAGCATTACCACTTACAATTGTACTTACTTACTTCTCGCAAACCTCACAAAAATCCCAACAAAAATTCACTTCACGAGACCCACGTCTTCCAGTCAGCAAGGAACTGCACTGAACTCAGCTCTGAACAACCAGACAAGAAATGAGCTAACCTAGGCACCGACTGTCGTTTTCAACATGATCCTTAAGCTGATCTCGTCAGATCACTCTATGATGGGCTAGATTTTCGCGCTACGTAGAGATTAGTGCTAAGCCCGCTACATTATGCGCATTCTAAGGCGACTTAATTTGGAGACAGAATGTTCACAAGTAGCGCGTTGCATGCAAATAGTCATTGGTGATATACCTGGAAGGTCACGTACGACATACAATGCGCATATGAGGCAAGACGACCTTGCTGTTTATTTCATATAGCCTCAGCAAAAACATGTTTTAAGCAGTTCAAGTAGTAGTGAATGAGGCGTCAGGTGTGGGTTAATTCATTGTTTTGACAATTGACAATGAACCATATTACTATTCCTTAATTTCATGGGTAGCAGACAAGCTTTCACTGATTTAGGGTAGAATATAGGAATGTAGGATGTCTGTACCATGCAATATCCTCTGGTTCCTAACTGAGATTTGGCAAGCTTTAGTTCAAAACGAACAGTAACGTGTTGCTGCTCAGAAATTACAATCACAAACTTTTTCCTGATTTACAAAAAAACTTTGTAACTTATGCTGCGTGCTGTGTTTAACACTTAAATGGACACACACACCACACACACACACACACACACACACCACACACACATATATACATATATATATATATATATATATATGATATATATATACATATATCACAACACATATATATATATATCTATATATATACTCTCTCTCTCCTCTCTCTTCTCTCTCTCTCTCTCTCTCTTATCTCTCCTCTCTCTCTTCTCTCTCTCTCTCCTCTCTCTCTCTCTTCTCTCTCTCTCTCTCTCCTCTCTCTCTCTTCTCT